>NW_019154161.1:911399-958795 GCF_002288905.1 Enhydra lutris kenyoni
CCCCCCCCACCTCTTCAAACCCTTCAGATTGTTTTTCAGAGTCCAGAGTCTCTCATGGTTCACCTCCCCTTCCAATTTCCCTCAACTCCCTTCTCCTCTCTAACTCCCCTTGTCCTCCATGCCATTTGTTATGTTCCACAAGTAAGTGAAACCATATGATAGTTGACTCTCTCTGCTTGACTTATTTCACTCAGCATAATCTCTTCCAGTCCCATCCATGTTGCTACAAAAGTTGGGTATTCATCCTTTCTGATGGAGGCATAATACTCCATAGTGTATATGGACCACATCTTCCTTATCCGTTCGTCCGTTGAAGGGCATCTTGGTTCTTTCCACAGTTGGCAACCGTGGCCATTGCTGCTATAAACATTGGGGTACAGACGGCCCTTCTTTTCACTACGTCTGTATCTTTGGGGGAAATACCCAGTAGTGCAATTGCAGGGTCATAGGGAAGTTCTGTTTTTAATTTCTTGAGGAATCTCCACACTGTTCTCCAAAGAGGCTGCACCAACTTGCATTCCCACCAACAGTGTAAGAGGGTTCCCCTTTCACCACATCCCCTCCAACACATGTTGTTTCCTGTCTTGCTAATTTTGGCCATTCTAACTGGTGTAAGGTGATATCTCAATGTGGTTTTAATTTAATTTAAATTTAAATCTCCCTGATGGTTAGTGATGATAAACATTTTTTCATGTGTCTGATAGCCATTTGTGTGTCTTCATTGGAGAAGTGTCTGTTCATATCTTCTGCCCATTTTTTGATGTGATTATCTGTTTTGTGTGTGTGTTGAGTTTGAGGAGTTCTTTATAGATCCTGGATATCAACCTTTTGTCTGTACTGTCATTTGCAAATATCTTCTCCCATTCCGTGGGTTGCCTCTTTGTTTTGTTGACTGTTTCCTTTGCTGTGCAGAAGCTTTTGATTTTGATGAAGTCCCAAAAGTTCATTTTCGCTTTTGTTTCCTTTGCCTTTGGAGACATATCTTGAAAGAAGTTGCTGTGGCTGATATCGAAGAGGTTACTGCTTATGTTCTCCTCTAGGATTCTGGTGGATTCCTGTCTCACGTTGAGGTCTTTTATCCATTTTGAGTTTATCTTTGTGTACGGTGTAAGAGAATGGTCGAGTTTCATTCTTCTACATGTAGCTGTCCAGTTTTCCCAGCACCATTTATTGAAGAGACTGTCTATTTTCCACTGTATATTTTTTCCTGTTTTGTCGAAGATTAACTGACCATAGAGTTGAGGGTCCATATCTGGGCTCTCTTCTCTGTTCCACTGGTCTATGGGTCTGTTTTTATGCCAGTACCATGCTGTCTTGGTGATCACAGCTTTGTAGTAAAGCTTGAAATCAGGTTTAATAATATTCTAACCTCAATCACAGAGTCACTACACATTGCACTATGATTTCAACTTCTCATGTGCTTAAGATTTCACATGCTCCACATCCCACGTCATATAATCTCCTGTATTTTAATGCATTGCACAGATTTTACTCCATAGATAATCGTTACACTTAACCCATATATTAATAGCCTGAGGAGTTTATGATGTGAAATTAGTAATTATCTGGTTTCTGTCCTACAGTATTTTATCACAGATTAGTGTTTCATGTATCATGATTCAGGACAAAATGACATTGTTCAATAGTGTCCACTGTATCTGTGTTCCAGCAGGACAACAAACAGGCTTTCTGCTGCCAAGGTCATGTTGCGACAATCTTATGTTGATAAAATCCAACTTCTGCAGGGGCAGGTGACTTTCAGATTACACTGTAAATAGTGTATCTGTATTTTACTCAGATCTCTAAAACTTCATTCATATTTCATATTGACCTATATAATAAATATTTAAATAGAAATGGAAACTTGTTATAAACCAAATCATAAAATAAACTATCTAAAATGTAAAATAAAATAGCAAGGTCTAAGCACTAAACTAAATATAGATGTGAATTATTTGAAAGCACAGCTGACATGGTTTGTTAGTGGAGCACAGTGGTCAGAGAAAGGTCTCTGCAAACAGCCTAGCCAGCTTCTGGTCCTCACTCTGCCCCAAACCAGCATGTGAATTTACACAGTTCTCTTAACTTCTTTGCAGCAAACTTCTTCTCTTTACAATGAAAATGATGCAATGTCAGTGCGTACCTCATGCAGTTATGAAGACTTATAAAAATACCAGAAGTACAGCTATAGCACTGATTCATGCAGAGTAAGCGCTGTTTCAGTATTACGACTTCCACTCTGGGAAGCTTCTTAACAATAACTAACAACAAAAAAAACCTTAATTATTTCTCAGTGAAAATACTGGATCTGATATGATTAATATGGTTCACACATGTACTCAGGCAGGCCCCTCAGGTTCTCAAGATGATGATCAATCCCTGGGAACTGACAGAATGGGGCCAAAACATTTTGCCAGTAGGAATGGTCTACTTATCACAGACCATCTAGGGATTCCAGGCGCTTTCTCTCTTCCTTACCATCCTCTCTTTCTTTTCCACCCTCATTACAGATTCAGGTCCACAGTGCTGATTCTTAAGCATCTGTTTCACACCCACTTCCTGATCATTCTCCTTAAAGGTATCCACAAGACAAAAACAGACTTAAGGTGCAACACATTTCCTCACGATTTGGAATGTAATTGTGTCTTCTATCCTCACAATCTTGGCAGGGTGTGTCCAATGGCATCTCCTGACTCTTCTGTTTCTCTAACCATTTCTCTCAGCCCCAGAAATGACAGACTTCATAGTTTATCTGCAGTATTTAAATCAGTGACACATTCAGAACTGACTTGTCCCATGCTATAGGTAATGACTGAGGTTGTACGTTTTTTCCATTGTGGTTAACAATTTCAGTTTTCTGAAAATGTATGAAGCATTCTCTCCACTTGCTGTCACTTACCATTGCTTTGTCCAGGTGAAACCACCTCATCTTTACTGCTGACTTTTCCAAGGAAGATCCTGGTACTTCTCTCCATCTCCTCCTACCTCTCAAAGTCTTTGGCAATCCCGCACAAACAAGCCATTAAAGTTACTCTTCATATCCAAATCTTCAATGAGCCTTTTTGTTCATAGGAACATGTGTTGCTATCATTTAGAGGAAAACGTGCTGAACGGCAGAATGGCTTCTAGGGACTTGGCAATAGCAACAATATACTTATCACAGACGACAGTTGGAATCCTGGGCAATTTCTCTCTTTTTTACCACTATCTCTGCCATTACTATATTGAAGGTAGATTGAGACCCCACAGATTTGCTTCTCAAACACCTGATTATAGCCAACTCCTTGCTAATGCTATCAAAAGGAGTTCCCCAGACATTGGCAGCTTTTGGGTTGAAATATTTCTACCATGATTTGGGACGCAGACTTCTTTTGTATGTCCACAGAGTGGGCAGGGGAGTGTGCGTCAGCAATATCTGCCTCTTGATTATCTTCCAGAATGTCATGATCAGCCCCATGAATTCCTGCTGGAAGGATTTTAAAGTCAAAGCCCCAGAGTATGTCAGCTTCTCCATTTCTCTCTGCTGGATCATGCACATAATGGTAAATTTTATCATGCCTATGTATGTGCTGTATATATCAGGGAAACAGAGCAGCAGAAACGTCACAAAGAAAAAGGACTTTAGAGTCTGTTCTACTTCCAGTTATGAGACAACTGCAGGGTTAATTTTTATAGCACTGGTAGTATTCCCTGAAGTTTCATTCTGTGTGCTCACAATCTGGGCCAGTGGCTCCATGGTCTTGTTCCTGCACAGGCAGAGGCAGTGGGTCCAGCACATTCACAGGCCTAATAATGTCTCCCCTAGATCCTCTGCTGAGTCCAGAGCCACCCAGAGCACCCTTGCCCTGGTGACCACCTTTGTGTCTTTTTCCTTCCTCTCTTCCATCTTTCATGTTGGTGCTGTTTTTATTTATAATCTCACTTGGTGGTTAGTGAAGACCTCTGACCTAAGTTCTATGTGTTTTCCAGCGGTCAGCCCCTTTCTGCTCATGAGCCGAGACTCTACAGTAACTAGGGTCTGTTTTGTGAGGATGAGAAACACAAAAATCCCCTATTCTCACCAGAAAAATGTAAATTGTATGCTTTTGCGCAATTTTCAATTGTTTGTTCTCATTAGACTCAAAAAGTCAACACAGAATCTTAGAGAGAAGATATGTATCTTTCTAAGGTGGAACCTATGGGTATTCAGGATTTCCTCAGATGCCTGAATGTCAGGACTACATGGGCATAGCTGAGGTGAATAAATCAGGGTAGCCTCATCCAGATACATAGTATCTTACTTATAATGGTCTTTTTTTTTAAATTCCTCATTTGAATTCAATTTAGTTAATATATAGTGTATTAAAATTTCCAGGGTAAAATTTAGTGATTCATCAGTTGCACATAATATCCTATGCTCACTACATCTGTGCCCTCCTTAATGTCCATCACCCAATTACCCTTTCCCCCATCTCTCCTCCAATCTTAATCAAATATTGTTTGAGGTAAGCTAAATGGATGTGATCCTAGCCCTTTGTCAGATTAATTACAGCATTTAAACTGATGTTTTCATGGGAAACTGTGTGAGGAAATAATACACTCCATAAATCAGTGTTGGATATTGTTGGAAGATGGTCTACTATGGGTTTTTCATGTATGCTCATGCTCTGTGAAAAGAAGCATGAACAGCTTATATTCAAGACTGTGTTTAGAAAAGAACCTTGTGGGGACACCTGGGTTGCGCGGTCAGCTAACCTCCACCTCTTGGTTTCGGCTCAGGTCTTGATCTCGGGGTCGTGAGATAAAGCTCCATGTTAGGCTCCATGCAAGGGAGGAGTCTGCTTGAGATTTTCTTTCTCCCTCTCTCTCTGCCCCTCCCCCTGTCCTCATGCTTTCTCTCACCCTGTCTCTCTGTCTCTCTCTCAAATAAATAAATAAATCTGTGAAAGAAAAGAAAACAAAAGGAAAGAAAAGAAAAGAGCCTTGGAATAAATGAAACAAGATGGGATCGGGAGGGAGACAAACCGTAAAAGACTCTTAATCTCACAAAACAAACTGAGGGCTGCGGGGGGTGGGTGGGTAGGGACAGGGTAATTGGGTTATGGACATTGGGGAAGGTATGTGCTATGGCGAGTGCTGTGAAGTGTAAACCTGGCGATTCACAGACCTGTACCCCTGGGGCTAATAATATATTACATGTTAATTAAAAATTAAAAAAAAAAGAAAAGAGCTCTGGAACACTAGACTGACTTATCTACTATACAAGGAAATAAAGATAATGTCTTCCTCAGGAGCAGAGAGCAAAGCAGATGTGCTAGCAGCCCCTTTAAAAGATTCCATTTTCCTGTCCTCGGGCTTCCTCGAGTGTGATGAAAACCAAATGCACGTGTAGTATTCATCTGCAGCACCATGCTTGGAATAAGGCTGGAAAGCAAGGGGATCAAGGGAAACTGTTGCAATCAGAATGTTCATGCTGCCTCTGTGCCCTCCTCCAGCTTGCTCTCTCTAAATTAAATAAGTAAATCCTTTAAAAAAATAAAAACAAAACAAACAGATTCAGAGATAGACACATAGATGACAGAAAACAGATGATAAATTAGATAGATGACAGATTTCTTTTGAAGCTGGATTATGTGATGAGCTCTGGGTGTTATACACAACTCATGAATCACTGAACACTACATCAAAAACTAATGATGTACTATATATTGGCTAACTGAACTTAATAAAAATAAATAAAAGTTGGTGTATACTAAAGCAAAAGCTCACCTATTCTCTAAATCAAAATAAATTTAGGTATTCAGATTAGGATGGAGACAGGAGAGGGCCAACGGATTTCTATCCAAGTGGAGAAGGAGGTTAAGTTGTTTGGACAGTCTGGCTACATGGCAGACAGGAGAGCAGGACCAGTAGGTGGGGACACTGCATAGGAACAGGGTGACGATTCAAAAGACTTCATAGGCAGAGCAGAAATGGACAATGGAAGAAAAACAACTATTATAAGAGGATACCAAGTCTTTGCCCTAGAGTGCCCTGGTACCTTCTCTCTGTCATTCTTACAATGTCTTTTTATTATTTTTTACAATGTCTTTTTAAAATCCATATAGTTCACGGAGATTTTTATGTGTGAATGCATTCTTTTGAGAATGTACACTGGAGCCTCAGTTTGACATCTGTCCTTCCATGCAGCAATGTCTAATTTTATGGAGAAGACTGAGGTGAGAACATAGGAGCTCCTGATAGTGTAAACTCCCGGAAATAAGGACAGATTCCTGGGAAATCTTTAGCCTTTCAAGACCGTGGAACTAGTACAGTAAAAAAGATCTCTGCTAGGATACAGATAGACCCTGCTGATATCTGGGTCATGTGTACAACGGACAGAGTCACCCTAAGGATAATGTTTATATGATGAGATAAAGGAAGTGAAATAAATGGATGTCCAGAGGGGCAGGGAGATCAAAGTGGTGATGCAAGGTTGGAATTGGATAGGTTGAACAGTGGGGACAGTGGTAAAATTCTTGGCGTGCTGTCCTGACCCAGTTGAGAGGTCGTGGTTGGAGGCAAGTCATTCCTCCCCTGCTGAGCTGCTGATTAAGTCCATATGTCAAACCACAGTGAGCCTTGTTCCATTGTAACTTGTCCCAATCCCATTCCTATCTCTTCAGCTCCACAGTAGCCTTGAAAACCAACCACCCTGCAACTACAGTAACAGTGAAAATCAGCAACCTAGCAGCCACAGGAGGGGGCAAGCATGCTTCTGGAACTCCCCAAAATTCAACCCCAGGGAACTTTCACTTTTTAACCTATCTACCAGCTTACTGGAAATATATTCTCATGGTTTTTCTCTCTTTGATCTGACTCTGAGCTTGCTCTGTGCATTTGGGCATTCACCAGAAACAATCAGTGACAATTGTTTAACACCGCAGCCTTTGGAAGGTGACAGTGTGTGGGTATGTGATCCAGCAGCATAAGAAGAGGGCACACACACACAAAAAAGAAGAGGGCACACAGAAAGTGAGAGAACAGGATAAGAGGGGGTGATGGGAGGACCCAGAAGTTTGGGATACAGGGAATGCAGATAAAGAGATAACGCAGGGGGATAAAAGGCAAAAGGTGTTAAATGTTGCTTAGGAGTTAAACTGCAAGGCCAGGCTTAGGATTACAAGGGGACAAAATGTGCAGGGAAAGTAAGGGTAAGGGAGTTATTAGGATCTGGGTGGAAAAGGTATACAGGATGTAATGGGAAAAGGGAATAATGGCAATGGAGAGATGATGAGCAAGCATGATAAAATGTAAGAACTAATCTATGAACCATCTTGATGACCTTGGATTTGATCATGGTTCCTTAGACATAACAACAAAAGCACAACCAACAGGTGAAAAAATATATAAATCAGACTTCATTATAACTAAAACATTAGTACATCAAAAAACACTATCAGGAGAGTGACAGACACCATACAGGAGAAAACACTTGCCAATCATATATCTGGTAAGATGGTAGTGTCTAGAATATAAAGAACTCTTATATCTCAACAAGACAGAAACACAATCTGAAAATGGATAAAGGATTAAAGAGACATTTCTCTGAAGAAAACATGCAGATGGCAAGAAGCACATGAAAAGATGCTCAGTGCCATTAGTCATCTGGGAAATGCAAACCAAAACCGCAAGGAGTCACACCCATTAGAATGGCTCCTATAAAAACAAAAAATTTTTGTGAGAATGTAAAGAAATTGCAACACTTGAGCATTTCTGGTGGAGATGTAAAATTGTGCATCTGCTATAGAAAATAGTATGGCAGCCCCTCACAAAATTAAACATAAAATTACTGTATGATCCCGCAATTTCATTTCTGGGTATACCAGAAGTGGTAAGGAAAGGGAAAAGAATTCCTCTTTCCAGAAGAATGGGAAGCAGGAATTCAAAAAGGTATGAATGAGATGCACTCGAAACGGACTGCAGGGAGCGATGGGTATTATAGGCAAACACTGAATCTTGGAACACTACATCAAAAACTAATGATGGGGGCGCCTGGGTGGCTCAGTGGGTTAAGCCTCTGCCTTTGGCTCAGATCATGATCTCAGGGTCCTGGGATCGAGCCCCGCATCTGGCTCTCTGTTCAGGAGGGAGCCTGCTTCCTCCTCTCTCTCTCCACCTGCCTCTCTGCCTACTTGTAATCTCTGCCTGTCAAATAAATAAATAAAAAAAATCTTAAAAAAAAAACTAATGATGTATGGTATGGTGACTAACATAACAAAAGAAATAAAAATAAAATAAAATAAACTGGATACTCTAACAGCCAGAATAAATGAGGCAGAAAAACGAATTCGTGATCTAGAAAATAAGCTGATATAGGGATAGGCAGTCAGAAGCACATGAGAACATGAGCATTTGGCCCTAACTCTGTTTTTCTAGGCCATGGTGCCCTACATTCTCAGAAAGTAGACCTCAACTATAAAACATCCTCTTCGCTAGCCTAACCACAACCCACATCCTAGATGAGCCCTGGACAGAGCCCTGTGAAAAACCTGCCGCCTCCTGCTGTAGCGGGCCAAGAATTGACTTCTCCCCCTCTGGTATCCCCCCATGGGTACAGCTACAACCCTCTCACATCCTTAAAAACCCCAGCCTGACAGAAACTCAGGGCCAACATTCTTCTAGACGTCTGGCCCCTCTCCTCCCTTGCAGAGTGGATAAACTCTCTCCTGCTCATCGCACCACGTGCGCAATTCCTTGCCTTCAGTGTCACTCGTCATCCTAAAGCATATTTCTTACCTGGGTGAATTCCCCCATGTCTGATGAGACATGACTTCCGGGCAAAGGTTTTCCTACATCCGCCCCATTCATAGTGCTTCTCCCCAAGGTGAGTTCTCTGATAGGTAATTAGGTACATTCCTGAGTAAAGCACCTTCCACAGTCTCTGAGTTCACAGGATTTCTCACCCGATGTGAGCACGTGAGACTCACACACAGCCGCCATGTGCGGAATGTTTAGTGAGGTAGCTTGCTAGGAGAAAGTTTTCCTACACTTGCTGCACGTGAAGAGTTTCACCACAAAGTGACTTCACTGAGGTACAATGAGATATGACTTCTGAGAGAAGACTTCCCCACACTGATCGAATGTAATGTGGTATTCCAGATGGAATCCTAGAAAAGAAAAAGGACAGTAGGTGAAACAGTAATATAGACTTTAGTTAATGATAATGTAACAATATTAGCTCATTCATTGAAACAAATGTAACACATTAATGTTAAATGTTAACTGGATGTAACAAATGTACCACATTAAAGTCAAATGTTAACTGGAAACTGGATGTGGGATATATGGGAACTCTTTTTTTTTTTCTGTAAATCTAAAACTGGCCTGAAAAATATAGTTTAGAGGGGGAAAAAATTAACCATAGCCAGGCTACAGAACAGCTAGTATACAAGAGGAAGGAATGGGG
The DNA here is from genome assembly GCF_002288905.1 of Enhydra lutris kenyoni. NCBI lineage: Eukaryota > Metazoa > Chordata > Mammalia > Carnivora > Mustelidae > Enhydra > Enhydra lutris. The sequence continues at coordinate 920,827 of NW_019154161.1, forward strand.
TGCCTGGGTTACTCAGTCGGTTAATGTTCAACTCTTGATTTCAGCACAGGTCATGATCTCAGGGTCGTGGGATCAAGCACCACATTGGGCTCCACATGCAGCACATAGTGTCTGCTTGAGATTCTCTCTCTCCCTTTCCTTCTGTGCCTCCCCAGGCTTGTGAGCTCTCTCCGAATAAATATTTTTTAATTTTTTTAAATAAAAAGGAAGGAAATAAGGAATTATTGGGGTGTGAAGATAGTTTCCATTTCTGATCTGTATAATGAAAGAACAGCACAGGAGAGGTATTCTGGAGGCAAGCAAATATGGGGCTACAGGCCAAATGTGACAATTGTCAACTTGGGAAACACCAGCATAGAACCGATACCATCAACTTTCAGAGGGAAGAAATTACTGAGGGAGTTACAATAAAAGTCAAGAACAGAAAATGGAAGATTGTTAGAATATGAAGACCTAGGACTAGTTCATTTTTTGCTGTTCTTCTGATACAGGCAAGCAACTTCTGCAACTGTTCTTTCCAGCGACAATTCTTCTGTGTCCAAATCTGCAGTATGTGGTCTCCAGTCAAGTGCATCTTCAGAAAAGATAAATTCCTAGTCCTATGACACCTCTCCCCCTCACTTCATTTATCATTCATGGGAAGCTGGGAACTATGGATTCAGGAGAAAATTCACTTTAGGTGGAACAGTAATGATGGTCACTTCTGAGTGCTCAACCAAAATGGCACGTCTGTAGGCTCTAACCAGTGCTGCTAGGCCAAAAGCTGAATGGAGCAGGCAGGAGGATCCTGGTGGCTTCTGAGCACATATATACCAAGAGCTCCACCAAGATGCTGAGAAAACCTGAAAACATGACCACTTCTGAGATACTCTCAATATTTCCTCTAAAAGCATGTTCTGGGGTTACCTGAGGGTAGAACAACTTGCTAGTCATTATGAGTTTTACCTAAGGAGTACACTGGAAAGCACATAAGATTTGAGGGGAAACATGCCTGGTTTTAGTCCCAGTTAGTCTATATACTTGCTAAGGGACTTCTTAGCAATAATTAAGTGAGTCACAAAAACCACTACTTCTCTGACACACAGCCTTTGTAATAGTTAAAACATGGATAGAGATACGGAACTCACAGGTATCAAATATGTCACAGTGCCTTTCAATAATAACAATTTCTAGTAACATTGGAGGGAAATAATGTATAAGTTAATAAACAAGCAATATACATCATTTTATTTCATCCTCAATTATTCCTATTTTAAAACAAAGGAAACTAGAATAGAGAGTAGAAAGACTACCTAAAAGCAAGCCATTTTGCTAATTAAAATAACGTAAACTCAAGAATATTTCTGAAAAACTTCAAGGGAATTTCCAAGATTATAAACAAGGTGATCTTCTAAATCTCTGCATACAACAAAAGCTAAAATGCATAACCTATGCAGCAGGAATTATAAGGTAAAATAAACTAAAAGGAAACAAATGATAAAAAAAAAAAAGCAAGATTTAAAATGGAGTGAGAGACAGTACTGGGTTGAGACAGCAAATGCAAATAGTAAAGCTGACCATTAAAAGGCAAAGCTGAGGGGAGGAAAGATGGTGGAAGAGTAGGGGCTCCTGTTTCTGAATTCATCTGGATTCCTATCAAACCATTTTGGACACCCAATGAAATCAGCCTGAGACGTAAGAATACACATCTGGATTTCTACAAGCAGAAAAGCAACAGCTTTTTGCAAGGTAGGACGCGGGGAGTCGTGAATCTTTGGGGAGATACTGGAAAATAAACAGGGGGAGCGAGTCTCCATAAGTTGGCTACCAGAAACGGATATAACACCAGAGCACATAGTCGGAACCCTTGGAAATCTGCTCTCGTGAGAGACTCCCTCTCTGAAAGGGGCTCTGGAAATGAAAAGGCATAATTCTAGTAGGGCATTGGGGTCTCGGGAGACGAGGAGCCACAGAGTGAAAAAGGGGGTGCCTGAACCCGTTACTCTCCAAGCAGTGGAGCCAGGAAGCAGGTTATGGTCAGTGGGCTCAGGAAGGGACTCTTAGTTCCCATCGCGCTAAACCATGAGCCTGGGGGTTGACGACCACACACTCCCTGAGCAGCCTGAAAAAGTCTGGAACCTGTGACCTCCCATCCGGCTCCGGGTCACGCTTCCTACGTCATCAGCACTCGACGGCCCCGGGGCTGCCCCAGGACGCATTGTTTCTCGGCCCTGAGTGTGTCACAGGGAGGTTCGTTCATTCAGACTGACCAATCAGGGAGGGGGGCGGGGCTTGACGGGTTTTGACGTCACAACCGTCACAACCTCTCAGGGCGGAAGCGGCCTGGAAGGGACTTCAGAGCCTCAGTTAGACACGATCCGGAGGCGTTGGGTGCACACACGAGCCTGCGGCCACTTGTAGTTTAATCACAGGGGACAGTGGCACTCCTGGGCCCCTGGGACTATCTTTGGAAAAGCTTCGGTGGGCATGCGCCGTGGGAGGCTGCAGTTTCCAGTGGCGCCTAGAGAAGTGGAGGCTGTTTGTCCTGGAGGGTTTATTGAAGAGGGCAGACCGTGAATTTTCTGCTCTGGGCCAGAGGTTTGGGTGACGCCATTTTTGCTGATCCTCCGAAGAGGCACAAAAAGCCTCCAGGAAACAAAAGTCACGCAGAACATGGGCTTCCACTGAGCCCACCCTCCCCACGGTGGGTGGGGAAACTGCACCAGCCAGATTACCTAAGAAACAGCGGCAGAGGACAGTATGGAAGAACAGGCGGACGGCAGCCCTACGGATCCTGTAGTACTGTAAAATCCCAATGTCAGGGGAAAATAGTATATTGAGCTCCAGGTGCTGCCTCACAACTTGTTTATTTTTCAGATAAAATTCTCCTTTTATCTTTTTCTTATGCTTTTTCTTTTTAGATAATATGCTTCATTTTACTCCTTTTTTCACTCTACTCAATGTTATATATGGTTTACTTTCCTTGTAATTTGGGGATGTAGTGTCCTCTAACACACAGACCAAAATTCACCAAGAACTGGAACACCCTGCTTTGTCCATCCTGAGAGATGATAGTATCCCCATTTTCTTTTCTTTTTTACTTTTTAAATGTTTTTTAAAAATTTATTTATTTATTTGACAGAAATCACAAGTAGGCAGAGAGGCAGGCAGAGAGAGAGAGGAAGGGAAGCAGGCTCCCCACTGAGCAGAGAGCCGGATTCGGAGCTCGATCCCAGGACCCTGAGACCATGACCCGAGCCGAAGGCAGAGGCTTAACCCACTGACCCACCCAGGCGCCCTTACTTTTTAAATTTTATTCTTGGGTTTCATTTTGGCTTTATTTTTCAATGGTGACTTCCGACCGACAGACCACTCCAGATGTGTCTAGGGTGCACCTTGCTTGGGTCGTGGTTGATATTTTGGACTCTGTTCATTCACTCCACCATCCCTTGACAGAACGACTAAGAACTCCCAACAAAGAAAAGAACCAGAGACGCTGTCTAACAGCTGAGCAGGGTGACCTACCTTGGGCTCACCCCCGGGTCCTGAGACCATGACCTGAGCCAAAGGGGACACTTAACCGACTGAGCCACCAGGCCTCCCTTAAGTCTGAAATCTTGACCAGAAACGCCTTCGCTAACACCCTGCACCCCAAGTTTCTCCGTGTCCGAGCCCCGCAGGGAGGCGTGAACCTGATACACACCTGATACACACCTCTACCATTCCAGCTCCTCCTCACCACGCCCCGCAAGTAGAATCACTCACACGGACACCGACGCAGACAGTCGGGCCCTCGGCCATTAATTTATCTAAACGCTTAAAAACACGGACCCCAGAAGGGCCGATTACTAGAGCCCAGATTTCCCCAGTGACCGAACCAAAACAAATCCCCAAAAAGGCAGTTTACGGGCCTCAGGAGCCTCACTCCGGGGACACCCACCTGACGCTGAACTTCGGTAGACTCCACCTGCCGCTACCAGAGACTGAACTCACTTCCAAATAACCCAGTCCCGGCGCCCCCAGCGGTCGCTAGAGACGCGTCAGGTGTGTCCTCAACCTCGCCGCGCTTAGGCAGCCGCGTTCTGGCCGCGGATGCGGCTCTGTGACATACGTGGCCACCCCCCCGCAGCGATCTGGGCCCAAAAGACGGTAGCGGGGGCTGCGCTCAGGGCCGAAAGAAGACCCTGAAGTCGATTTGGGATATCTCCTTGCCTTCTCCGCCTTCTCGCTGGCTACAGCGCTGTGATGAATAAGTTTGCAGAGGCGGACCCTATCCAAGGCCCGCGTCGCCCTGTGGCTTTTCTGGTTAGCCTTTTGGAACGATGGCGGCTCCCGTGAGCCGTTACGGAGGAGCACCGTGGGGGCGGCCATCTTTGCGGGGATGCGGTTCCGCTGGGTGGGGAAGACCCGGGGAGCTAAGGACAGGAGGACAGGAGGACCCTTCGACCGCCTACGAGGGGTGTGGGAGCCGAGGCGTTAAAGGGATAGCGGTCAGACCATGGACGAAGTACGGGAGAATTCCAGTCCTGGTGAGATTTGAGAATGGGGTGGAGTGGACGTGAGAACGAAAGCGCAGTTCTGTGTTAGGTGGGTCGGAGACCCTAGAAAGGGCTGAGCGAACGGTGGAGGGCGGGGCTGCGGAAATAGATGCCCTGGGGGACCTGTCTAGGGCGCCCCATCCAGTAGGGAAAGGAGATGGGTGAGGCTTCAGATATACGCAAGTGTTTCCCCAAAATACCCGGGCACGGGAGAGTGATCAGATGATCAGACATGCTACTGCTTTGTTTGGCATCATTTCCAAGTAAAATAAACATACTTAAGAAATACTAGCCATTCTTTTATGCAGGCAAAAGAGGTGGGGGCAGTGGAGGGTATAATCCGTACATCTTTTTTTCAAGGTATTTTAGAACTATCTATACAGTTTAAATTTGTCATTCTCCCTGACCTAAAACTTCTAATGGTAAGAATCCTTTAAAATTCTCTTTATAAGGAGTACCTGGGTGGCCCAGTCGGTTGAGCACTGACTGGATTTTGGCTCAGGTCCTGAGCTCAGGGTTGTGAGACTGAGCCCAGTCAGACTCCGCACTCAGCGGGGAGTCGCTTGAGATTCTCGCTGTCCCTCTGCTCCTCTGCCCCATGCACTCTCCCTCACTTGGGCTCTCTAAAATAAGAAATCTTTTTTTAAAAAATCAGGAAACATAGAAATTTTGGGGGTTTTTGTTTTGTTTTGTTTTTGAAGATTTCTATTGTTTGAGAGAGAGCCGGGGGAGGGGTAGAGAGAGAATTTCAAGCAGACTCCCCAGAGAGTAGGAGCTAGAGGCAGGGCTGATCCTAAGAGCCTGAGATACTGACCTGAGCAGAAATCTAGAGTCTGCCACTTCACCAACTGAGCCACCCAGGCAGCCCAAGTAATTTTTGCTTGCGAAAGCAATTTTTAAGAACAGAAGATTCCCAGAAACTGGCAGCGCGTGAGGGGTGGCCATTACCCACCAGAGGGAAAGAGCAGCTGGAACCACCCAAATTGGGATCGGAGCCTTGGAAAAAAGCCAACAAGGCCACCAAAATCAAGGCCTGGGGAAAAAGCCACCAAAGTCAAGGCCAACAAGGCCAAAAAAGGCCACCAAAATCAAGGCCAACAAACCTGGAGGCAATGAGAAAGGCAGCACCTGAATCCATCCAGTTATACTGTGAGGGTGGTGGTGGGCAGTAATTCAGTTTTTAGGGTAAAGAGTGCTGAAAATTAGTTGTTCGTCAGGCCGGTGTCCTAGACTCCGCCTCAGAGATTCTGGTTTAGGACGCATGGGGTGTGACCTGGGAGTTGGCATTCTTTTAAGTTTCTCAGAGGATCTGGGACAAGAAGCCTGTCATAATCACTAGAAATAATTGTAAACTGTTCTGTGATTACAAATATTAGCATGGGTGATTCCCCTCACTACTTCTGTCTTGGCTCAAATCCAGAAAAGCCCATGGGCGTGTGGGTGGCGGGCAGAGAAGAGCCCGTCCTGTTGCAACCTACACATTACTGTCAATCAATATCACTAGGCTTTTTCTTCACAGTATTTATCGCTTCCTAAGATTAGGTAATCCACTGTCTCCCCCTCACTAGACTGTAAGGTCCGTAAAGGCTGTGCTGTTGCCCGTTTTGTTCAGTAATGTTTCCTCAGCGAGCTTCAGAATGTATCTGAAGGAACGGATACCAATAACCGGGCATTTCCTATTGAATGCTGAGACAGGCACAGGACAGGAAGTTTCTTTTCCTTTGAGAGAACTGTTTGTAACTCAGGTAGGTGGATAACTATGTGGTATTTATGAGATTGAGGGAAAATATTCAGTAGGAGAGGCCAAGAGCTCCACTCCCAGAAGAGGGAGAAGGAATCGTAAGGAGAAAGCACATGTCTCAAGTCAGCAGCGACCAGTGCAGCTGGAATCCTTTTGATTCGGTGGCAGCTCTCAAGGGTGATGGTTCCGGGGACAAATATGAAGGTTCTTCTCCATGATATCCCTTAAGGACCCCATCTCCCATTTCCTAGATTCTCCAGTCTTAGAAACAAAGACTCTTGTCCTCTTTTTTATTCTGAGACCTCTTTTTCATATTCTTGCCTGGTTTATATTCAGTTACTGAGTCTCTAATCACACAGGATTTGGAAGGAGACGTCTGTATTCTTTAGAACTGCTTTCGAATGACTTACTGCTTCCTTCAGTGACAAAACATTCTGACCAGTCCATTGGCTAATTTATTTACTTTCCAGACCAACATATTTGCCCTCATTTTTCTGTGCTTGGTAACATAAAGCCATGCAAACCAATACGCTCCAAGATAACTTTCTGGAGATGATGACAGATTTCTCTCAGTCTATGCTTTTCAGCCACATAGTGAAGCTACAAAATTTGCCTCACTGTGCTGTCCAAAGGAGTAGCCACTAGTCACAGATGCTACTGAGCACTTGAAATTTGGTTTCGTGCAACTGAGGAACTGATTTTTTATTTTGTTTTTAAAACTTTAAAATTTAAATAGCAAAAACAAAATGTCAAGGAATGTTTAACCTACTTCAGAAGATATGGACATTAAAAAAAAAAACAAACTTACTTATATCCTAGGGTGCTTTAAAATCCATTGAGTCCTTGCCCTCCACTGAAGTAATACACCCTTTGAACAAGAAATTATCATAATCCCTAGAACCAAACAGTGTCACCCCTTATCTGTGGCTTCACTTTCAGGGGTTACCTGAGGTCAAAGGTGGTCTGGAAGCAGATGGTCCTCCTGACAGCAGCAGTGGCCTAACCCTAAGTCACAAATCCTCCTGACAGCAGCACTGACCTAACCCTGGGTCACAAGTCCTCCAGATTACTTCGTATCGCACGGGCCTTTTATCATCTCACATAATCACAGAAGGGCAAGTACAGGACAGTAAAATGTTTTGAGAGAGACCACATTCACATAACTTTTATTACAGGGTATTGTTATACTTGTTCTATTATATTACTGGTTTTGGTGTTAATTCTTACTATGATTAATTTATAAATTCGACTTCACCAGAGGTGTGCCTGTATAAGAAAAAACATACTGTACATAGGATAGGGTTCAGTGCTTGCCTAGCTTCAGGCATCCACTGGGGGGGTCTTAGAACATATACCCCACACATAAGAGGGGACTTCCGTACTCCATTATCTTATCTGGACTGTTTGTGTCCCCTCCCCCAAATTCATATATTGAATCCTAATCCCAGATATGATGGTACTAAGAAGTGGGCCCTTGAGAGGTGATTAGGTCCTGATGGTAGAACACACGCGAATGGGATTAGTGCCCTGGTAGGACATCCCGGAGAATGGCTCTCCCCTTCCCCTGGGTGAGGACACAGTGAGATGACTGCCTTCCCTGAGCCTGGAAGCAGACCTTCAGCAGACACCAAATCTCCCACCACCTTTATCTTCGACCTTGCAGCTTCCAAAACAGAAATAACTTTTTTCTTTCATTATTTATTCAAGACTTCTCGTGTGTAATTTAGAACATTCTGAAACTTTCATTATGTAAGAACTCTGCACTTATTTTTCTTTTAAATAAATTTCTTTTTATAAGCCATCCAGGCTACAGTATGCTCTTACAGCCACCAGAATGAACCAAGACGGTATCTGTTTCACGTAGAATAGATATTTACATCCTCTTTCTAGATTAGCTGGTGTAAATGTACCACTTAAAGATAATCCGGGTAGCTCAGTGCTCTCTCCCAGGAGACCATGGCCTTTTTCTGTTTTGGTCACCGCTGAATCCTCACCTCCTCAAACAGGACCCAGTACAAAGGGAGTATTTAACAAATACTCGGTAAATGAATGAACTGACTCATTCTAAGGCTGCTGTTCCATAAGTGCCTCTGTAGAAAATAACCTTCTAAGAGTTCACAGCAGACATCCCAGTTTCCAATTACTCGTTCCCCTTGGCCTGCAGAAACTGAATTGATATACACATGCCCCATATCCCGCCCACCCAAGGTTAGCCCTGATTGAACTTATTTCCTCCACTTACTGAACTCGATATTCCTTCATTCCTTTGACAGACACATACAGCAACTGAGGCGTATGTATTTGGGTTGACATCAGATTATGCCTCTGTTTCAAGGCATATTTTTAACAGGATGAGCTCAAACTTTCCCACCCTCAGGATTCATAACGGTTCCTCGCAGTATATACTTTTCAGCCATAATATGACCTAGAAATTTTTGCTCAACCCTTCTCTGCTTTCTCCTACTGGTTTTCTGTGACATAAAATAAGACATAATTGACCACGGAAGGCACGACCACATTCACTGCATTCATGAGGTTTCTGTCCTGTGCAAATCCTCTGTTGTCTCCTGAGGGCGCACATCTGGCTGCAGGCTGTCCCACTATGACCACATTCCTATTTGCTAAGAGCCCACTGATGTTTAGTGACGTCTGACAAGCCACAGAAGGCACCTGCACAGTCACGGTATTGACAAGGTCTTTCCCCTGCGTGGCACCACCGGTCTGTGATAAGCTGTGATTCCCTGAGGGAGGATTTTCCACTTTGACTGAGTCTCCACATTTCTCTCTTGTGTGTATTCTCTTATGTTTAACAAGGCAAGACATGTAGGCAAAAGCTTTCCCACACTCACTGCAGATATAGGGTCTCTCACCCGTGTGAGTTCTTTGATGGACGATGAGCTTTTGCTTTGTGGTAAAGGCTTTCCCACATTCACTGCATTCAAAGGGTTTCTCTCCCGTGTGGATTCTTTGATGTTTAATGAGACCTGACTTCTGGGAACAGGATTTTCCACATTCACTGCACACAAAGGGAGTCTTTCCTGTGTGAAATCTTTGATGTGCTATCAGGCATGTCTTCTGGATGAAGCCTTTCCCACACTCGCTGCATATGTAAGGTTTCTCTCCAGTATGGATGCGCTGATGTACAATGAGATTTCCCTTCTGGATGAAGCCTTTCCCACATTCACTGCATATGTAGGGTTTCTCTCCTGTGTGTGTTTTCTGATGTATATTGAGCCGTGATTTCTTCAGGAAGGCTTTGCCACATTCAGAGCATTCATAAGGTTTTTCTCCTGTATGTGTTCTCTGGTGTTCAGTGAGCATGAACTTTCTGGAGAACGCCTTCCCACACAGACTACACCTGTGTGGTTTCTCTCCTGTATGAATGATCTGGTGATCAGTGAGCCAGGACTTCTTGATGAAGGCTTTCCCACATTCACTGCATACATGAGGCTTGTCTGTTTTTTGTGTTTTCTGATGCTTGATGAATTGGGACTTAGTACTGATGAGTTTCCTGCTTTCACGGAATTTAGTTCTAGGATGAAATTGTTCATTGTTAGCATGTAGAAGGGATTTCCCATCTCCAGTAAGATCTGCAGGGTTCTTTATTTCACAATTTCTGCTCTGGTGAAGTAAAGTTAAGTTTGGTTTTGTAATTTTTCCATGTAAGTCATACATATCAGGATTTTGCCTTAACACAAAACGAGCTGTGCTCTGACGAACATTACTTTCAAATGTTCCCTCTTTGTGCCATCGTTCTACGCTATTCTCCATGATTTCAGTTTGTAAGTGCTCTGGCAAATAGTCGTCAAGTTTCCAGATTCCTAGAAAGGAAAAGAATAAGGAATTCATTTATCATCTTGATTTGGACAAAAGACAACTAAAAGACTCCCTAGATTTCATATGTCTATTTAGTGATGACTCTACAAAATTAGTATTGATACATGTTTGATGTTCCTTGCACATCTGATAAAACAATAATATAAATAACCCAAAAGATAGTGTAAAAACAAGGTTGGATCGTTCACAATAAATAAATACAGATTTGACTGATTTCTAAACGAGGCCTTGCAAAACACGCAGCGCCTATGAAATAAATACACACAATTTCCTAGGAACAGCAGACCACAGGTTGGAGGGCCACCTCATCCAAACTGGCCAGAGACAGACTCAGTCACGTCACAAATCTACTGAGGACTACTGTGTGCAGGACACGGTACTCATGCTGGGGACACACTCAGAGTCCTCATGTTCAGGGGCCTACGCTGCAGTTTGGTTAAAGGACACAGGAAGCTGCACACTGTGAAAACTGGTATGAAGGAGCAATGGGGATGGAGAGAGATGCAGGAAATCAGGTGACACTGTGGAGGAAGACAGGCCTCCCTGGAGGATTCGCTGTCACCGTCTGCCTTGGGGAGCAACAATAATGATGCGCGCTGGGCTCCAAACAACATGTAACCTACAACATCCAAAAGGGAACTCCTGATCTCCCATCCCGAATCTCCTCCTCCACATAGCCCCTCTGGCACAGTGAATGGCACCTCTACTCTTCCCTCTAACCAGGACAGGACTCAGCACCGCCTGTCATCTGTGTCTCACTCACACATAGTTTCTCCCTCCGCGATCAGTCCCGCCTGCCCTCTTCATAATCATAACCGAAACTGGACCAACACCAGTGCCTCGCACCTTCGTGGAAGCCAGTCACTTTCTTGTTCCACAGCAGCAGCCTCCTGCTTGGCTTTCCTGTTCCTGCCCAGCCAGCTCCTGTCAGCTTTCTAGACAACAGCCAAGGTGATCCTTCCGAATGTAAATTATATCGAGTCAAGCCTCCACTGCTCGAAACTCCCTAATGTTTTCTCATCTCATGAGGAATAAAATCAAGGTCTTACCATGTCCCTGAAAGGCTCTTATGCGACCTGCTATCCCAACCCCCAGCCACCACCCCGTTGACCTTCTCTCCAGTCTTGCTCTGTCTACTCTTCCTAAATTCTGCAGACCACACTCCTGCCTCAGGAGCTTTCCAGCTTTCCAGTTTTACTGTGGAACGTTCCTTACCCAGGGAGCCTACTCCCATCCCTCATCTACCTGCTCAAATGTACCTTAACAAGGATTTCCCATACCTCAAATCACGGGCAAGGCCAAGCACTCATTGTTCAGTCACGCTGTTTTAATGTCCCTAACACCTGTTTTCACGCCCAGAGCCTTACCTTCCACCTCCATCCATTCCTTCCCCTCACAAAGGCCATATTAATGTTGAATCTCACCTGTCCTCTGTAATGACTACATCCAGAACGTGACCAACATTTCCCCTCCACCCATGCTGAAGCCAGCCGATCTGCCATCATGTGGTGCAACAGCCGCCTACATGGCCCCTCTGCCCACCACACTCTACTGCTTGTATAACAACCAGAGGGATTCTCTGGAAACAGAATTAGTTCGTGTCATCCCAGTACTCAAGAACTGCTCATGTTTTCTCATCTTATTAGAAACAAAATCATGATTCCTTGAAATGGATTACTTGAATGATCTTACTCTCCCTTCCCCCTGCTGTTACAGCCTCTTTGACCTTATTTCCATCATGTTCCCGACAGCACAGTCCACTCTGCCCACACAGCTCCTTGATGTTTCTCAAACACATTCCTGCTTTGGGCTTTTAAGTTTGCTCTGCTCTCTGCTTGGAACACTCCCCATCCAGCAGCCTGCTAATTTCCCTCACCTCCTGGCCCTAAGGCACCTTGTAAGTTCCATTCCTAAAGAGGAGACCAAGCCCCTACTGTTCTGTTATAACGACTAAATTTTTATCACAGTAATTTTAACCCTCTGGACATATTATTTATTTGTTTATTTTGATTAATTTTTTAAACCTCTTAGAATGAAAGCTCTTGGTGTATTGTATGCATGTCCACTGGATCCTCAAGCATACAGTGCTATCACAAATGATTTTTAAAGGAATGAAGGAAGGAAGCAATCACATGTACAGAACACAGTTTTGAGAGTGTAAGAGAGATGACAAAACTCTGTATTTGTGTAAGCAAGATAATACATTATGAAGAACACAATTTCATGTCCTATGACCAGGTAACATGGTTAACTGGGACTTCATGTCAGCAGAATATGATGGAAAAAAATAAAAGTTTCAGAGAAATGAACACAACAGTTTAACACCTACAAAGAACGAGAAGAAAATTCAAAATTAGTAAATACATAGAGGAATTAAAGGAGGCCTGAGTTATGATCTGGCTTAGGTTAGAATGGAGACTGGAAGATGCTAAAATATCTTTTAAGCTCAAATTCATGAACAAGAGACTCCTTTAAAGATGAGAGCTCTGCATATAGGGAACATCTGAGGTAATGTCTGGATGGCCTGGATGTAAGATGCACAGGAGTATAGAAAACCTAAGCTTATAGGGGTTTTCTGGGAGGGAAGATGATGAGAGTTCCTTGCGCTTATTGGAAACTTGGGAGAGTTGCCAAGGGGTGAGTGAATGATACAGAACTGAAGTCTGGAGGATCACTTTCAGGATATGTCAGTTTGAGAGTCTCCTGCAGGGAACAGAAGAAGCTTAGCTTATTAGAATAGAGAAAGTTTGAGGTGCTTAGCTGGTTCAGTTAGAGAAGCATGCGACTCCTGATCTCAGGCTGTGAGTGGGAGTCTCACACTGAGTATAGAGATTGCTTAATTAAATAAAGCTTAATTAAATAAATAAAGCTTTAAAAAAGAAAGAATAAGAGAGAGAGAGAAACAAAGACAGAGAGGAAGGAAGGAAGGGAAAGAAAGAAAGAAAAGTTTGAAAGTTAGGAGACCAGATGAGAAAATGGAAAACAGAACCTTTGGAGGACCTCAAAGTGAGGACAAGGGCCCAGTGAAGACCAGTTTACTTTGGGGACACAGCATCCAGGATTTAGAGGAGGTCAGGAAGGAAAATCAACATTGCCAGTGGGACAGAAAGGTGCAGCAGTTAGAAGACAGTGAGGAATTCAAAGTTTTCTGTTTGGGGAGGGGCCTCTGGGCAGTGGTCGTTTATGGCAAGGAAGGTAGAAGGGTATGAAGAAAGGAAAGATAAAAAAAAAAGAAGAAGGGAAAGATCTGTGAATCCTAAGAAAAAGAAAACTATGCAAATAAGAAAAAATTAAGATGTACAGAAAATAAAAATGGAAGAGATCCCTGAATAGGTAAAACATACATTTTTCTCTAAATTCCTATGAAGAAAAAGAGGTCACACATCAGGAGAGAGATGCATGAAGGCACTGCCTACCTCTCACAGCTGTGCCTCTTATCTGACCAATCAGAGTATGATTTCCACAGCCTGCCCCCTCCTGACCCCCTCCAGGTTCTCGACTCACCTGAAAGGGTACGACAGGGGATGTCATCTTCTCCTGTCCATGTTGGTTCTCCTGGATCCAACTTGGAGAGCGCATCTGGTTTGCCAGTGTGAAAACCTGTTCATGGGAATGACAGAAGATAAAAGACTAAGCTCCAGGCTTGGGGTCTGGGAAGACCACCGAATGTTACAGTTAAGGACAAAACAATTTTCACATCATAGAGGAAAACCTTTCTGCACTATGCATCTCCTTTACTGTTGATACTCTTCTACAGTACTTCTGACATCTGATATGGGAGGTTTTCGCACACTGAAGAATTCCGTGACACCAAGGGACACTGACTGGGTGTCCAACAATTTAGTTCTGACATTCTCCACCTCGTGATGGCTTCAGATCCACAGGTTAGGGGTTCACGTCCACAACACTGCACACCACCACCCCCCCCACTTCCCTGAGACTTCCCCAGTCACAAGTCCAAATTATTTCCCGGGCTTCTAATAGAATATGTATGCATCAGAGGTTCCCATGACCCCTTTTCAGATTCAGTTAATTTGCTGGAGCAACTCACAGAACTCAGGAAGTTTCCTTATCACATTGCTGGTTTGCTATAAACTCAGGCACAGCCCCGTGTAAGAGGTACGCAGTACCAGGTATGTGGGAAGGGGTGGGGGGCTTCCATGCCCTCTCTGAGCACTTTCCCCCCCACCTCCTTTTGTTCACCAATTCAAAAGGTCTCAAAAAACTGTCCTTTTGGGTTTTTATGGAGACATTATTAAGTAGACATGATTAATTAAATCATTAGACTTTGGTGACTGATTCAAACTCCAACTCTTCTCTCCTCCCCAGAGGTGCGATGGAACTCAGAGTTCCAACCCTGTCATGGTGATTGGTTCCCTTGGCAACCAGACTCCGTCCTTCAGTTAAACAACTGCTTTCCAAAAATCACCTCATTAACATAAACTCGAATGTGGTTGAAAGGGTCTTGTTACTTAAGTAACAAAAGACACCCATTTTATTATCCTCTTATAACTTAGGAAATTACAACTGTTACAGGAGCTCTGTGCCAAAATTTGGGATGAAGACCAAAAATACATTTGTTTCACATACATGTATGTGCGATACATATATAGGTCATTGTAAATCACACATATGTACAAAGTAATGGCTTGCACTCAGGAGAAGGGAGAATATACCCCTGTGTCTGGAGCCAGGGAGGGGACTAAGAATCTCACATCAGAGCAACACAGACACCACAGAGCTTTAAGAAGCTGAGAAAGGAAAGGTCACTGATGGGGACCCTCCAAGTGACACTGGGGAGCTGTCCTCACCCACTGACACCAGGTTCCTATAGTTCTCCAACATCACGTCCTGGTACAGGTCCTTCTGGGCAGGGGCCAGCAGCTGCCACTCGTCCCAGGTGAAGTCCACGGCCACATCATCAAATGTCAGGGATTCCTGTAATAACAGTGTTCTCTAATGAAGTGACGTCCTTTTGATGATAGAGAAGAAACGTTAAAATTTGTCTGCTTATTTCCACGCTAGAGACTGTATCTATCTAGTGGGGGTGGGTATTTTGAAACATTGTGGAAGAAGCAGATGCCTAATTAAATATTCTGTAATTGTGCACAGTCATCCATCCATTCATCCAATGAGAAGTTGCTATAACATGTAAAAGTTCAATCTTCTTCTTAACCTAGAAACACCATCCATATGTATATGATAAGCAGAAGAAATATGTATGCTTTTCAGATTAATGCAGCTGATTTTTTATAGGCCTCTACAATTCTATTAAGGAAAGGAAAGGAAAGAATAAAACAAACCAAAAGTCACCTGGACCTGGATCATTTTTTCTGGCCTCTGAAACAGCTGGCAGTGGGAAAACTCGGCTTTGTGTCTCCTGGATCTACTTCTAGTTTCTCTTTCCGAAATCTCAGTCTCGGTCAGGTGTGCCCCCATAAAGACTGACACTACATCTTGTAACTTCTTCCTCCTTCACATGATCCTTTTGCTCCTGGGGCATCAGGACCTGTGGGCTGAGGAGACAAGGGAGTCTGAGGGGCGCATTTCCTCTGGTCCAGACCCTCTCACAGCTCCTGAACACACGGCACTGCTAAGCGTCCCTTTATTTGCTGGCCCAGAAGATTTCTTTCTTCTGACCAATAAAGCCCGAGGTTCTAAATGCACGAAGTTTTCCTTCATTCTGTGACATGTAAGTTGGGTGAGTGTGACACTGAAGAGGAAAATGAGATCTACCCCAGCACCATGCCTCAGGAGAAAGGGAATCTCACACAAATCACTTTTATAAAACAGAGCACACAGAAGGAGACTATCGGGGCACTGTTTTCCTTTAAACCATGTGTGTTCAGGTACCTCTCCAGAGCTTTTATACAGTCGGTGAGTAGAAGCACTTCTTTCAAGCACACTGGTGTGAAAACCAGTGTACTGGGCAAATCAGAGGCACCGTCTTGCAAGTTAAGTATTATTACTTCATAATATCTCAAAAAGTTTTAAATAGATAAAGACATAAGTACAGAATATTGTAAATAAATTGGAGAGTGGTAAATGAAGTTGAAGTGTTCTCAGATCCTGTCTCACTGGAGAAGAGTGTAAAAGTACTAATTAATAAAAAGACTGTGAAAAAGGAAGGCTCCATGCTGTATATTATCTCTAGTGTCATGATGAAAACTAACAATTGTCTTAATGTATGTAATTTTTGTGCTAACAGAAGGGGGAATATAATTACAAATTCATCCAAAACAAGGCAAAAAAAGGGGGGGAACTAAGAACAAGTGGGGTACTACAGCTCACTTGGATGACTATTCTTAAACAAAACATGCTAAGAATTATATGAAGTATAAATAAAAGAAGGATTTCAGTAAATTAAACACAAATGTCTCAAAATAGTCTGCATTAAAATATAAAATTTAACAATATGCTATTATAGGTTACATGTCTGAAACAATGGCATGGAAAATTCAAGAACAAAAGATTAGAAAAAGATACACCATGGGAAGAGTAACCATATATCATCTGGTATAACTATATTCTCAGACAAAATGGACCAAAAAGTCCAAATATCACTACAGAGAAAGAGAACACTCACTGGTTAAGAGATTCAACTCACCACATTATAAAAATTTGCAATTTCTATCCACTTAACAATATAGCCTTGAAATATATACAGCAAAAGTGGACCAAAAAATAAGAACAAACCAATCATTCCAATAGAAGACTTCAACACACCTCTCCCAGTAACTGACGGAACAAACAGCCCATCAACAAACAAAACAAAATCTATCAACGGCACTCTTTTGATGAACACCAAAAATATCTGATAAGTAGAAAGAAATACTGAAATTTTAAGACTTAAATAAATAGTAAGACATTGACTATGACAATGACCCAGAAAACCAAGCATTTTAAAGATGCCATGTCTCTGGGGCACCTGGGTGACTCAGTCAGTTAAGCCTCTGCCTTCAGCTCAGGTCATGATCTCAGGGTCCTGAGCCAAAGTCAGACACTTAACCGACTGAGCCACCCAGACACCCCTAAGGTTGTCTTTTTAAAAAATGATGCAGGGACAATGAGATGTCCGTTCTGGGGTTGAGGGGACAAGGAGATGGCTAAACCCCACCCCACATCATACACAAAAATCACTGTAGAGGACAGCTATCAATTAATGAAAGATGCAAATTTTTAAAAAAGATTTTATTTATTTGACAGAAAGAGACACAGCAAGAGAGGGGAACACAAGCAGGGGGGATGGGAGAGGGAGAAGCAGGCTTCCCACCAAGCAGGGAGCCCAGGACCCTGGTATCATGACCTGAGCCAAAGGTAGACGTTTAACGACTGAGCCACCCAGGCGCCCCTCAAATCAATATATTTTTAAGAATATAGGAAAATCTGGGCGCCTGGGTGGCTCAGTGGTTAAAGCCTCTGCCTTCGGCTCAGGTCATGATCCCAGAGTCCTGGGATCGAGTCCCGCATCGGGCTCTCTGCTCAGCGGGGAGCCTGCCTCCTCCTCTCTCTCTCTCTCTCTCTGCCTGCCTCTCTGCCTACTTGTGATCTGTCTGTGAAATAAACAAATAAAAATCTTAAAAAAAAAAGAATGTAGGAAAATCTCTCAACAATATTAGGGTATGGAAAGATATTTAAAGAGACTACATAAACTATAGTATAAAGCAAATGATATTCTACTGGGAGAACTATAAATGGTACAACTGCTCTGTAAAATATTCTGGCATTGCCTGTTTTCGTTGAAGTTAAACACACCCTGAGACACAGCAATTTCACTCTGAGATACACATCTAAGCTACACCACCCTTCACACCGAAATAAGGGCACACGTGAACCAGAAAACAGACAAGAATTTTCACAGCAGCATTCTTCCTAACAATCCAAACTGCAAACAATACGTTTAATTAATAGTAGGAAAACCTGCCATATACTCAAAATATGTAATGCTGTGTAGAAACTACAACTACTACACAATTTGAAGCTAAGAATGATTGTCCCTACATCATTTCCACGTTTTTAAAGACTGTACTACAAAAACAAAGAAGCGTATGTGACAAACTTCTTACGGTAGCAACTCCTAAAATATTTATGGTGTATTCACAGAATATGCCTGATTCTTGTTGCAGAGCAAACACAGATACATCTATTTGCAACAACATGAATCATTCTTAAAAGTACTGAGCAAAAGCAGCCTCACATTTAAAGATGCATGAAGTATAATTACACTGACACAGAAAGATACAACTAAATAAAATATGATTATTGACTTTTATATGACTTTTTAATATCACTTTTTATTATATGACTTTTTAATATGATAAAACTATACGGGGCGCCTGGGTGGCTCAGTGGGTTAAGCCTCTGCCTTCGGCTCAGGTCATGATCTCAGGGTCCTGGGATCGAGCCCCGCATCGGGCTCTCTGCTCGGCATGGAGCCTGCTTCCTCCTCTCTCTCTCTGCCTGCCTCTCTGCCTACTTGTGATCTCTGTCTGTCAAATAAAAAAATAAAATCTTTAAAAAAAAAACTATATAAAGAAAAGCCTTAAAGGGCTTGATACTCACAGCGGGATGATAATTACCTCTGGGTGTGAGAATGCAATATAGTTAGGAGGAGACTCATAGCGCACCACTGGACGCTGGCAGCATTCTGTTTCCTGACATGGGCAGTGATAGCTTTATATAAATATACATTACTTTTTTACAGATCAACTGGTA
Source organism: Enhydra lutris kenyoni (assembly GCF_002288905.1). Classification (NCBI taxonomy): domain Eukaryota; kingdom Metazoa; phylum Chordata; class Mammalia; order Carnivora; family Mustelidae; genus Enhydra; species Enhydra lutris. Next base: position 939,637 of record NW_019154161.1, read on the forward strand.
GATCTTTTAAACAAATAAATAGAAGTACTCAACAACACCAAAAGCCTGTTCTTTAAAAATACCAATAAAACATACCCGTTTGTAGTGAAACGGATAACTCAGGTAAAATAGACTATTTTTTTTTTTGTCTTGAAAAATACTATGAATATTTTTCGGTCGTAAGTTTGAAATCCTGGATAACTTCATAAATTTTATTGTCTAACCCTCCCGGAAACATGTTAACTGCAGACAATATAGCAGATGAATTTTATGGGTAAGCAACTGGACACATAGGTATGTCCACTACCACCTGATTGCTGAGTAGACCCAATACACTGAGATAAGAATAAATTATAAACATTGTTAACTGGAATGAAAATTAAGGTTATACTCAGACAATATCATCGTGGACATGGAAAAAGAGATTCATGGAATTGCTTATATAAAAGAGAAAAGGCTCCCCCAGAAACCACTAAACAGATTTTCACATATTTGGCTAGAAATGCACTATATAATATACTAAGCTCATTTCACAGAAATCCAGTCATTAGCAATGGGAACTGGAAGCACCATGACTGAATAAGACCAACCAGGACTTACTAATAAACCGAGATGTGGGTCACCTTGCAAGAAGGACGGATACTAAACAAAATGGACATTCTTTCAGCAAAGAGTAAAGTGTGAATGTATGTCGGGAAAGGAAGCAACAGTGTTCGCCGCTGTTAGGTATTAAGAGGTGAGTGCAGGTGTTGACAAACATTTTCTGCAAGGGGATGAATATTACACATTTTCAACTTTAAGATCCCTGGCACAAGGACTCAATTCTTCCTTTTCCGCGGGAAAGCAGCCATTGACGGCTCCTAACAGACAGAGGAGAGGGGTGGTGGGTGAATCCCTCTGTCTGAAGTTAGTCAACCTCTGAACAAAAGACTTTTAAAAACAAATAAAAAACAGAGCGTTTCGAACTACTCTTCGGAGCTCTGCAGCCTTCTGTTCCAGCAGCCAAGGTTGGAACCTCAATCGAAACTCCAGCTCCGGGACCTTGGCGTCCAAAGCCGCGGTCCTCACATGCATCTCTGTGTACCAGACACTCATTACACACCCGCTTACTAATCCGAAACCCAGGCCAGACACCCCGATGTTACGAGCATCCACCCGGGCCCCAACATTACTGAGCCCCAAATTAAACCCCCAACTGGAACCAGACACTGCGATCACCGTAAATGAGCCGCATCGCCTGCACCACCGACAAGCGGACGGATCTGCAGAACCCCAACCTCTCGACAGCCCGGACACAGGTTGAGCTCTACAGACCCTGAGCCGACTTACTGACCCCAAAAGTACCCTAACCACGGACAGGTGAGTCACAGACTCCCAGCTCGTTCCTCTCAAATGCCTCCACTTTCGTGCTCGGCCCAATCGATCCCCGCCAATAATTCCACGGGCTCACCCTACTCCACTTCTACCCTGGGGACGTCACGTCATTCTGTGAGAAACAAACCTCCTAACGGGACAAAAATAGAAAACAAAGACGAGAGAATCTTCAAGGAATAAAAACACACACTGACCCGATTTTCTCCGGAACAAAAAAGAGAGTCTAAACGTAACACTTCCGCGAACTGCTTCTACTCCTCGGAACGTCGCCCAAACTGCTTGTCAGCCTATGGCGGCCGAGGAGGACCTGAAGCCTTAGAAGAACGGCGAACAACTGCTTGGCGTTAGTTCCAGGAAGCCAATATGTCCGCGCCCGCTCGTTGCGGCTGTGGGGGCGGCCATGTTGGGACGCCTGAAGTACACCAAAGGGACGGGTTTGCGGCCGCAAGCCGGGCTTGGCGAGGTCCTGAAAAGCCATTCATACCTCGTCCTCAACTTTGGCTGGGGCGGGAAATGGGTAGATTCCTAGAGACTCAAGCTCTTGGAGGCAAAAATGGTGTGGGCTAAATCGTGTTCGCGGGCTGGACAGGAAGTAACAAGGTCGGGGTGTATATTATCCACTTTGTATTTTTTTAAAAGGAAGTTAAAAAAAAGAAGTTTCAAAACAGTCAGTGGAATTTCAGGTGTGGATACCGCAGCAGAGAAGGACCTTTTGGAGAGAAAAAGTAATACATCCGGGGGTGCCTGGGTGGCTCAGTGGGTTGGAGCCTCTGGCTTCGGCTGGGGTCATGGTCCCTGGGTCCTGGGATCAAGCCCCGCATCAGGCTCTCTGCTCAGCATGGAGCCTGCTTCCTCCTCTCTCTCTGCCTGCCTCTCTGACTACTTGTGATCTCTATCTGTCAAATAAATAAAATCTTAAAAAAAAAAAAAAGGAAAAAAAGGTAATATATCCGGTAAACGGACACCCGCGGAAAGCTTTTGGTGAAAAATTGGTTGCAGGAAGCGGTTTTTAAGAACAGAAAGATTTTGGACAACTAGAACAGTGTCGTTGCGGGACTGTTGATCACAGCAGTCAGGAAAGAATTCTTGAGAGGTTCTGTGGTGCAACTTAGTAAGTTTATTTAAGTAGCTCGGGAACTGGACCCCTCCGCGGGAAGAAGTGCACTTTTGCTGTATGAGACTATTGGTTATATGCTTAGTGCTCAAGGACGAGGGGACATGCCAGGAGTGTTAGATCACTAATGTTTTCTTTAAATTTCTACTCCTAAAACCATTTGCAAGATTTCGCTGGTTTGTCTTTCAGTTTGATATTAACTATGGGTGAGATTTACAGGCAGTCACGAGGCCCTGTAAGAATGTAGCAACCAGCACATATTTGATTTTTTTTTTAAGATTTTATTTATTTATTTATTTGACAGACAGAGATCCCAAGTAGGCTGAGAGGCAGGCAGAGAGAGGGGGAAGCAGGCTCCCCGTGGAGCAGAGAGCCCGATGTGGGGCTCGATCCCAGGACCCTGGGATCCTGGGACCCTGGGACCACAACCCCAGCAGAAGGCAGAGGCTTTAACCCACTGAGCTACCCAGGCACCCCCATACTTGATTCTTACTGAAACGGTGGAGGTCAGCCTTCTGGGCTACAGGTGAATTGCCGCTTCCAGTCGGCGAACAAGAGAAGAATTAGGCACAAACAAGTCAGCTGCAAGAGATTGGGAGCAGGGGACAACCGTCGAAAAGACTGCTGCCCCGAGCAACTCCACAGTCTCGCTTTTATTAGATAGAAACAGTAACCATCAGAAGAGTCGATGAAGGTCAAACGTTAGTCATATGCCTTGTAGATAAACAAGAAGGAGGGCAAAATATGTCTGGACAAGCAGTATAAAGTTTATAGTTGAACAAGCACATTCAAAGGACTTATCTAAGTAGCCACAGGTGCTCTCCAGAGGGAAAGGAGAGATAACGGAAAAATGAAGCAGGCCTGAGCGAGCAAGGCGGGCATCCCCAGCTGCTCGGCTTCAAGGCCGTCTGTATCGTCCTCTCCCCCAGAGGCCTGTTGCAGTATCTGTTTTTCTTAAGGCTGTATCTAAATGTGCTTCGTAACTAGTAAAATTTCCCGGGGGTTATATTTTAAGTAATACATTGTTCTGAGGGGCAGTTGCAGTGAATGATTTTGTGCTTCTTTCCCTCGTGGGTATGAGACTGGCCATCACCAACTAAAGGAAAGAGCACCTGAGAGGAACCTACATTGGGGCTGGGATTGGGGCCTCAGGGAAAGGCCACTAAAGTGAGGCGAACAAGGGTCTGGATCCAATGAGAAAGGTACAACCACAACTGACAGCCCAAAAATATTAAGGTCAACAGCTTTTCTCCCAAAGTACCAAGATGATTCAAAAGGATTAGTTTTTTCAACAAACAATGCTGGGATAATTGTATTTCTATTTGCAGAAAAATAAATTAGGAACTTTAACCCTAACCGTATACAAAAATTAACTAAAGATATTTCCCAGACCTAAATGTAAGGGTTAACAGTATGAAATTTAGAAAGGCAAACTGGAGATAATGTTCATAAATCAAATAAGTTAGCCATAAGTTCTGAGACAAGACAGTAATGGATGAGCCATAAAAGAAAAAGTATTAAGTTGGACATAGTTAAAATACTATATACATATATATATATAATACAAAATAAATACAAACAAAATACAAAAAAAAATTGTATTTCAGATATCTGGCTGGTTCAGTCTGTAGAGCATGTGACTCTCTTGATCTCGTAGTCAGGAGTTCAGGCCCTACACTGGGCATGGAGCCTACTTAATAATAGGGGCGCCTGGGTGGCTCAGTGGGTTAAAGCCTCTGCCTTCGGCTCAGGTCATGGACTCAGGGTCCTGGGATTGAGCTCCGCATCAGGCTCTCTGCTCAGTGGGGAGCCTGCTTCCTCCTCTCTCTCTGCCTGCCTCTCTGACTACTTGTGCTCTGTCTGTCAAATAAATAAATAAAAATCTTTTAAAAATAATAATAAATAAAAATTACAAATAAATAAATAAAAATTAAAATTAAAACATCTGTACTTTTTTTTCTTTTAAACATTTGCACTTTCTTTTTTTTTTAAACATTTTATTTATTTATTTGAGAGAGAGAGAGACAGTGAGAGAGAGCATGAGCGAGGAGAAGGTCAGAGGGAGAAGCAGACTCCCCGTGGAGCTGGGAGCCTGATGCAGGACTCGATCCCGGGACTCCAGGATCATGACCAGAGCTGAAGGCAGTTGCTTAACCAACTGAGCCTCCCGGGCGCCCAACATTTGCACTTTCTAAGCACAGTTTTTAAGAAGTGAAAAGTAGAGCCAGAAATTAGGAGAAAATATTTCCACATTATGCATCTCATAAAGGACTTGTATTCAGAATATATAAAGAAGTGTCAGGATGTCTGGGTGGCTCAGTATGTTAAGCCTCTGCCTTCAGCTCAGGCTGTGATCTCAGGGTCCTGGGATTGAGTCCGGCATCAGGTTCCTTGCTCATCAAGGAGCCTGCTTCTCGCTCTACCTGCTATTACCCCTGCTTGTGCACTCTGTCGGACAAAATATTTTTTAAAAATTGTCATATGGATAAGGAAGATGTGGTCCATATACACTATGAAGTATTATGCCTCCATCAGAAAGGATGAATCCCCAACTTTTGTAGCAACATGGACGGGACTGGAAGAGATTATGCTGGTGGAGTAAGTCAAGCAGAGAGAGTCAATTATCATACGGTTTCACTTATTTGTGGAGCTTAACAAATGGCATGGAGGACAAGGGGAGTTACAGAGGAGAAGGGAGCTGGGGGAAATCGGAAGGGGAGGTGAACCAGGAGAGACTATGGACTCTGAAAAACAATCTGAGGGGTTTGAAGCGGCGGGGGGTGGGAGGTTGGGGAACCAGGTGGTGGGTATCGGAGAGGGCACGGACTGCATGGAGCACTGGGTGTGGTGCAAAAACAAGGAATACTGTTACGCTGAAAATAAAAAAATAAAAAATTGTCAAAATTTTTGACAAATAACAATAATGACAATAACAAAACAACCACCCAGTTACTTTTGGTGATCATGAAAATTTCTAAAAATTGGATTGTGGTGATGGTGGCACAAGTCTCTAAACTTAGTAAATGTCATTGAGTTGTACACTCACTAATGGTAAATATTATATGTACATTTTGACAATAAACCTGTTGAAATGAATTGCTGTACCATACTACAAAATGTATAGGGTATGATTTTTTTTTAAAAACACCACATAGAATTGAAATATATAAACTACCTAGGCATAAAAGTAAATGGCGATATCTGGAACATATAAGAAAAAAGTTACAACAAATCTTGCAGTAAGAATGTGAGAATTTGAGGGGCGCCTGGGTGGCTCAGTGGGTTGGGCCTCTGCCTTCAGCTCAGGTCATGATCCCAGGGTCCTGGGATCAAGCCCTGCATCAGGCTCTCTGGGAGTCTGCTTCCCCCTCTCTCTCTGCCTGCCTTTCTGTCTACTTGTGATCTTTCTCTCTCTCAAATAAATAAATAAAATTTTTAAAAAAGAATGTGAGAATTTGAATAAAGAGGACCAAAATAGAAACTGAACATAATTGAAGAATTTGTTCTTCAAGTATACCTTACTTTAATGCATACATCTTATGTGACTCTAGTTACCATCCTCCAAATTCACCTATATTATTACAGCTGTTTAATAATAATATCATATATAGATATGCATAAACATTTTATAATATGGAACTATGTTTTCAATGAGATATTGTGATAAATTTAGGTTACACCTATTTTTCCCAGTTGGACTAAGATATAATTGACATAGGTTATATCTATTTTTAATAAACTTTTTGTTTTCGAAAAGCTTAGATTTACATAAAAGTCACAAAATACTACAAAGAGTTCACATATGCTTTATTCAACTTCCTCTTGTGTGACCACTCTATATAATTATGGTACATTTGTCAAATTAAGAAAACAACATTGTATAAATGGAATATTATGGAGCCATCAAAAATGAAATCTTGGCATTTGCAATGATGTAGATGGAACTAGAGGGTATTATGCTAAGTGAAATAAGTCGGTAAGAGAAAGACAATTATCATGTGATCTCACTGATATGAGGGATTTGAGAAACAAGACAGAGGATCATAGGGGAAGGGAGGGAAAAATGAAACAAGACAAAACCAGAGAGGGACAAACCATAAGAGACTCTTAATCTCAGGAAACAAACTGAGGGTTGCTGGAGTGGAGGAGGGTGGGAGGGATGGGGTGGCTGGGTGATGGACACTGGGCAGGGTATGTGCTATGGTGAGTGCTGTGTAAGATTGATGAATCACAGACCTGTACCCCTGAAACAAATAATACATTATATGTTAATTTTAAAAATTGTGTAATACTCAATTATATTACAGATTTTATTCATATTTCACAAGTTTTCCCACTACTATCTTTTTTCTGCCCAAAAATACAATAATGCATTCAGAAATCATGTTTGCTTGATTTTCTCATATAAAATGTATAATAAGAAAACTGTTAAAAATGGGCAAAGAGGGGCGCCTGGGTGGCTCAGTGGATTAAGCCGCTGCCTTCGGCTCAGGTCATGATCTCAGTGTCCTGGGATCAAGCCCCGCATCAGGCTCTCTGCTCAGCGGGGAGCCTGCTTCTCTCTCTCTCTCTCTGCCTGACTCTCTGCCTACTTGTGATCTCTCTCTCTGTCAAATAAATAAATAAGATCTTTAAAAAAAAATGGGCAAAGACCTTGAACAGGTGCTTGATCAAAGACAAACAGATGGCAAACAAGCATATGAAAAGATGATCAACGTCATTCAGTATTAGGAAATCACAAATTAAAACCGCTGTGTGGTACAAGGACTCAGATATTGGAATCGCCAAAATCCAAAAAATTTTGAGTAGAAAATGCTGCTGATAAGGGAGAGCAACAGGAATTTTTGATATTTTCTAGAGACAATACAAAAGCATACAGGAGTGTTAGAAGCTAGGCAGAGTCTTGAAAGTAGATGACCCCAATTTTTTGAAACGTGATCTAAAAAATCTCTTTTAACAAAATAGCTCTCACTGAGGAGGAGCATTTAGGACAATGGTTGCTTTTACTTGTGTCAAACCTGAGAGGAAATATCAGAGTAAATTTGGTCGTAAGTTAAAAATCCTCTCTTTAGTCATGGACACACCACTTGATCATGGTGCACTACTCCCATTTCTGTGGGGACAGTGGGAAGAGTGGATGTAGGAGACAAATTTTTCTTCACATTTTTGTAGGAACCTTGAGAAGCGACTCGAAAGACTGAAAGGAAATGTTTCCATCTGAAGGTTGAGCCTCAAAACACCCACTAGCCCAGGGCTATGGGTCTCAAAACTCCCAGACTCCAATGCTCCCAAACACAGACAAACCCTGCACTCCCCAAACACACTGACCTCAAATTCAACCTCAAGTTCACCCCAGGAGCTCTGGTCCATGGAAACTCCCGCCATAGGGGACCCCTGGGTGACATCCCTAAGGTAGCCTAGAGGCAGTGATCATGGGTCCACACCTGCCACCTAGTTTTCAATCACTGAGCCTGAGTTAACACACAGGCCCCAGGCCCCTGACCATCGTCCTTTATCATCAGTCTCTGAAGACTACGCCTTAACTCACGCTGGCATTCCTTGGTGACTGGCCCCAAATAAAACCCCAAATATGGCAAATGTCCCCACACGTGTTCCTGCTTCACTGGCTAGGCCCCTCACTCGGGACCCACACCCAGTCAGACGCACCAGACCCCCAGCCTGTGAGGGCTCCCTGGAGGGTGACCGCGACCGAGTGCGGTGCTCTCCGTGCTCTCCGCACACTCTCCACCAGCGCTGGGGACGTGGAGGGCTGTGTTCACCTACCTGGAAATTCACCTGCCATTGGGGTTTTACGGAGGCATCCTCGGGTAGAATTGATCAGTTATTAATTCAATTTACCTCTCTCTTTTCTGAAGGATTGGGGGTGGGGAGGGAAGGGGAGAGGAACAAGGCTGGAAGTTCTAAGCTTCTGACTATGGCTTCGTCTCTCTCTCTGGGGACCTGTCCCAATCCAGAAGCCATACTGGAGCCCACCCAGTGCTGCCTCATTAGAATAAAAAATGCCCCTTCGGACTCTCTGCTCAGCAGGGAGCCTGCTTCCCCCTCTTTCTCTGCCTGCCTCTCTGCCTACTTGTGATCTCTGTCAAATCACTAAATAGGGCGCCTGGGTGGCTCAGTGGGTTGGGCCGCTGCCTTCGGCTCAGGTCATGATCCCAGGTCCTGGGTTCGAGCCCCGCATCGGGCTTTCTGCTCGGCAGGGAGCCTGCTTCCTCCTCTCTCTCTGCCTGCCTCTCTGCCTGCTTGTGATTTCTCTCTGTCAAATAAATAAATAAAATCTTTAAAAAAAAAATCACTAAATAAAATCTTAAAAAAAAAAAATGCCCCTAGTGCACTCCTCACTTAGTAATTTACAAGGATTTTAGGAATGTGTGCCAGGAACCAGGGGTAGAGACCAATGTATATATTTTCTATTATCTCACAAGGCCAAAGAGTAAGTGCTAAATGATTCTACTTTCCTCGTAGACTATAATTGACAAACTTACAGAATCTCTGATGCCAGGGGTCAGGGTCACAGAAAATTTGACTATGAAGGAGTAGCATGAAGGGGTTCGTGTTGACAAAACATTCTGTGGTGTTGGTTACACAAACCTACGCATGTGATAAAGTTTCTTAAAACTATATAAAAAAAAGAAAGAAAGAAAGGAAAATGAGTACATGTTACAACTGGTGAAATCAGGGCACCTGGGTGGCTCAGTCGATTAAGTGTCTGCCTTCAGCTCAGGTCATGATCCCAGGGATCAAGTCCCGCATCAGGCTCCCTGCTCAGTGGGCAGTCTGCTTCTCCCTCTACCTTCCCTCCTGCTTGTGCTGTCTTTCTCAAATAAATAAACAAAATCTTAAGAAAAAACAAACACAAAAACCAACTGGTCAGACCCAAGTAAATCCTGTGGTTAAAAGCATTATAATTTCACTTTCCTCTATTTGATAATGAACTCTGGTTATGTAAAATGTTACCTTTGGAAATAGCTGGCTGAAGGACATTTAGGAAATTTCTGAAATATTCCAGTGTTTGTGATTCTAAACTTATTTCAAATTCAAAACTGATGGTACTTATAACTTGGTTAAACACATCCAAATATATTGTTATAACAATACTATGAAATTAACATATTGCTTCATTTTGAAATACTTCAAGTATTCTGTAATAACAAACTTGGAACTAAAGAAATTCTAAAGTTAGTTATATAATGACACAGGCATAGAACACTCCTGCACTGTACATATTAAAATTTAATTCATGGTGAGAGTAACGGCCACTATTTAAAATTTATAAAATCAATGACAAGGCAATCAAATATAGCTTAAGTGTCCTGTTCTGGATGCTTGTGAGGCGTGTTATCCATTATGTTTAGATGTGACAGAATGCTCTCATTCATCATTTCCCCAAGGCTTCAAGGCTTCTTTCCTCTAAGTTGTCTGCTATTTTGCTGAAGTCCACCACATTCAATGTGTTCCTAAGTTATTTCTGTATGGATTTCCTGGCAAAATATTACTTCAAGCCCTACCGTATTCATTGCCATAGGAAGTACTTGTCTAGTGTGAACTGACATCTATTGAGGTCTTACTTCCGGGCAAAGGTTTTCCCACAGTTACATTTCTGCCAACTGGAAATACTCATTATCTGTGATGATCACATGATAGGGTCTACTTCCCACTGAAGGCTTTCCTCATCTTTCACATTCATAGAATCTGTTTCAGTCTACACTTTTTAGATGTAGAATGTCCTAAAACATTTTCATCAAGGACGATTGTGAGTTGTTTTGTAAATTTTTTCCTCAACATAAAATATGACACAATTGATTACTCAAGATGATACCATTCTTTGCACTGTTATTTTCATTACATGCTATTATCTTGAGGGCCTACAACTGGCAACAGGTTATACCAAAGTGACTATCTATGAATTCTCTTATGTTTAACAAGGATTGACAAGTGGGCAAAAGCTTTCCCACAGTCACTGCAACCATAGGGCCTCTCTCCTGTATGTTTTCTTTGATGAACATTGAGCCCTGACTTTGTAGTGAAGGCTTTCCCACATTCACTGCATTCATACGGTTTCTCTCCTGTGTGAATTCTCTGATGGGTAATGAGGTCATTTTTACGCAAAGAAAATTTCCCACATTCAGGACACGCAAAGGAAGTTTTTCCTGTGTGAAATCTCTGATGTTGTATGAGGCAGGTTTTCTTCCTGAAAGCTTTATCACATTCATTGCATTTGTATGGTTTCTCCCCAGTATGAGTTTGCTGATGTATACCCAGAGTACTCTTCATGGTGAAGCCCTTTCCACATTCATTGCATATATACGGTTTCTCCCCAGTATGAGTTCGCAAATGGGCAATGAGCATGCTTTTCCCAGTTAAGCCTTTGCCACATTCGTTACATATATAGGGTTTCTCTCCTGTATGAGTGCGCCTGTGCACATTGAGATGACTCTTCTCTGTGAAGCCTTTTCCACATTCATTGCATATATAGGGCTTCTCCCCTGTATGAGTTCGTTGATGTCCAATCAGCCGTATCTTTGCTGGAAAGCCTTTCCCACATTCGCTGCATATATAAGGTTTCTCTCCTGTGTGAGTGCGTTGATGTACAATCAGACGGTTCTTCACAGTGAAGCCTTTCCCACAATCATTGCATATATATGGCTTCTCTGCAGTATGAGTTCGCTGGTGTACAATGAGATCACTCTTCATGGTAAAGCCTTTTCCACATACACTGCACACATAGGGCTTCTCTCCTGTATGCGTTCGCTGATGTCTGATGAGAGGACTCTTCAAGGTGAAGCCTTTTCCACACTCACTGCATGTGTAGGGTTTCTCTCCTGTATGAGATCGCTGATGTACGATGAGACAGTGCTTCACTGAGAAGCCTTTTCCACATTCACTGCACATATACAATTTCTGTTCTGTATGAGTTTGCTGATGTGTGATAAGACTGTTCTTCAAGGTGAAACCTTTCCCACATTCATTGCATATAAAAGGTTTCTCACCAGTATGAGTTCGCTGATGTGCAACAAGACGCCTTTTCTCGATGAAGCCTTTTCCACAGTCACTGCATATATAAGGTTTTTCTCCTGTATGAGTTTTCTGATGTGTAGCGAGACTGAACTTTGTAGAGAAGGCTTTCTCACATAGACTGCATGCATGGGGCTTCTCTCCTGTATGAGTTCGCTGATGATAAAGAAGCCAACACTTCTTGATGAATGCTTTCCCACATTCATTACATGTATAAGGCTTCTGTCCCATATGAGTTTTCTGGTGTAAATTGAACTGTGATTTCTTGAGGAATGTTTTGTCACATTCAGTACATTCGTGTTTCAGTCCTGTATGAGTTCTCTGATGTTCAGTTAGACTGGATTTTCTAGAGAATGCCTTCCCACACAGACTGCATCCATGAGGTTTCTCTCGAGTATGAACTCTCTGATGATCAATGAGCTGAGACACCTTGACAAAGGCTTTCCCACAGTCACCACATACATGGGCTTTCTGCATGTTGTGAGTTCTCTGCTGTTTAATGACCTGCGAATTATTGTTGATGGGTTTTACACTTACAGGAAATTTTATTACACTATAAAATTGTTCATGGTTAGTATGAAGAAGGGATTTCGCATCTTCATTAAACTCAGAGTTCTTTGCGTTATAGTTTATACCCCTGCTTTCAAAACGTAAATTTGATTTTAAAGGTTTTTCACATAAGTCAAATATATCATTTTGCTTTAACAGGAAATTACTTTCACTCTGATTAAGAATATTTGCAAATGTATTATGTTCACACCATTGTTCCACACTCTTCTGATTGCTTCGATTTTCCAAGGGACATTGCAGAGAATCATCAACATTCCTGATTTCTAAGAGAGAAAAGAACAATGAATCACTCTGTAATCTCTCATAATCTTAGCTTGGAATAAAACTATTTTTGTTTTTTTTTAAAGATTTTATTTATTTATTTGACAGAGAGAGATCACAAGTAGACGGAGAGGCAGGCAGAGAGAGAGAGAGAGGGAAGTAGGCTCCCTGCTGAGCAGAGAGCCCGATGCGGGACTCGATCCCAGGACCCTGAGATCATGACCTGAGCCGAAGGCAGTGGCTTAACCCACTGAGCCACCCAGGTGCCCTGGAATAAAACTGTTTTAAAAATGCCTTCACATTGGGCGCCTGGGTGGCTCAGTGGGTTAAAGCCTCTGCCTTCCACTTGGGTCGTGATCCCAGGGTCCTGGGATCGAACCCCGCATTGGGCTCTCTGCTCAGTGGGGAGCCTGCTTCCCTCTGTCTCTGCCTGCCTCTCTGCCTACTTATGATCTCTGACTGTCAAATAAATAAATAAAATCTTTTTAAAAAAATTTAAAATAAAAAATAAATAAAAATGCCTTCACCTGGGGGTACCTGGGTGGCTCAGTCCATTAAGTGTCTGCCTTTGGCTCAGGTCATGATCTCAGGGTCCTGGGATTGAGCCCCACTTCGGGCTCCGCACTCAGCAGGAAGTCTGTTTATCTCTCTTCCTCTGCCCCTCCCTCATTCAAGCACACTCTCTCAAATAAATAAAATCTTTTTTAAAAATAAATGTTAAGGGACGCCTGGGTGGCTCAGTGGGTTAAGCCGCTGCCTTCGGCTCAGGTCATGATCCCAGGTCCTGGGTTCAAGCCCCACATCGGGCTTTCTGCTCAGCAGGGAGCCTGCTTCCTCCTCGCTCTCTGCCTGCCTCTCTGCCTACTTGTGATTTCTCTCTGTCAAATAAATAAATAAAATCTAAAAAATAAATAAATAAATAAATGTTAAAAATAGAACTACCCTAGGGCACCTGGGTGGCTCAGTCAGTTAAGTGGCCGCTTTTGGCTCAGATCATGATCCCAGGATCCTGGGATCGAGCCCTACATCAGGCTCCCTGCCTGATGGGCAGCCTGCTTCTCCCTCTCTCCACCACTTGTGCTCTCTCACACGCTTTCTCAAATAAATAAAATCTTAAAAAAAAAAATAGAACTACCCTATGATACAACAATTGAACTACTAGGTATTTACCCAAAGGATATAAAAGTACAGATTTGAAGGGGCACATGCACCCCGATGTTTACAGCAGCATTATTAACAACAGCTAACATATGGAAAGAGCCCACATGTCCACCAACTGATGAATGGATAGAGAAGATGTGATATATAGACATACACATAATAGAGTACTACTCAGCCAACAAAAAGAATGAAATCCTGCCTTTTGCAATGAAATGGATGAAGCTAGAGTGTATTATGCTAAGTGAAATAAGTCAGTCAGAAAAAACAAATATCATAAAATTTCACTCATACGTGGAATTTAACAAAACAAATGAACATACAGGAAGATACGTGGAACATATAGGAAGGAAAAAAAAAAGAGAGAGAGAAGCAAACTATGAGCCTTTTAACTACAGAGAACAAACTGAGGGTTGCTGGAGGGAGGGAGGTGGGGGATGGCCTAAATGGGATGGGTACTAAGGAGGGCACTTGTGATGAGCACTGGGTGTTGTATGTAGGTGATGAATCACTAAATTCTACTCCTGAAACCAATATTAAACTATATGTTAACTAACTAGAATTTAAATAAAAATTTGGGAAAAAAAAGATAAAGAAGATATGGTATATGCATACAATGGAATATTACTAAACCATAAAAAAGAAGGAAATCTTGCCATTTGCAACAAAATGAATGGATCTAGAGGATATAATACTAAGTGAAATATGTCAGCCAGAGAAAGACAAACACCTTATGATTTTACCCATATGTGGAATTTAAGGAAAAAAACAAGTGAACAAAGTAATAAGAGACAAACAAAAAAGCAGACTCTTAAATACAGAGAAGAAACTGATAATTGCCAGAGAGAAGGTGGATAGGAGGATGGGTTAAATAGATAAGGGAATTAAGAGCAACTTATCTTGATGAGCAGAGAAATATATAGAATTGTTGAATCACTATATTGTGTACCCAAAATGAACATAACACTGTATGTTAATTATACTTCAATAGAAAAAAAAAAAAAGAATCAGAGTCAAGGTCTTAAAAAATTAGGGGAGGGGCACCTGGGTGGCTCAGTGGGTTAAAGCCTCTGCCTTCAGCTCAGGTCATGGTCCTAGTGTCCTGGGATCGAGTCCCACATCGGGCTCTGTGCTCTGCAGGGAGCCTGCTTCCACCTCTCTCTATCTGTCTGCTTCTCTGCCTACTTGTGATCTCTGTCTGTCAGATAAATAAATAAAATCTTTAAAAAAAAAAAATTAGGGGAAATTCCATTTTGCCATCACTTTAGAAACTGGAAAGTAATAATAAATGGCCACAGCCAGTGTCAGGGCATGATTGACTGGATTACCAAAAAAAAAAAAAAAAAAAAGTGAAAACAAAAGCTTTAGGAAAATAAATGCAGTGATAGTATCTAGTAACTAAAGAAAAATATGAATTAGCAAAACCATGAAGGAAATTACTTGAAGCAGACTTAAGTTATGACCTGGTTTGGGTTGGAAATCATGTAGCATGTTAAAAAGATATTTTCTTGTTAATCAAATGACCTTTAAGAAGGGAGCTCAGGGGCACCTGGATGGCTCAGTCAGTTAACCATCCAACTCTTGATGTTTGCTCAGGTCATGATCTCAGGTTGTGATATTAAGCCTTGTGTCAGGCTGTGGAGCCTACTTAAAATTCTCTCTCTACCCCTCTCCCTGCCAAAAAAGAAGAAACCTCAGCAAGTAGAAAACATGCCAGGATAGGGAGAAATTTAAAAATGTGTGGTTGTGTTGAGCTGAAAAAGAACCTAAATTTTTAAAAAAGATGGAGAGAAGATGATTCCCGTTCTCACACACAAAATGTGAAGTCATAGGCTGCTACCATGAAGAAGGATAAAATACATCGAAAGAAAGCAGACTGTATTAAGAGAGAAGCCAATTAGGATGTATGAGAGAAGGGAAAGAGATTAATTCATGGGAATAGAGGAAGCTTTTCAGAGTTATGAAAACTGAGAAGAAAATGAAAACAGAAGTATGGAGAGAGAACCTCCAGGGTTCTGATGGGAAAATAGGGGAGGGGAGCCAAGGAACAACATAAATGCACAGAAAAACCAGGTTATCATGGAGACAAAGCATCCAAGGTGGGGTTAGATATTATGGAAGGAAATCATTATTTCCTAGTAAGGCAGGTAAGGAAAGTAGTAAGAAGAAAGTGATGAACTTAAAGTTGTTTTTTTCCAGAGAGGCCTGGAAAGTGGAATTTCATTGCAGGAGAGGTGGTAACACAGGCAAAAACACTGTGACAGCAGATGAAGAGGAGGAAGATTAGAAAATCCTAGGAGGGAGAGCCTGGCTGGCTCAGTCACTGGAGCATGTGACTCTTGATCTCAGGGTTGTAAGTTCGAGGCCCATGTTGGGTGTTTAAAATACCCATGTTGGGTGGCACCTGGGTGGCTCAGAGGGTTGAGCCTCTGCCTTCAGCTCAGGTCATGATCTCGGGGTCCTGGGATCGAGCCCCACACTGGACTCTCTGCTCAGCAGGGAGCCTGCTTCCTCCTCTCTCTCTGCCTGCCTGCTTGTGATCTCTCTCTCTCTCTCTCTCTGTCAAATAAATAAATAAATAAATCTTTAAAATACCCATGTTGGATATTTAAAAACAAAAATCCTTAAAAAAAGAGCCTGGGTGGATCAGTAGGTTGAGCATCCGACTCTTGATTTTGGCTCAGGTCATGATCTTAGGTTGTGGGATTGAGACCTGCGTCAAGACTCCATGCTCAGTGGGGAGTCTGCTTGACGATTCTCTCTCTGCCTCTCCCTCTGTCCTTCCTGCTCATGCACACTTTCTCTCTAAAAATAAAGAAATAAAACTTTCTAAAAAAATAATAAGAGGGGCACTTGGGTAGCTCAGTGGGTTAAGAATCTGCCTTTGGCTCGGGTCATGATCTCAGGGTCCTGGGATCGAGCCCTGCATTGGGCTCTCTGCTCGGCAGGGAGCCTGCTTCCCCCTCTCTCTCTTCCTGCCTCTCTGTCTACGCATGATCTCTCTCTCTCTGTCAAATAAATAAACAAAATCTTTTTTAAAAATAAATAAACAGGGATCCAATCTCAAAAGAAAAAAAAGGAGCATATTTTCCTCTAAACTTCAACAAAGAAAAAGAATTCTCATATGAGAAGAGAGATACAGGGACGGGCTGTTGATGTTTCCTCAGACACGGTCACAGTCCTTGATGCCTTCTCTGAATGACCTAACACCACTGAGCCACCCACCTTGCCAGTTCTCACTCACCTGGGCAGATCTGACTGTGCATTTCATCTTCTCTCGTCCAAAGTTCTCCTCGCTCCAACTTGGACAGTGCATCTGGTTTGCCGGCTTGATACCCTGTTCGTGAGAAAAGACGGAAGACTCAGTGGACTGGGGTACATCAAGAAGGGATAATGTTACATTTTAGGAACTAAACAGGTTTCATATCTGTAACATCAAGGCTTTTCTCTCAGAAGATGGGACATTATACCCTCTTGTCTAAGGCAAGAGAAGGATCTGAGGATCTACCATTTCAGAGTATTAAAGAGTTAAGTAGCTGAGAAAGAAAGAAAGCCACTGGCAGAGCACCCTGTGAGTGACACAGGGAAGCTGTCCTCACCCACTGACACCAGGTTCCTATAATTTTCCAACATCATGTCCCGGTACAGGTCCTTCTGAGCAGGGGCCAGGAGCTGCCACTCCTCCCAGGTGAAGTCCACGGCCACATCATCAAATGTCAGGAATTCCTGTTATAACACAGTTATGTTTAATGAAGTGATATTCTTGTGGTGACATGGAAAAAACAGATAAAGTAAGTTATTCTGCTCATTTCACTATATAGGAAATGGTGGTTTTTATTCTTTAATACAGTGTGATAGAAAAAATCTTGTATAATATTATGTCATGTGCAATCTTCTATTCATTCAACGACCTTGAAAATTTAAGGAAATTTCTGTCATATGTGTCACAAAATCCTCTTGCTCGTGTAGGAATCTATAATCTATATATATTTGAGAATCTCTTTGCCAATACTGAACTACATAACACTTATAAGCAGACAAATAATACAGATTCCTAAATTCACCATGAGCATTCGAGCTAATATCAAAACCAGTAATGAAGAGACTGCAGATAAGACAATATGTACTTATTTCAGTGGTTAATAAAATAAACAAAAGAAGCTGTATAAACATGTATAAAGCAAAAGGATTAACAGATGACTAAGCAAATTTAAAAAAAAAAACTATAAAGAACATATTTATGGACACATATATGTAAAAAGACAAACATATATGTATGTGTGCATATCATTAGGCAGGGTTAAAACTGTAATAGATACAATGAAGAAACAGCTGTAGAAAACACATTTTTACATTTATAAGTAGTAGGGGCAGTTAAGGACCTCACTGACCACAATACCTCTCTGAAAAACCATCAGAGACCTATGTGAACTTCAGACCTATGTGCCATGAAACATTAACATCCCTCAAGGAACCAGTCTGTTTTCTCCTCACACTTGATGCCTGTGATATTGTGATATAAGAAGAAGTTTGTATTTCGTATTCATCTCTGGTTCCTTGCACAAGAGCTCCTAAAGCCCTGGAATTTCCTAAGTGGTTGGGATGGGAGGGATATCTTGCATTATTTGTAATAAGCTCCTTTCAACCATACCTGAATATATATTAACGAGGTTAACACTAGAGGGACCCTAGATACCCTAAGGATATGGCTGGTTGCTAGGGAAACCAATCTATTGATTACAGGGCTGGAACTTTCAGCCCCACCCCAGCTGTCCAGGGGAAGGAGAGGGACTGGAGATTGAGATAATCACTAATGGCCAGTGATTTAATCAATTGCCCCTACATGATGAGACCTCCATAAAAAACACAACACTCCAGGGAACACTTGGGTGGCTCAGTGGGCTAAGTGTCTGACTTTGGCCCAGATCATGATCTCAGGGTCCTGGTATGAGCCCCGCATCGGGCTCCACGCTCAGTGGAGAGTCTGCTTGTCCCTCTCCCTCTGTATACCCTACTTTGTGCACATATGCACATGCTCTCTCTCTCTCAAATAAATAAATAAAATATTAAAACAACAACAACGACAAAACTGACTCACACTACACTATAGGGCTCAGAGAAGTTCCAGGTTGGTGAGCATATCAAGGTGCTGGGAGGGTGGCTTATCTCGAGAGGGCTTGGAAGGTCCTTGCTCCTTCCACACCTTGCTCTGGGCTTCTCTTCCATTTGCTTGTTTCCACCTTCTATCCTTTATAATAAATTGGTAAATGTGAAGTAAAGTGTTTTCCTGAGTTACGTTGAGTCACTGTAGTGAATTATCAAAACCAACAAAGGGATTGTGGGAACTGTCTATTTGTAGTCAAGTCAGAATTATGAGTACTCTGGGCACCCAATACTTGGCATCTGACATGAGGGCAAACTTGTGGAGTATGTGTTGGAGGGGATGTGGAGAAAGGGGAGTGCTCTTACACTGTTGGTGGGAATGTAAGTTGGTGCAGCCACTTTGGAGAACAGTGTGGAGATTCCTCAAGAAATTAAAAATAGAGCTTCCCTATGACCCTGCAATTGCACTACTGGGTATTTACCCCAAAGATACAGATGGAGTGAAAAGAAGGGCCATGTGTACCCCAATGTTTATAGCAGCAATGGCCACGGTCGCCAAACTCTGGA
>NW_019154161.1:958895-969614 GCF_002288905.1 Enhydra lutris kenyoni
GTAGCAGCCACTTTGGAGAACAGTGTGGAGATTCCTCAAGAAATTAAAAATAGAGCTTCCCTATGACCCTGCAATTGCACTACTGGGTATTTACCCCAAAGATACAGATGGAGTGAAAAGAAGGGCCATGTGTACCCCAATGTTTATAGCAGCAATGGCCACGGTCGCCAAACTCTGGAAAGAACCAAGATGCCCTTCAACGGACGAATGGGTAACGAAGATGTGGTCCACATACACTATGGAGTATTATGCCTCCATCAGAAAGGATGAATACCCAACTTTTGTAGCAACATGGACGGGACTGGAAGAGATTATGCTGAGTGAAATTAGTCAAGCAGAGAAAGTCAATTATCATATGGTTTCACTTATTTGTGGAGCATAAGAAATAGCATGGAGGACAAGGGGAGTTAGAGAGGAGAAGGGAGTTGAGGGAAATTGGAAGGGGAGGTAAACCATGAGAGACTATGGACTCTGAAAAACAATCTGAGGGTTCTGAAGGGGTGGGGGGTAGGAGGTTGGGGGAACCAGGTAGTGGGTATTGGAGAGGGCACGGATTGCATGGAGCACTGGGTGTGGTGCAAAAACAATGAATACTGTTACACTGAAAATAAATTTAAAAATTTTTTTAAAAATGGGAAGATTTAAGATGTAATGTTAATATTTTTACAATATGCCCACTAAAATAGTTTAAACATGGCCTACGCAGGAAAATGAAAGAATTTAAAGGTGTCTCATGGACCCAGACATTACCCTGGTTTCTCCCTTTCAAGGTATCCTTATGAAAGGGAACACAATTCCAGATAATGAAAGTAGTTCATTTTGGGGCTTCCTATGATCAATGCTGTTTCAGAAACATTTGGTGTAATAAAATTTTTTTTTTTAATAAAAATTTTGAAAAAAAACAAAAAAACAAAAAAAAAACAACAACTTATGGAGTATGATAGTAAATCCATGTAGTCAGTGTCAAGATTGAATCAAACTGTAGACAGGTGATATCTGGAGAGTTGGAGAACTGGTCATTTGTGCACAAAAACTCACGTTTGGTGTAAGAAGTGTTGGCAGTGGACATATCACAGTAATGCCTACCATGTAACTTACCAAGATTCTCTTGTGATGACTGTCAGAGATATTTGCAGCAAACTGACAGCTCATGTGACCTACAGGGTCTTACACAGTCATATATATTCATTCCAACATGAATCACAAAGTATGAATCCTATGAAAAATAGGTTCCTGATCCTACTTTGCCCAGATTTCTCCAGATCCTGCTATTCTCAATTTAAACTTTTCTTTTTAATTGCACTGATCTTTTTTTAGTCGATTTCTACAAATCCATTGGGAAATAAAGGAAAGAATAAAAGAGCCCAAAAGTCACCTGGGCCTGGATCATCATCTTTTGATTTGGGGAAATGGCTGCTAACTTGGATGCTCTGTCTTTAGCTCTTCTGGATCAGCTCTAAATTTCTGTTCAAAAATCTCAGTCTCCAGTCAATGGTTTCCCCAGAAATGACATCATCTAAGTCTTGGAGTCTTCTCCTCCCTTTTCCCTTGATCTGTCTAGTTCCTGGAGAGCCAGCACCTACAGGCTGAAAAACAAATTACTCTGAGTGGCACATTCTCTTTAGGCCCAGATGTTGTCACTGTTGCTGTGCATTCACCTTATACCAAGGCCCCAAAAGATCTGTCTTTTTATTAAGTACTCTGGGCCAAGAAAACATAAAATTCAGAATGTTTGGGAAGCACCTTTCTTCTGTAGAGTGGAAGCAGTGTGACTATCAAAGGGAATGTAGGACAGAGACCCAAAAAAGCGTGATACCCAGTGGCAAAGAACTCCGTAGGTGGATTCATTTTAGGAACAAGGACATACAGACAGTTAAGATGTACATATTTTAATTTTTAAAATTAATTTACTTATTTACTTATAGAAAAAGAGGGAGCAACTGTGAGCAGGAGAGGGACAGAGGGAGAGGGAGAGAGAGAATCCCAAGCAGGATCCACGCACAGCACCGAGCCCAACAGAGGCCTCAATCTCATGACCCTGAGATCACGACCTGAGCCAAAAGCAAGAGTTGGATGCTTAACCGACGGAGCCACCCAGGCGCCCCCCCCATTATCTTTTAAATCATGCATGTCCATCCCCCTCTTCAAAAGTCTTCTTACAGCCTAGGCTGCATACATTTTGATTTTGAGAACATCGTGCTAAGCAAATATTAAGCGGGGTCTTATTTAATTTCTCATTACCAGCCATTTCTTGATACTCTGTAGAGAATTATAAGTATAAACCAATATAGAATAGTCAGCAAAAATATTCTTTAGAAATAGAACTGAAATAAAGACATTTTCAGGCAAAAGCAGAGAGAATTCTTCATCAGAAAACCTGTATCACAGCAAACATGAATGTTCTTCAAGCAAAAGGAAAGGATCCACCAACATAAGCAGAGGAGCAAGGAGTGAAGAGAAACAAAACTGGTAAGAGTTTAAGTCTAACTTAGTAGCACATGGGGATGCCTGGGTGGCTCAGTCGGTTAAGTGACTGCTATTGACTCAGATCTTGATCCCAGGATCAAGTCCTGCGGTGGGGGGCGGGTTCCTTGTTCAGCAGGAAGCCTGCTTCTCCCTCTGCCTGCCACTCCCCCTGCTTTTGCTCTATCTATCTCTGTCTCTCTGACAAATAAATAAATAAAATCTTTTTTAAAAAGGCCAATTATGAATATTCACCTAACATGTCTATATACCTCTTTAGTCAGGTGGCTGGTTACAACATTTAAATAGAAAAAGTCTGTATCATCTTTTTTTTTTTTTTTTAAGGATTTTATTTATTTGTCAGAGAGAGAGAGAGCCAGCACAAGCAGGGTGAGCAGCAGGCAGCAGTCAGAGGGAGAAGCAGGCTCTTTGCTGAGCAAGGAGCCTGATGCTGGACTTGATCCCAGGACACTGGGATCATGACCTGAGCTGAACGGAGACGCTTAACCAACTAAGCCACCCAGCTGTCCCTATACCATCATAAAGCACACAGAGGTCAAGGTCAGTGTTAAAGAACAGGACATTTCATGGGAATAATTTAACATTCAATTTAACATTGAAAGTATTGCTAGTAAACTAAAAATCTACTTCTAAGAATTTCTGAAAAGGAAACACTGGCAACAGTGTAGTATTTGATAGGATGTTTAGTTTCTTCATTATAGTTTCCATAAGAGCACTTACGTTTTAAATCAGAAAATTATCAGCATTCTATAATTAAAACTGTGTTGCTGGATCATTAATGTAAGTTCATAACTTTAAAAGTTTTTATACTTCCTGTACCCCTGGGGCAAATAATACATTATATATTAATACAAAAAAATAGGGACGTCTGGGTGGCTCAGTTGGTTAAGCAGCTGCCTTCGGCTCAGGTCATGATCCCAGCGTCCTGGGATCGAGTCCCACATTGGGCTCCTTGCTCGGCGGGGAGCCTGCTTCTCCCTCTGCCTCTGCTGCCACTCGGCCTGCCTGTGCTCGCTCTCTCTCTCTCTCTCGCAAATAAATAAATAAAATCTTTAAAAAATAATACAAAAAATAATAAATAAATAAATAAATAAAATGACAAGGAAAAAAGTTTTCATACTTTATGAAAACAGAAACAAGGGAGAGGTAGGGATAGAGCAAATGAGTTATAAATACAAATTTTACAAAGCACAAAACCATAAATATGGGGAAATCATCAGCCTTCTTATTCAAATATACTAAGTTCCTGCCATCACAGATCACCATTTTAGGTATTTTACTTCACTGGATCTTCAAAACAACCCCTGAGGGAGATTTTGACTTCTTTTTGCTATCAGGGAAACAGATACAGGTCACATCAATCACACAGTGGATTGAAAAATCAGATTCATTTCAGGGATGCCTGGGTGGCTCAGTCAATTAAGTGTCTGTCTTCAGCTCGGGTCATGATCCTGGAGTTCCGAGACTGAGCCCCTTGTTAGGCTCCCAGCTCAGTGGGGAGTCTGCTTCTCCCTCTCTTTTTGTCCCCACTTCCAGCTTGTGCTCTCTCTCACCTTCTCTCTCAAATAAATAAATAAAATCTTTTAAAAATCAATAAAAACAAGATTCAATTCATTCCAAAATTCACTTTCATTCCACTTCACAGCAGGCCAAGACTATTTGTAAATAAGAAATCTGTTCATTAAGTAAACAAAGGAAACAAGTAAAAAGCTATTAGAACTCTATTAGCCATGTAATTCCAGAGGCATTTAGAGTAACCTTACAGGACCGCAGCTGTCTTTAGAATGCACCAAAACCAACAGAAGACTGACTCATGATGTGTCTGGGTGGCTCAGCGGTTAGGCTTCTAACTCTTGATTTTGGCTCAGGTCATGATCTCAGGGTTGTGAGACGGAACCAGTCTCAGGCTCTGTGCTGGGCATGGAGCCTGCTTGGAATTCTCTCTCTCTCCCTCCACCTCTCCCTGCCTGTAACAAAAAAGACTGCTTCTTGAACAAAGGATGGACAGAGGGTTAGATAACTGGTAGAGCTAGTCTAGTAGGACATTAATGGTAGAATCTAGGTGGTAGGTGTATAGACAGAAACTTTAACATTCCTCTGATATTTCTGTATGTTTGAAAATCTTCCATGCTAAAATGTTAGGTGGAGAGAAAGATACTGAAATAAGAATTTAGTAACGTGGCCAACTAGCAAGTAGATATTTAAAGTTAATTGATCTTTTTATATTCTAGAAAATTATAAGGAAAAGGGAGTCAGAAAGGAATAACACGCTTACAACTGCGATTAAAAAAAAAAAGTCCACATTGGAGATAAAGGCAGGGGAACAAATCCATGAGTAAATGCATAATCATGAAATGCCCGCAAAATGATACCTAAACATTTCAAACATTGCACCTTTATACAAACATACGCAAACACTGACTACGAATCCACTCACAATACCACAGGTTCATACATTAAAATCATTTGTAAATGTTTATTACATGAAATAGGGGAACAGAGAAAATCATTGTACCATTTACACAATTTATCTGGATTATCAATATTAAGCACATAACATGAAAGCCTCAAACTGGAATGTACTAAAATTTGGACAAGGGTTATCCCTTGGGAATAGAACTTAATGACAAGAGATGTTATTTTGCTTGTGTCTGACGGAGTCTGAAAAGAAATATCCCAGAGGAATGGGCAGGAATCTTGCAGGACAAAGGAGAAAAGGCTGCATCTTAAACAGGAAACCGCTATGAGGTACGCGGCATCATTCATCTCGCCAGAAACTTTGAAGTTCGACAGTAAGGGGTGATGTTGGGGCCAAAGAGGGTTTAAAACTAGAGCTGAAGACCTGGGGCGACGAGGCAGAAGGGGAAGGCAAAGGCACCTCGCGTCGGTGGCAGCAGCCAAGCCCCCGGCCTCCAGGCGCAGCCCACACTCCAGCAGCTGCGCGGACGCCCGGGGCAGCCCCCCCGAATCCCGTGAACCCCACAGACCCCTGCACGTGAACCCCGAAACAGCGCCTCATCTTCGAGCCCCGAACCAAATGCGCACCATATGCAGCCGTCCCTGACAGCCACCACCTCCGGCTAGCCATCTCCGAGCCCCAGAGAGTAAACGGCCCCCAGATGTGCCCTCGGCCCCAGGTCGCTGTTCCCCAGAGATCTTCAACCACGAGCCGCGAGAGCGACTCCGGACTGGGGCGCACACGCCACACGGCGGAACACCCACCCACGCCCTCCTCCCGCTGGAATCCCCGCCGCGTCACCCCAGGCGGACGCCGACCGCCACTCCTCAGCCACCGCCCACGAACAGCCCCAGACACTGACCTGATTTTCGCCACACACCACCACGACCGGTCGGCGCCTGAACTTACTTCGCCGAACTTCGCCCCCGTGGCCCGGCACCGCCGGACGGTGTCCAACAGGGGTCTGAGGCATTTGTAGAGAAAAGGCAACTGGATCACGGCTTTTCCGCTGCGGCAACATGGCCGCGCCCGGGGCGTGCCCTACGGGGGCGGCCATCTTAGATCACGGTCGTACGGGCCGCTAAGGGGCCCCTTCCGTGCCCGCGAGCAGGGACCGTTGGGAAAGTGGAAGGGCCGGTGGGTCCCGGCGGAAGCGCACAGGTGTCTCCAAGCTGAAGCTTAAACTGGGCAAAAACGGCGCGGCGGAAATCCCTTTCAGTGAGCCGACTGGAAAATTAAACTTAGATGGCTCCGTTGGCACTACCCCGTTAAAAGAAAGTGGAGGTATCTGTCCAGCACAGAACTCGCTTGGGGAAAGGCGAACCCACCTACGGAAGCCTCCTCCACCGAGTTTCTAGCAAAAATGGGTTTGAAGAGACTTTGGGACAAAGCAGAAGCTCTGGGGGCACAGGGATGGTGGTCATTGACTGGGAAATAAAAGCGTCGGAACGAGCCAGTTAGGCTTGGGGGCAAGTCATAAAAGGTCAGTGCCCAAGGCGAAAGCTGACTCGAGGACGCAGGCGGATTTTTCCGTGGGTCCAGAGAGGAAGACAGGCTTTGACCAAAGGCCAGAAATAGGGAAGATTGGAGGGAAAGGCCTATCTATGCATGTGAAATTGACAACTATTTTCCAGTTAGTGTATCAACCCATTCCACCATCCATGTATGAGAGCCACTCTCCACGTCCTATTATAAGAGGCATAGGAAAAAGACCAACTAATTTTTTAAATAGCTCAATAATAAGCCACTTATTTTTTAAAATTGCAAATATCTGATTTTTTAAAGTGCATCTAATATTCAAATAAGTGCAAAGTGAACAGGAAGCAAAAATATGTTAAGCCTTAATATTCATAAAGGCTGAACGATGAATAACATTCAGAGTGGCGAGGCCATGCAATAAAGACACTCTTGTGCTAAGTCTTATTTTTCTCATCTGCATAGGTAAATTGTCCACCACATATGGCTTTGAGTGAACGGAGATGTTACTATCTTGCTTATCATAGTTGGAAGTTTAAAATGCACACATTTAATATTAGGTATTTGATGTGTTTAGTCAGGATTCAGACTAGAGCATATCAACCAGTAAAATGTTTCTGGAGTACAATCCTGCAATTATCCAACTTAAAACTTTTCATTTCTTTGAGCCAGCAATTAATTTCAGGGATTCAGTAGAAACTTATTTTTTTGAGAACATGTACAAGAATAATTATGGCATCAATTCTGACAATTTTAAGGAAATAACAGACACAAATTTGTTATGTAAATGTACTTCTCTTCCATCTCTATATGCACTTTTGGATAGCATTCCTTCCTAGTGACTCTGACCAGTGTTTCCAATAGGACAAATAACAAACAGGATAGAACTAGACTTGCTCCGTGAGGTATAGTCTGTCTATCTCTTGGAGCTCTTCTAACACATTAGAATAGAGCCCAGGCTAGCCTGTTGCAGCATGAGAGCCTGTGAAAGACCCCATCAATTCCATCGGAGGTCTAGAGGTGTTTAAAAAAAAAAAAAAAGCCATCTCATTCATACAGGCTCTGTCCAGACAGCCCTACCAGACAATCCAACCCTAGACCCACACAAAAAAATTAATAAACGTTTGTCTTTAGACATTAACTTTTAGGAAAGTAATTCTGTAATGCAAAAGTAACTAATACCAATATGAATGTGCCTCAGTAGGTGATTCGTTAAATAAATCATAAATGAACATGCAGACAGACATAAAAAGAATGAAGGACACGGTGAGTTTGGTGCAGCCACTATGGAAAACAGTATGGAGTTTCCTCAAAAAATTAAAAATAAAACCACCGTATGATTCAATAATTCTGCTTGAATGTACCCAAAGGAAATGAAATCACTATCTCAAAAAGACAGTTGTTCTCCCATGCTCATTGCAGCATTATTTACAAGACCCATGGCATCAAAACTGTGTCCTATACAAATGAATGGGGCTTGATCCCATGACCCATGAGATCATGACCTGAGTCAAAACCAAGAGTCAGATGCTTAACTGACAGCCATCTGGGTCCCCAGAAGAAGACTTTCTTTATAATATTTCTTTTTCCTAACTTACTTTAAGAACATAGTATATAACATATACACAAACTATATACATATACAAACTATGCGTTAATGGACTGTTCATGTTATGGGTAAGGCTTCCGGTCAACAGCAGGCTATTAGTAGTTACCTTAAGTGCACTGAACACCAAGTGCTGGGGAGCATACAGAACAGTATTTCACGCACCGCTGGTGAGAATATAAAACAGCACAGCCACACTGGAAGAGAGTAGTTTCTTATAAGGCTAAACACAACTTACCATACATCCCAACAATCACACCTGAATTTATTGTAGCAAAACAAAAATTTACGCTCACACAAAACCGTGTATGCAGATTTCATACCATCTTTACAACAGCTGAAACCAGGAGATCTCTTCCAAGAATGAAGTGATAAACAAACTGGTCATCTAGTATGTTTATTACTCACTAATAAAAATAAAACAACCATCCATTAACTCACGTAGGTCTTCAGAGCAATTTGCCAAATGACAAAAACATGAAAAGTTTACATATGTTCTACTAATAAAAAATTATAAATTTGTATATAGTCAATAATGTAGTAAATTTTATGGAAAAATATAAAATTATGTCAATAAATATAACATATAAAATATTTTAAATCCAGTTGTAAAAATGATTTTTGTAACATAAAATTATACAACTATATTGATGGAAAACAGAAGTGGTTGTGAGAGGTAGGTTTGGATAAAGGGTATGAGCATAAAAAGGTTCAATGAGGGAATCTGTGTTGATTACAGTATTACATGATGGTTGTGGTAGTAGTTACATGAATCTGTATATGTAATAAAGCTTCTTAGAATTAAAACATAAAAAAAAAAAAACAAACATGAAAATCTAATGAAATCCAAACAAGGTTAAGGGCTTAGCTAATAGTATACTACCAAGACATTTTCCTGGATTCAATAACAAGACGTGGCTTACATAAATGTTTTTACTGGGAGATGTGAGGTAAAGGATACTAGGGAACTCTCTGGACTATTTTGCAATTTCTTATAAGTTAAAGTGATTTCAAATTAAACATTTTACAAAAATCACTCGGAAGGTGGTTTTATAAAATATTTGGTCATATTTATAAACTTAGTTAAGCAAGTACAAATACTTGTTTTATAAAAAACATAATGTAAAACATTATTTCCTTTTAAACTACTTCAGTATGCTAAATTTACAATTAAGCTTAGAGCCCAAGAAAGGTAAAAACAAATCATATAATACAGGGTAGTCCTAGAATACTCCATAGGACACTCTGCATTGTATATAACAATAAATATTCATCAGTAATGAGGAAAGCAGACGACTTTTTGAAACTATGAAATTACTGACAAGGCCACCAAAAAAGGGTTTCAAAGTATCATCTGAAAATGTATATCAGGTGAATTATCTGATGTATAATGAGGTCAGACTTGACATTTAAAACATTTAAAAGGTCAGACTTAACTTTTAAAACATTAAAAACATTTAAAAGCACTCCGACATTTACCACTTTCACAGGATGTCATTCCTTCATGAGTTCTGGTATTTGACTGGAGGTGCTCCACATTTAGCATGTTCATGAAGTTTTCATTTCTGTATGATTTCCTGACAAAACGAGGCCAACTGTGTCACTGATATCCTGCCATATATATACTGTCCTGCAGTGTGGACTCTGACCCTCAGTGAGGTCTTCTTTCTGGGTAAAAGCTTTCCCATGATCATCATACATTTTTTTTAAAAAATCGTATTTCTATGAACAATAAGCTCACTGACACTTTATGATGATCCCTGATAATAAAGTCTACCTTCCCCCTGAAGGCCCTCCTAGTCTCTGCCTACACAGAATTTGCCTCAGTGTATACTTTTCAGAATATAATGAAGCTAGAAAGTTTTGCCCAAGGTATCTCCACATTGAATGTATCAGAGTTTTCTCAACATGTTTTCACTGACGGAAAATATGAGGTAAGGATCACTGAAGGCACTACAACACATTCACCGCAACCACCAGATTCACCTCCTGGACAAGTTCTTTAATCTTCTCAGGGCACGTATCCGAAAACCGGCAGTACCAAGATTACATTCCAATCTGCTGGAAACACTGATGTTTAATGAAGTCTTGGTTGCCAAAGAAGGCATTTTCATAGTCATCACATTCATAGGGCTTCAGGAGTTCACTCATAAGTAATGAGCTGTGATTCTGTGTTAAAAGGATTTCCAACTTGACTGAATCTACCCATTTCCCTTGTGTGCATTTTCTTATGTTTAACAAGGTTTGACAAGTGGGAGAAGGCTTTCTCACAATCGCTGCATCCATAGGGTCTCTCTCCTGTATGAGTTCGTTGATGGACGTTAAGTACTGACTTTGTGGTGAAGGCTTTTCCACATTCACGGCATTCATAGGGTTTCTCTCCTGTGTGAATTCTCTGATGGGTAATGAGACCGTATTTGTGAGAATAGGATTTTCCACACTCAGTACACACAAAGGGAGTCTTTCCAGTATGACAGCGCTCATGTTGTATGAGGCATATCTTCTGGCTGAAGGCTTTCCCACACTCACTGCATTCATAGGGTTTCTCTCCCGTGTGAGTCCGCTGATGTATAATGAGGGTGCGCTTTGTGGTGAAGCCTTTTCCACATTCATTACATAAGTAAGATTTCTCTCCTGTGTGAGTTCGCTGATGTATAATGAGGGTGCGCTTTGTGGTGAAGCCTTTTCCACATTC
>NW_019154161.1:969624-1050738 GCF_002288905.1 Enhydra lutris kenyoni
GCCGCACATGTAAGATTTTTCCCCAGTATGAGATCGCTGATGTACGATGAGGTTACTCTTCACTGTGAAGCCTTTTCCACATTCATTGCATATATAGGGTTTCTCTCCAGTATGAGTTCGCTGATGGACAACAAGATAGCGCTTCATGGTGAAGCCTTTTCCACATTCAGTACATATATAGGGTTTCTCCCCCGTATGAGTTCGCTGATGCACAATGAGATTGCTCTTCACCGTGAAGCCTTTTCCACATTCGCTGCACACATAAGGTTTCTCTCCACTATGAGTTCGCTGATGTGCAATCAGATAGCGCTTCATGGTGAAGCCTTTTCCACACTCACTGCATGTGTAGGATTTCTCTGCCGTTTGGGTTTGCTGAGGCAAAGTGAGACTGCTCTTCCCGTTAGAGCCTTTTCTGTATTCACTGATGATACAGACTTTGTCTTGTGTATGAGTTTTCGGATGTTTAGCAAACATGACATTTCTGAAGATGAGTTTTCCACATGGATCACACCCATTGGGTTTCTCCCCTCTACGACTGCTCTCATGGTAAATGAGTGGAGACATCCTGATGCAGCCTTTCCCACCTTCGATGCATGCGTGGGGTTTCTCTATTCTATGAGTCCTCTGATGCTTAAAGTCTTGGAATTCAGTGCTGCAATGTTTTGTACTTTCAGGGAATTCAATTCCAGAATACAAATGTTCATGATTACCATGCAGAAAAGATTTCTCTTCTCCATTAAACTCAACAGCCTTCCTTATTTCACATCTTCTCTTCTCGTTCACTAAACTCAAACTCGAGTTCAAAGCTTTTCTACATAAGTCAAACACGTGATTTTGCGTTATGGCAAAATGTATTTTGCTCGGATGAACAGTATGTCTAAACGCACTCTGCTCCCTGTACTGTTGTGCGCTCTTCAGAAACCTCCGGTTTTGAGAGAGCTCTTGCAGGTGACTATCAAACTCCCCGAATCCTAGGAACACAAGACAGTAACAAATTCTCACGAGGACAGTATGGAATAAAAGTGTTTTAAAGATACTGTGGTGGGGGTGGCTCTTTATTGTTGACAATTTTAAAAGAAAATTATAAAGATTAAGATGAAATAAATATCAGATCCAAGAAGAGATAAGGAGCATATTTAGAGCTAAATGCCCACAAAAGATAAAGAGTTCTCATCTGGGGAAAGGAATATGTGGGGGAGCTGATTAGGTATCCTCAGACACCTGTGACACCTTGTGTTAAAGACTAGAAGATCACTTCACCACTCCCCTTCACGGTACTCACTCACCCAGATGGGTTCTATCCCGGATTTCATCCTCTGTTATCAATGGTTCACCTCTGGTTTCCAGCTTGGACAATGCATCTGGTTTGGTAGCCTGACCCCCTGTTCATGAGAAATGACAAAAGACTTAGATGCAGTGACTTGGGGTAAAGTAGGTTGAGACGGGAAAACATTACATTTTAGAGACAAAACAATTTCTCATATGCAAAGTAAAAGCTCTCTTTCAGGATAGAAAAGATTATACTCCTCTGTTTAGGGTCAAGAGAGGGGATTCTTCTGAAGACCATAATGACTACAAAGCTGTCTTTGAGGGACAGAGGAAAAGCCAGTGACTGAGCACATCTAAATGACACAGAAAGCTGTCCTCACCCACTGACACCAGGTTGCTGTAGTTCTCCAACATCACGTCCCGATACAGGTCCTTCTGAGCGGGGCCCAGGAGCTGCCACTCCTCCCAGGTGAAGTCCACGGCCACATCCTCCAGTGTCAGTGATTCCTGTAATAACACACTCCTATTTAATATGATGTGAATTACTTTTGTTAACAAGGAAGAAGCATGAGGGAGGCTATTCTAATCACCATACAGCCTCAACTATATATAGTTTTTTTCTTTTTAGGGCACCTGGGTGGCTCAGTGGGTTAAGCCGCTGCCTTCGGCTAAGGTCATGATCTCAGGGTCCTGGGATTGAGTTCCACATCGGGCTCACTGCTCAGCAGGGAGCCTGCTTCCCCCCTCTCTCTGCCTATCTCTCTGCCTACTTGTGATTTTTCTCTGTCAAATAAATAAAGAAAATCTTTTAAAAAAAAAAGAAAAGAAAAAGAAAAATTTCAGGAGACCCAAGTGGCATAAACTCCTAAATCCCCCAAGAAACTGGCCTGCCTTCCCCACAGAGTCAGTGCACATCATGCAGCTTTTCATGTCTCTCTGGTTATGAAGCCTCTTAGAGATATCAGACTCAAAGTGACAGCTCCCATAACCCACAGAATGCACCAGTCACACCCGTGCTTTTTTTTTTTTTTTTAAAGATTTTATTTAATTATTTGTCAGAGAGAGAGAGGGAGAGAGAGCAAGCACAGGCAGACAGAATGGCAGGCAGAGGCAGAGGGAGAAGCAGGCTCCCTGATGAGCAAGGAGCCCGATGTGGGACTCGATCCCAGGACGCTGGGACCATGACCTGAGCCGAAGGCAGCTGCTTAACCAACTGAGCCACCCAGGCGTCCCCACACCCGTGTTCTAACAGTAGTCCTTCAGAATGACCCCTGTGAGTAATATATTCCTGATTTCACTTTGCCCTGCCTTTGAATTTAGAGTTTAAGTTAATTTCTCCCCAGAATCCAATTATCCCAATTTATACTAAAAGGTTGAACTGATTTTTCTCAGGTCACCAGAAACCTGTGAAAAACATAGGAAAAATGTAGCAAACGAAAATCACCTGGGCTTTCGTCATTTTCTTCTGTGCTCACAGAGCAGTAACATGGATTCTTCTGTCTTTCATCTCTCCTGCACCTGCCACGAAGTTCTTAGAGTCAGAAAGCTCGTTGTCTGCTTGAAGTTGTCCCTAGGAGCAAGGTTATTCAAGTCCAAGCACCTCTTCTTTCTTCCTTCATTCCTTCACTTGATCACTCTTGCTCTTGGGGACCTGGGACCTGTGGCTGAAGAGCAAACTGACTTTGAGTGTCCATTTCCTCTGGGCCTATGTGTGATCACTGCTGCTACACACTTACCTTAGAGGACCTCGATATTTCAGACTGTACCTTTATTTGGTGCCCCCGAGGCTTTCACACTCTAGGGCAGTAAAGCAGGGTCCTAAATGAGTGAGAGGTGCGCCTCTCCTCTGTAAAGTAGAAGCCGCATGGCTATTAAAGGGGAGGTGGGAAAGCAATAGCAATAAAGCACGATGCCTCAGAGGCGGGTGAATTATCAATAACAACCATTTAGAACATATGGAAGGTTCCGAAGATCTGGACATTGTGTCTTTAAAAAGCATGCATGCTCATGCCCTGCTTTGAAAGTCTTTATATGCCCCATGGGTACACACACTTCAGTGTGAAGACTGGTGTACCAAGCAAATCACAGCCTGTCTTATCCCACTTTGTGCACTAAATGATTAACCTTGCCCAACAGAAGCTTGGCTTTTGCCCTTAGTTTCTAGGAGGAAACTTCTAAGTCCTTGGGATATCCTGCATGATAAGAGTGTCTCTACTGACCTGGGAGGCTTGGGCCATGCAGGGCAGTCTATTCTAATAAAATGATTTATGGGGAAGGGCCTTGGACCATGTGCTATCAGCCGGGCCTCTGGAGGGGCTGGAGGAGACTAAGGTCAGCCACACAAGCAGTCAGTCTTAAGTGCTCATTAACTCCAATAGAAACTCTGATGCCAAGGCTTGTGTGAGTTTTCTCTGGTGGGCAATAATGATAGAAAAGGTAGACAAATGAGGAAGCTATAAATTATTAAACTATATACACCTAATGGCAGAATCACAAAATACAAATAAAAACTGACAAAATTAAAGAGAGAAATAGGAAATTTAATAATAATAGTTGAAAGTTTCAAAATTCCACCGTCAATAATTAAAAAAAAAAAAACAAACAGAAAACCAGGGGCACCTGGGTGGCTCAGTGGGTTAACTGTCTGCCTTTGGCTCAGGTCAAGATCTCAGGGTTCTGGGATCGAGCCCCACCTCGGGCTTCCTACTCCGTGGGGAATCTGCTTCTCTCTCTCTCCCTCTGTGCTCTCTTTCTCTCACTTTCACTCTTGTCTTACTCTCAATCTCAAATAAATATTTTAAAAAACCTAAAAAAAAAACCCAGAAAACCAGCAGAGATATTTAAGACTTGAACAATATAATCAACTGACAATTATTTGATGCCATATTCAATAGCAACAAAATATACATTCTGTTCAAAGGTACACGAAACATTCTCCAGGAAAGACCACAATTTAAGATATAAAACAAATATCAATAAATTTATAATATATTTTCCAACCATAACAGAACTGAATTAGATATCTGCTTTAGAATGAAATTCAGAGGGGTGCCTGGGTGGCTCAGTGGGTTAAGCCGCTGCCTTTGGCTCAGGTCATGATCTCAGAGTCCTGGGATTGAGCCCCGCATTGGGCTCTCTGTTCAGCAGGGAGCCTGCTTCCTCCTCTCTCTCTCCCTGCCTCTCTGCCTGCTTGTGATCTCTCTCTGTCAAATAAATAAATAAAATCTTTAAAAAAAAAATGAATGAAATTCAGAAATACACAAACATTTGGAAATTAACTAGTATACTTCTGAGTAATCATGAATTAAAAATAAATATTAATTAGATGAAATGGACAAATGCCTGGAAAGAGACAAATAACAAAATGGACAGAAAAACAGCTCTAAAAAAAGCCAAACAGACATAAAAAAGAAATTGAATTAGTAATTAAAAACTGTCTCCTGGGGCACCTGCGTGTCTCAGTTGGTTAAGCAATCAACCCTTGATCTCTGATCAGGACTTGATTTCAGGGATTAAGCCCTACTTTGGGCTCCATGCTGGGTGCGGAGGCTACTTAAAAAAAACTACCTCACAAATTAATGCTTATGCCCAGATGTATTCCTTCTATGGTGTCACTATTACCAAAATACCAAAGCCAGACAAAGGCACCACAGGAGAGGAAAATTACAGACCAATCTCTTTCATGAAATACGTGAAAAATCATTAACATATTACCAAAACAATAAGCGAAATAAGAGAAAGACAAATACAGTATGATTTCTTTCATATGTGGAATCTAAGAAAACAAAATGGATGAACACATGGGCGGGGGGAGAACAGAAGGAAACAAATCATGAGAGCCTCTTAACTACAGAGAAAAAACAGTTGATGGAGGAAGGGGGGTGTGGGGCAGGATAGACAGGTGATGGTATCAAGGAGGGCACTTGTTATGATGAGCACTGGTGTATATGTAAAGGATGAATCGTTGAACTCTACTCCCAAAACCAATACTGAACTGTATGTCAATAAGAATTTAAAGGAAAGAAACACATATTAGCAAAAAAATCTAGGATAATATAAATAGGAATTACAGTGACTAAGGGGGATTTAGCCCAGGAATGCCAGTTTGGTTGGCTGGCTGGCTCAGTCTGTTAAGTGTCCAACAATTAATTTCAGCTCAGGTTGTGATCTCAGAGTCGAGAGATCAAGTTCTGCATGGGGCTCCAGGCTGGGTGTGGAGCCCACTTAAGACTCTCTCTCACTCTCCCTTTGTCCTCCTCCCACCCCTCGCAAACTTAAGTGCCCTCTGTGTCTCAAAAAAAAGATAGATGATAAATTTCAATATAACAGCTAGAAATATAAACTATCTCAAGAGAATGAGAAGATAAGCTACAGACTAGATAAAATATTTGCAAAAGACATACCTGATAAAGGACTGTTATCTGAAATATACAAAGAACTCCTAAAACTCAACGATAAGAAAAGACAACCCAATTTTTAAAAAATGGGCAAAAGCCCCAAAGAGACATCTTACCAAGGAAGATACACAGATAGCAAATAAGCATATGAAAGGCTGCTCAACATCATATATAATTAGAGAATTACAAATTCAAACAACTCTGAGATACCTTTACACACCTGTTAGAACAGCCAAAACTCAAAACACCAATAACACCAAATGCTGGCAAGGATATGGAGTAAAAGGAACTCTCATTTATTGCTGTTGGGAATGCAAAATGATACAACCACTTTAGAAAATAGTTTGGCAGCTTTTTTTTTTTTTTAAGATTTTATTTATTTATTCAGCCCCACTACCTGAACTACCACCAACACCCAGTGGGTCACTCGGGACCTCGGCTACTGTCATGAAACTCCTCATGCCCCATTTCTATCACTTCCAACAGGAAGTCGGGTTCTGAATCCCCAATTTACTGTACATCCTGGTTGCTGACCTCGAGACATGTGATGAACCCACATGGCAACTTTCTGTTAGAGAAGGCCAACCCTGCACCTTCTAGAAAATGTTCTGAATGGAGTACAAGTCCATCAGGACTACAGTGTGAATGGTGGTACACAGCCTGCATGGTAGTAGTCAGTAATTCTAACACGGGTTGACCATCCCCACCAGACTCACAAAACCTTCCTCTGTCCCCATGGAACTTGTGGTTTGCCCTCAGAAAATATCCCAGGAAGCTAACCTTTAATCTGAATGCCCCCTTCACCCTCTGGTCCAAATCTTGTCCAACCACAATGGTATGAAAGTAGAAATCAGTCACAAAAAGAAAGTGGGACAGTCAAAAATATGCGGAGATTTAACAGCATGCTAGTAAACAACCAAGGGCCAAAGAAGAAATCAAAAGAAATTTTAAAAGTACCTTGAGACAAACGAAAAAGAGAACCTATCAAAAGTTATGGGATGCATCAAAAGTGGCTCTAAGGGAGAAGTTCATAGAAATTCAGGTCCTTGTCAATCCCTGTCAATCCACCTGAAAGCTCTCTAATAAACAACCTAATTTTACATGGGAAAGAAGTGGGGGGGGGGACAAGCAAAGCCCCAAATCAGTAAATATAAGGAAATAACAAAATGGAATGTGGAAATAAATCCAATGGAGACTAAAAAGACAAAAGATCAATGAAAATACAAGCTGCCTTTCTTGGAAAGATAAACAAAAAACTGACAAACTTTTAGCTAGACTGATGAAGAAAGAGAGAGGACTCAAATACAATCAGGAAAGAACGATAACTGATCCCTGTCTCACATCAAAATCCTAGAGGAGAACACAGGCAACAACCTCTAACATTGGCCGTAGCAACTTCTTACTAGACATGTCTCTGGAGACAAGAGAAACAAAAGCAAAAATGAACTTGGGACTTCATCAAGATAAAAAGCTTCTACCCAGCAAAGGAAACAATCAACAAAAACTAAAAAGCAACCTATGTAATGGGAGAAGATATTTGCAAGTGACATATCTGATAAAGGGTTAGTGTCCAAAAATCTATAAAGAACTTACCAAACTCAACACCAAAACAAACAAACAAAAAAACCCCAACCAAATAATCCACTTAAGAAATGGGCAAAAGACACAAGTAGACATTTTTCCAAAGAAGAACTACAAATGACTAACGGACACATGAAAAGATGCTCAACAGCACTCATCGTCAGGGAAATACAAATCAAAAGCACAATGACATATTACCTCACAACTGTCAGAAGGACGACAATGAACAACACAGGCAACCACACATGTTGGCAAGGAAGCAGAGAAAGGGGAACTCTCTTACACTGTTGTGGGAATGCAAGCTGGTGTAGCCCCTCGGGAAAATAGTTTGGAGGTCCCTCAAAAAGTTAAAAATAGAACCACCCTACAACCTAGCAATGGCACTACTAGGTATTTACCCAAAGGATACAAAATACTGATTCGAAGGGACACATGCACCCCAATGTTAACAGCAGTGGTATCAAAAATAGCCAAATAATGGGAAAAGTCCAAATGTCCATCAACTGATGAGTGGATAAAAGTGTGGTATATATATACGTATATACAATGGAGTATTACTCAGCCATCAAAAAGAAATGAAATCTTGCCTTTTGCAATGACATGGATGGAGCTAGAGTATATTATGCTAAGTGAAACAAGTCAAAGAAAGACAAATGCCATAGGGTTTCACTCACGTGTAATTTAACAAACAAACAAACAAAAATTAACATAGGGGAAGGGGGGTGAGAGAGGGAGACAAACCATAAGAGACGCTTTTAACTATAGAGAACAAACTGAGGGTTGATGGGGGGAGTGGGAGATGGGCTCAATGAGTGACAGGCATTAAGGAGGGCACTTGTTGTAATGAGCACTAGATGTTAATACGTAAGTGATGAATCACTAAATTCTACTCCTGAAACCAATATTATACTATATGTTAACTAACCAGAATCTAAATAAAAACTTGAAACAAAAAAGATAAATAAGCAAATAAAATGATGATTTTTTAAAAAAGGTGAAAATGATTTTAAAAATGTGAAATACTCAGGGAAAAAGATTACCAAAAATTTAAAACACCTTTTGAAAACTGTATCAGAGGGGGCGCCTGGGTGGCTCAGTGGGTTAAAGCCTCTGCCTTCAGCTCAGGTCATGATCCCTGGGATCGAGCCCCCGCATTGGGGCTCTCTGCTCAGCAGGGAGCCTGCTTCCCCTTCTCTCTCTGCCTGCCTCTCTGACTACTTGTGATCTCTGTCTGTCAGATAAATAAATAAGATCTTTAAAAGGAAAAGAAAAGAAAAGAAAAGAAAACTGTATCAGAGAAATTGTGACAACTTAAATAAATGGAAAGATACACTTTGTCCATGTCAGAAAACGGTCCATTTTTTTAAATGAACCGAACAGACCATTCTCCAGAATTGGCCTAGAGTCACAAATCTCAATCATAATCCCAGGAGGCTTTTCTGTATAAACTGACAACCTGATTCTTAAATTCACATACAAATGCAAAAGGTCTAGAATAGCTAAAACAACTGTAAAAAAAGAACAAGATTGGGTGCATGGGTGGCTCAGTTGGTTTACCAACTCTTGGTTCCAGCTCAGATTGTGAACTCTGAGTCCTAGGATCACGTCCGGTGTCCTGCTCCACACTCAGCTTGGAGTCTGCTTCGGATACACGCACTCCCTCTCTCTTTGCCCCTCCCCCTACTCTCTAAAATAAATAAGACTTTATTGGTGAGTCTGTACCACCTGACTACAAGAATTTTTATCAAAACTACAGTAATCAAGACAGGGTAATATCCATGTCAGAACAGATGAATGAATAGAATAGAGTACAGAGTAAGACCCACACATATACAGTCAACTGACATTTTACAAAGGTGTAAAGGCAATACAGTGGAGAAAGGACAACCTTTCAACAAATGTTGATGGAACAAGTAGATATGCTATACCAAAAAAAAAAAAAAAAAAGAACTTGGGTCCATACATTGGATCATATATCTTTTTTTTTTTAAGATTTTATTTATTTATTTGACAGGCAGAGATCACAAATAGGCAGAGAGGCAGGCAGAGAGAGAGAGGAGGAAGCAGGCTCCCCGCTAAGCAGAGAGCCGGATGCGGGGCTTGATCCCAGGACCCTGGGATCATGACCTGAGCCGAAGGCAGAGGCTTTAACTCACTGAGCCACCCAGGCGCCCCTGGATCATATATCTTGCTCAAAATAAAAAACAAACGTTAAGTGAAAAACCTAAAAAACAAAAACAAAAACCCAGAACACCCTAAACCTTTGAGAAGAAAAAATTGGAGAAAATCCTCTGCTCTTGCAATAAAGCAGATTTCTTAGGCACAACATCAAAAGAATAATTCATTAAGAAAAGTTCATGTGTTGGACTTCATAAAAACTAAATCCTTCTGCTCTCCAAAACATACTGTTAAGAGAATGTTGGAAGGCAAGTCAAAGACTAGGAGAAAATCTTTGCAAAGCATATAACTGGTAAAGGAAAGTCTTGTATCCAGAATATAGAATGAATTCTCAAAAATTAACAAGAAAAGACAACACAGAAGTGTAAAAGACTTGAGCAAGTACTTCACCAAGGAAGATATATGGATGCCAAATAAGCATATGAAAAGATGTTTAACTAACATCATTAGTCATTATTAGGTAAATACAAATGAAAACCACAAGGTAAAAAATAATAATAAAAATAAATAAAACCACAAGGTACTGCTCCACACCCATTAGAATACCTAAAATCAAAAAGAATGCCAAATCAAAGTGTCAGCAAAAACATGGAGACACAGAACAATTATCCACTTCTCTTGGGAATACAAAGTACAGCCATCTGGGGAAACAGTTTAGCCATTTCTAAAGAAGTTAAACATACACCTACCCTATGATTTAGCCATTCAACTCCTAGAGATTTACCCAAGAGAAAGAAAAAGATATAAACATAGACCTGAACATGAGTGTTCATAGAAGCTTTATTTGTAAGAGCTAAAAATTGGAAAAACAATCGCCCATGAACAGGTGAATTAATAAACTATACAGAATGAACGGATAAAGCAACATGGAACACAAAGCAACAAAAAGGAAAAGAAAGGAACTACTGATGCACACAAGAATGTTATCTTGAGGGGCGCCTGGGTGGCTCAGTGGGTTGAGGCCTCTGCCTTTGGCTTGGGTCATGGTCCCAGGGTGCTGGGATCGAGCCCCACATCGGGCTCTCTGCTCAGCAGGGAGCCTGCTTCCTCCTCTCTCTCTGCCTGCCTCTCTGCCTACTTGCGATCTCTATCTGTCAAATAAATAAATAAAATCTTTAAAAAAAAAAAGAATGTTATCTTGAAATATG
Organism: Enhydra lutris kenyoni; assembly: GCF_002288905.1. NCBI lineage: Eukaryota > Metazoa > Chordata > Mammalia > Carnivora > Mustelidae > Enhydra > Enhydra lutris. The sequence continues at coordinate 980,198 of NW_019154161.1, forward strand.
AATGCTGAGTGAATCAAATCATAATAAAAATGAGGACATCCTGTAGGAGTCCATTTCAATAAAACTTAAGAAAATGTAAACTAGCCTGTAGTGATGAGAAATAGATCAGTGGTTGCTTGGGGAAAGATGAGAGGGATGGATTAAAAAGGGGCACAAAGGGGCGCCTGGGTGGCTCAGTGGGTTAAAGCCTCTGTCTTCAGCTCAGGTCATGATCCCAGGGTCATGGGATCGAGCCCCGCATTGGGCTCTCTGCTCAGCAGAGCCTGCTTCCTCCTCTCTCTGCCTGCCTCTCTGCCTACTTGTGATCTCTGTCAAATAAATAAAATCTTTTAAAAGGGGGGGGGCGCCACAAAGAAAATTCGGTGGTGAGGGGTATGTTCATGATTTTCATGGTGGCGACACTTTCATGAGGATATATGTCAAATTTACCAATTACCGACCTGTAGCTTATTTTATGTCAATTTTACCTCAATAAATCACTTTGGAAAAGGGGAAAAGCCAGTGATAATTATAATGTAGACCAAAATATAATGCTAATGAAAAAAAGGCAACAACAAAAGACTACATATGATTCTGTTTATATGAAATGCCTAGAAACTGCAAATTAAGAGACTCTAGAAGGTAATCGGTGGTGTGTGGCTGAGGGTAGGAGTGGAGACGGAGTGTACAGAGGACTTAGAAAACTTTTCTGGGTGACAGAAATGTTTTAAAGTTAGATTGTCTTGAAACTGGATTGTACTCATGGTTGCACAACTCTAGAAACTCAGTTAAAATCACTGAAATGTAGGGGTGCCTGGGTGGCTCAGTGGATTAAGCATCTGCCTTTGGCTCAGGTCTTGATGCTGGGGTCCTGGGATTGAGTCCCACATAGGGCTCCCTGCTCAGAGGGGAGCCTGCTTCTCCCTGTGCCTGCAGCTACCCCTGATTGTACTGACAAACAAATAAATAAAATCCTCAAAAAAAAAAAAATATCACCAAAATGTAAATACTTACGCCTGGTGAATTTTATGGTATGTAAATTAAACCTCAGTAAAACTACTAAAATTATAATTGAATACTTTTGAATATAGTTATTATATTAATGTTTCACTCAGACACCATGGCATTGGCTCACCAACCCTGTTGATACTCACTGCAGTGATTAAGAATGTATAAATATCATCTCCTACGCAAATATGTTGAGGATGAGCAATTACATGATACAATTAATTTTTCTTTGTGTTTATACAGATGATCCTAAATGTAGGAGGGAAAAATAAGGTTTTCACTATGGAACAGAAGATAGGGTAAAAGAGACGCTTTTACTTAGAATGACTCTAAAAGGAAATATCCAAAAGTGCAGTGAACTTGAAGGCAAGAAAAACAAAAGCTACATCTTGAATAGTCAATATATCACTAGCTCACTCCGAACCCATTTAATCTTGTGGGAAAGTGAGAAGAGTGGTGATGTTGGGAGACGAACTTTTCAGTAAGGTCCACGAGGACGGACTGAAGCAGCGAACTGGGTTCGGATTAACTGGAGAAAATGCCCCTTTCAGGTCTGTCTCCGGCATTCATGGTTTGATCCTGAATCTTCCGATTCTCTGGGGGCCCTGGACCTCCTCAAACACTGACAGCCCCACCGGGCGTCTCCGGGAGGGAGTCCTGTATCAAAGGCCCTACTGACCCACAAGCAAGCCCAAGGAGCCAACAGGGACATCTCCAACCCAGGCTTCTCTGACGCGGAAGCCGGACGAGACAGGCGTTCACGGACAGACTCCCCACCCCACTTCTCAACCACCGAGTCCCACAGACAGAGAGATCCACGTGGACCTCAAACCCTAACCCAGTCGGCCGCTTCGGCCGAGACATCTTCAGACTCTTATGCACCGACTTTCCAAAGGCCCCGTCACTTCCCTCAGATTCCTCGGGGTCTGAATCCCAGTGAAATCCCAGTCGCGGTTCTTCACACACGCTCCCTTTTCACGGACCCCACAGGCCGAGAGCTAAGCCCAGAACCCGACTCACCTGAACCCGAACCGCTACAGACGCTGTTGAGAGCGACGAAAGACCACCCACTTCCAAAGCCACCCCTCTCCGAGTGCCCTTCCTCGCGGTACCTAGGGACTCGGGTCCTCCCGGGCCGCCGACTCCCGCGAGGACCTGGGAGCGCTATGGGACTTCGGAGCTCCAAGGACTGGCCCGGCTCTATGACGTAACGGCCACGCCCACCCCGGCGCGTCTGATGGGAGGGGGCATAGCGGCTGTGTGGGGAGATCGAAATCATTACGGGCCACCTCAGTGTTTTTACCTCCTCGTTGGGAGGGATGGTCAACAGAGTTGTGCCAACCCGGCAAGACTCAGAGGTCGGTGTCTACCCAAAGCCACCAGGCACGTTTATCTGCCGAGGGAAGAAAGATGGCGGCGCCCTCTGTGCACTGCCGAGAGCAGTCGTTAGGCGGGAGCACCGTGGACGCGGCCATCTTAGAGGAAGGCAGGTGTCCCTACGGCTGGGATGGGCTCAGACCAAGGCGGACTTGGGGAAAGAAAGTTTGAAGAAGCTGGAACGTCGCTGAAGAGGCATCGGTCATAGAGTCGATAAAACCAGTGGTCGCTTAACGTCTTAGGTTTAGGGAGAGGGCGGTTGTGTATAGACTGGGTAAGGCCCTAGTCGTTTAGAAGGAAGACCGCTTTTGACGGGCGAAGCTAAGAGAGTGGGCTTCCTAAAGAAATACTAATCCCCGGGACGCCTGGGTGGCTCAGTTGGTTAAGCAGCTGCCTTCGGCTCAGGTCATGATCCCAGCGTCTTGGGATCGAGTCCCTCATCGGGGAGCCTGCTTCTCCCTCTGCCTCTGCCTGCCATTCTGTCTGCCTGTGCTTGCTCTCTCTCCCTCTCTCTCTCTGACAAATAAATAAATAAAATCTTTAAAAAAAAAAAAGAAAGAAATGCTAATCCCCCGGTGGGAGTGGATACACAGCTACTACCTCCAGTAAGAAAAGGGATGAAGTGAAGGTGCAAATGTTTGTTTGCCTTACAAAAATAAATGAAGATGACCGTGGGGTATTGGTGAATATGAAATAATGTAATTATTATACTTTTGCATAGCGCACACTTTAAAGTTTTTATTATTATTTAGGCGTGGGAGGTTTAATCGTAGGGGATTTAGTACTCCCTTTTTAGAAGGCAACCTGGATCAATTTACATTTTTCATTCTCTGACCTAGAAATATTAATCGCAACAGTTTACTTAGTAAAAAAATTTTTTTAAGTTGTTTTTTAAAGATTGTATTTATTTATTTGGCAGAGAGATCACAAGTAGGCAGAGAGAAGGGGAAGCAGGCTCCCCACTGAGCAGAGAGCCCGATACGGGGCTCAATCCAAAGGACTCTTAGATCATGACCTGAGCCGAAGGCAGAGACTTAACCCACTGAACCACCCAGGCACCCCTAAGGATTCTTAATTATTTATTTATTCATTCATTCATTCATTCATTCATTTTATTTGCCGAGCAGAAGCAGGCAAAGCGGCAGGCAGAGCGGCAGGCAGAGGAAGAGGCCCCCTGACTGGGGGCCTGGATCCCAAGATGCTGGGATCATGACCAAGAGCGGCAGGCAGACACTTATCTGACGCCACGCAGGTGCCCCCAAAATTTTCTTAATATTAACGACGTTGGCTTTTGCAATTAAAAAGGAAAAAAATCTAGGGCACCTGGGTGGCTCAGTGGGTTAAGCCTCTGCTTTCCGCTCAGGTCATGATCCCAGAGTCCTGGGATCCAGCCCTGCATTGGGCTCTCTGCTTGGCAGGGAGCCTGCTTCCCCTCCTCTCTCTCTGCCTGCCTCTCTGCTACTTGTGACCTCTCTCTCTGTCAAATAAATAAAATCTTAAAAAAAAAAAAAAAAGGAAAAAATCTAAATGTATGATGATAGACAATTACTTTGGTAAATTATGGAACTGCCCTGAGCCAAACAGTACATAGCAACTGGAAAGAATATACTAAAACTGTCAGTATAAATAAGGAAAGATAACTGTATTCTCAAGAAGAAAAAAACACATCTTCAGAATAATATAAATCTTATGACCCCCATTACAGGAACAAATTGTAAGCGTTTGCCTGTTTATTTGTGGTTAAGTAAACATTTAGTTTGGATTACTTCTGGCTTTGTACTTAAGTGTATGTCAGAAGTTTTCACATTCCCAATTTTTGCAATTCTCCATTGTTTACATATCTTTGTGTCATAATTCCGTACTTTATTATAAAAATGTCAATTTTAGAAGTTTTAGAGTATTTAATGATGTAGATGCTCATAACATTATAAATATTAAAAAACTAGCCTCAGTTTTCTTTCATGAAAGAAATATACTTACATATGCCTGAAAATTTGGGGAGAATATATTGTAAACAATGCTAGACTCAGGTACAATTATGGGTTATTTAAAATTTCTTCAATGGTTTATACATGATTTCTAATTTTTTAAAAAACTTCTTTAAAATTTTAGGGGCGCTTGGGTGGCTCGGTGGGTTAAAGCCTCTGCCTTCAACTCAGGTCATGATCCCAGGGTTCTGGGATCAAGCCCCGCATCAGACTCTCTGCTCAGCGGGAAGCCTGCTTCCCTTCCTCTCTCTGCCTGCCTCTCTGCCTACTTGTGATCTCTGTCTGTCAAATAAATAAATAAAATCTTTTAAAAACTTCTTTAAAATTTTAAGTATGGGGCGCCTGCATGGCTCAGTCATTAAGTGCCTGCCTTCTGCTGAGTGTCCTGGGATCCAGCCCTATATCTGGCTCCCTGCTCAGCGGGGAGCCTGCTTCTCCCTCTCCAGCTCCCCCGTGCTTGTGTTCCCTCTCTTGCTATCTCTCTGTGTCATAAATAAAATCTTTTAAAAATTTTAAAAAATAAAATTTTAAGTAGGCTCCATGCCCAACATGGGGCTTGAACTCATGACCCTGAGATCAAGAGTGGTATGCTTTACCAATTGAGCCAGCCAAGCACCCCATGTTTTCTAATTTCCATACATTAAGAATTTATTGTCTGTATAATTTCTTAATTGTAAGAGTATTTTATTCTCTTCAGGGATTAAATGGGTCACCTGGGCAGCCCATTCTGGGACCCTGCCTGATCGATTTCAGGAATGAGCTGATCTCACCTTGCCATGGCAGGATGTGTAGCTCCGCAAAAGGGTAAGAAGTGGAGGGGATCGAGGGCCTGCTTGGTAGAACACTCATATCTGATTCTTTACTGTAGAGAGTGTCTACCCGGAATCCATCCTGTTACAGTGTGGTGGTAACAGGTGCACTAATCCGGGATTTAGGGCAAAGATGTTAAAATTTAAGTATAGATCACAAAGATCATTTTACAAATACAGGGTCTTGGGCCCAAGACTAGAGGTTCTGGTTTAGGAGGTCTGGGGTTTGACTTAAGAATTTGCATGTTTTCCTAATTTCTCAGAGAATATTAGGCAGGAAGCCCAGAGAAAATACTTAGAAACAGGTCTGGAGTGTTCCCGGCTTACAAGTATTATGCTTGCTGGTTACCCTCAGTATACTTGGGTCTTAGTTCAAATTACATCTGCTCAGAACAGCTGTCCTTGAAAACCCATACTAAAATAGCCCCTCCAGTGGTGCCTGGATGGCTCAGTGAAAGCATCTGCCTTTGGCTCAGGTCGTGATCCCAGGGTTCTGGGACTGAGGCCCTTGTCTGGCTTCCTGCTCAGCCTGGAGCCTGCTTCTCCCTCTGCCTGCTGCTGCCCTGCTTGTGCTCTCTCTCTCTGTCAAATAAATAATTGAAAAACAAAATAGCTCCTCCATTACAAGCCATGTACTTGCCTTCTTATTTCTCCATAGCACTTAACTGACCTTCTATTATGTACTTATTTTACTCAGTCACCTTCACTAAACCATATGCTCCATAAAGGCCATGACTTTGCCTGTTTTGTTCAATAACATGTCCCCAGTGACAATGGTGCCTGGCACAGTGTAAATGCTAAAAAATAAAAATAAATTTCCAAAGGAATGAGTTACTCAACACTGCCATAACACTGTGGTATGGCAAATTGGGGGGGGGGTGCCACAAGTAGGATTTATAAACTGGATTGCATATCTTTTTTAAAAAATTTATTTGAGGGGCGCCTGGGTGGGTTAGTGGGTTAAGCCTCTGCCTTCAGCTCAGGTCATGATCTCGGGGTCCTGGAATCAAGCCCCACATCAGGCTCTCTGTTCAGCAGGGAGCCTGCTTCCTCCTCTCTCTCTGCCTGCCTCTCTGCCTACTTGTGATCTGTCAAATAAATAAGTCTTTTAAAAAAATAAAAAATAAAAAATAAAATAAAAAATTTATTTGAGAGAGAGAGAGCATATGCATACACACATGTGAGTGGAGGGAAGGGGGAGGGAGAGAATCTGGAGCAGACTCCGCGCCGAGCACAGAGCCTGATGTGGGGCTTGATCCCACAACCCTAAGATCATGACCAAGCCAAAATCAAGAGTCGGAGGCTTAAATGACTGAACCACCCAGGCATCCCACATGTTCTTATATCAAGGAAATAACTGGATAAAGAAGAACAAGGAAAAAAAGGGGAGAGCAAGAGGCTTTTTGCTAGGAAAACTAAGATTTTTTTACCAACAGACCTGCTCAAAAAGAATTGATAGGGGCGCCTGGGTGGCTCAGTGGGTTAAAGTCTCTGCCTTCGGCTCAGGTCATGATCCCAGGGTCTTGGGATCGAGCCCCGCATTGGGCTCTCTGCTTAGCAGGGAGCCTGCTTCCCTTCCTTTCTCTCTGCCTGCCTCTCTGCTTACTTGTGATCTCTGTCTGTCAAATAAATAAAATCTTAAAAAAAAAGAATTGATAAAGGAAGTTCTAACAAAAAGGGAATGACAGAAGGAAACATGAAACACCAGGAATGAAGAAAAAGAAATAAAAAAGGTAAATATATCATCAGACGTAATAGGCTATTCCCCTTTGAGTTTTTAAAATTATGTTTGACGATTGAAAGCAAAAATGACAACTTTACCTGCTCCGTGTATGAGCAGGTTTGGGAAAGATCAGTTAAGACCACTATTATAGGGGCGCCTGGGTGGCTCAGTGGGTTAAGCCGCTGCCTTCGGCTCAGGTCATGATCTCAGAGTCCTGGGATCGAGCCCCACATCGGGCTCTCTGCTCAGCAGGGAGCCTGCTTCCTCCTCTCTCTGCCTGCCTCTCTGCCTGCTTGTGATCTCTCTGTCAAATAAATAAATAAAATCTTTAAAAAAAAAAAAGACCACTATTATAGGGGCGCTTGGGTGGCTTAGTGGGTTGGGCTTCTGCCTTTGGCTCAGGCCATGATCTCAGGGTCCTGGGATCTTGCCCCACATGGGGGACTCTGCTCAGCGGGGAGCCTGCTTTCCCCTCTCCCTCTGCCTGCCTCTCTGCCTCCTTATGATCTCTCTGTCAAATAAATAAAAATCTTAAAAATCTTAAAAAAAAGACCACCATTATATGTTACACACACCTGACAGGAAGTCTAGGATCAAATATGACTGTGCCAAGTGCAGGACAAGATACAACTGGGGCATTGATACACTGAAGGTGGGAATGTAAATTAGTATGGCTACTATGGAAAAGTTTGTCAGTTTCTTATAAAGTTAAAAACACAAACTTAACATGGGTGTAATTTACCCCAAAGAAATGAAAACTTATGTTCATACAAAACTGGATTCACAGTATCTTTATTCATAATAATGAAACACTAGAAACAACCCAAAGTCCACCAATATTAAACAAATAAACTATGGTGCATTCGTAGCAAAAGAATACTACTCAGTAACAAAAAGTAAAATTATCTATATGCCCAACAAATTGGATGAATCTTAAGGGCAATTTGCTGCGTGAAATAGAGCCTATCCCAAAGGTCACACTGTGTCATTCCATTTTAACAGCATCCTTGAAATGACAAGATCAGAGTGATGGAGTACTGGTCAGTGGCCGCCATGGATCAGGGTTGCGGGGAGAGTGTCACTATAAAGGGGCGGCACATGGATGTTTCTTTGTGTGGGCACAACAATTCTGCATCCTGACTGTGGTGAGATTTACAGGAGTCTATCTATATATGTGATCAGGTTTCTTATAACGCTACACTAAAAAACAAAACTTCACATCAATTAATGCATGCAAACACTAGTGAAAACCAAATAAGGCCTATAGTTTACTTAGTGCATTGTACCCATGTCATTCTATTGGTTTTGATTATGTGTTATGGTTATGTAAGACACTGTCACTGAAGAACCCAAGTACAAGTACTCAGGAACTTTGTACACGTTATAATTTTATGTGAGTCTAAAATTATTTCCAAAAACTTAGAAAAATCATATATAAGGTTATTTTTATAAACTACTTTCAAACTTGAATAAATACACCCTAATTTGTTAAATTACATTTATAAATATATTCCTTTTTCTTTTGCCTGAAAGAGAGGACTTTAGAACCTAAGAAATCTAAGAGCGAATGATACAATGATGCAAATAGGGCACAGAACACCCCTGCATTGTGTACATTAAAATTTAATCAGTGTTGAGGATAGCCTACTTTAAAATGATGGCCTCACTGAGAATATGGTTCAAGGTTTCCTGCCCCAAAATGGACAGCAGATGTAGAAGATTAGACTTCTGATGGAAAACTCAGGTATGCATCGTTTTCGTGAGGCTTCTTTCCTTCAAAATTTCTCTGCTAGCTACTCCACATTTAGTGTGTTCATGAGTTTTATGTCTGTAATGAATTTATCAGAAATGAGGCAGAATGTAGCGCTAAAATTCATATTCACTGCCATTTTCCTTCAACATGAATTTCACACAATTATTGAGGTTTTAATTCTAGGCAAAGGCTTTTGCACAATCATATCATTGCTACTGTGTGTAAGCTCGCTGGTAGGATCTATTATGATCACTGATGAGACAGGGTCTTTATTCCCATAGGAGGCTTTCCTATTCTCGCCATTCATAAGCTTTATCTTAATATATACTTTTCAGACATGTAATCACCTAGAAATGTTTCCTCAGGACTTTTCTGCATTGAAGTATCAGGTTTTTTCCTGTTGTGACATATGATATGAGGTAATTGATCACTGAAGGCACTAGCACATTCTCTGCATTCATTGAACTTCACTCCTGTGCAAATTCAGTATTTCCCAAGGGTGAAAATCTAGCAACAGGCTAATTGATCTATATTGACTATATTCAGGTATGCTGGGAGCACACTGATGTTTAATGAGGTTACTGAACTATCACGGTTTACCCCCTGCGAGAGTTCACTTGTAGGTAATGAGTTCAGATTCTCTGCAAAGGCTTATGTACCTTGACTTACACATTTCTTGTATGTATTGACAAGGCTTAACAAATGAAAGGTGTTGTGAAATCCAAAGTCTTTCTATGAATTCTTTGATGTACGATGGCTGCTGACTTGGTATTGAAGGCTTTCTCCCATTAACAGTCTACATAGTTTGCTGCATAAATTCCCTGGGAATGGGATTATCACAGTCAGTACACATAAAGGAAGTTAATTCTGCGTGAAATCTCTGATGTTGCATGAGGCGTATTTTCCTCCTGAGGGTATGACGATATTCACTGGGTCACTGGGGTTTGTTTCCATTATGAGTTCTCTGATGTACAATAAGATTTCTCTTTGAGGAAAAGCCTTTTCCACAGTCACTACATATAAAGGGTTTCTCTCCTGTATGAGTTCGCTGATGAACGATTAGTCGGCTTTTCACAGTGAAGCCTTTACCACATTCATTGCATGCATAAGGTTTCTCTCCAGTATGAATTTGCTGATGTAAAATGAGCTCAGTTTCCGTAGCAAAGCCTTTCCCACATTCGCTGCATATGTAGGATTTCTCTCCTGTATGGATTTGTTGATGTACAATGAGATAGCGTTTCATGGTGAAGCCTTTTCCACATTCACTGCACATGAAGGGTTTCTCTCCAGTATGAGTTCGCTGATGTACCACAAGATTGCTCTTAAAGGCAAAACCTTTTCCACATTTATTGCATATATAGGGTTTCTCTCCAGTGTGAGTTCGCTGATGTAACATCAGTCCACTATTCACAATGAAACCTTTCCCACATTCACTGCATCTGTAAGGTTTCTCGCCAGTATGTGTTCGCTGATGGACAACCAGCCGACTCTTCAGGGGGAAGCCTTTCCCACATTCACCGCAGATGTAGGGTTTCTCTCCAGTATGAGTTCGCTGGTGTATTATAAGCATGCTCTTCACGGTGAAACCTTTTCCACATTCACTGCATACATAGGATTTCTCTACTGTATGATTTCTCTGATGTACGATGAGATTACTCTTCCTAGGAAAGCCTTTGCCACATTCATCGCATACATAGGGTTTCTCACCTGTGTGGGTTCGCTGATGTTCAATTAGTCGACTCTTCATCGTGAAACCTTTCCCACATTCGTTGCATATATAGGGTTTCTCTCCTGTGTGATTTCGTTGATGTACGATGACATAGTGCTTCGTGGTGAAGCCTTTCCCACATTCACTGCAGATGTAGGGCTTCTCTCCAGTATGAGTTCGCTGGTGTATGATAAGCATGCTCTTCCCGGTGAAGCCTTTTCCACATTCGCTGCATACGTAGCATTTCTCTCCAGTATGCTTTCGCTGATGCACAATGAGATTCCGCTTCCCTGGGAAACCTTTTCCACATTCGCTGCATATGTAGGGTTTCTCTCCAGTGTGAGTTCGCTGGTGTTCAATTAGACGACTCTTCATGGTGAAGACTTTTCCACAATCATTGCATAGAAAGGATTTCTCTCTTTTATGAATTCTCTGATGTTCATTAAGCCTGGACTTTCTGGAAAACACTTTTGCACAAATATTGCATCCATAAGGTTTCTCACCTGTGTGAACTCTGTGATGATCTGTGAGCTGAGACTTCTTAATGAAGGCTTTTCCACATTCACTGCATATATGGGGTTTTTCTATTTCATGAGTTCTCTGATGCTTAATGACTTGGGACTTATTGCTAATAGGTTTTGCACTTACAGGGAGTTTAACAGATGAATGAAAATCTTCATGCTTATCACGCAGAAATAACTTCACATCTCCGCTGAATTTAGTAGAGTTTTTAATTTCATAGCTTTTGCTCTGGTTGACTAAACTTAAATTTGATTTCAAAGTTTTTATATAGAACTCAAGCATATGATTTTGCCTGGAAGGAGAATGATTTTTGCTTTGAGGAACAGTATTTCCAAATGCATCATTTTTGTGGTTTTGTTCCATACCTTTCAGCATTCTTGGATTTTCCCAGTGACCTTGCAGGTGGTTATAAACTTTGCTAGGTTCTAGAAGAGAAGAGAACAATGAATCCTTTCATAATCTTGTTTTGAATATAACTTTAAAAAATTCTTTCATGTTTCTTAAAAAATGGCATATTACTGACAATCCTATGATAACAGTATAAAAGAAATGCCATATATAAATGTTCCTTATCTCTTATACATTGGTAAAAACACAGCAATATAAACAAAACAAAAGGGAAAAGCAGTAAGTATAAATAAGATTATGCATCTGACAATGTATGTAGATTTGCTGCTTTCTAACTAGGATCCCACAAAACATGCAGAAGTAGTAAAAACAGAAGCAAGTCATTGTTGGCAGCAAACGACAGGGTTGGAGGAACACCATTCCACAGAACTTGGAAAAACACCAGATCATAAAGGGAGAAGAGACCACTATCCAGAACTATGAGGGTTGCATTTGTTCACTCCAAACTGTTTCCTGAATGGCTCCTGTGTACAAGGCACTATGCTGGTGTTTGGAATATATAAAATATGCCTCACTTTCACTGATCATAAATCAAGTCAGGGAAAACCAAATGATGAAGAAAAGAAAAACGAAGGGAGTTGGATATTGTGAAATGTGATTGAAGGAGAGCAATGCAGACTGGAAAGTGGAGGGAATCAGGATATACCTCCATAAAGACAAGACAGTTGAATGATGAGTTCAAGGGAGAGTGGTTAATGACAGTGAGGAATCTAGGATTTCCCTGCTAACCATATGGCTTGGGTACCTACCACTTGGTAGGTAAAGGCATGTCAAATGGAGATGAGGAATATTGCTGAAATTCAGAACGTATAGGAAAAAATCTGTGTTGTAGAACATAAACTTTGTGAGGATTAGGGGACAATGTAGTACAGACATCGAGGTCTGGTTGGAGGTGTAGATGGAGATAGCAGTGTTGAAATGATAACATACCTGTCATCAAGAAAAGAAGACTGGGTGAAAAGTTGTGAGAATACAGATAATGAAAGATGGTTGAAGGCACAGAAGGTTTTAGACATTTCAACACTTAGGCTGGGGATTCTTTAAGTTCACCTAGAGAACCCAAAATCTGACTAGGGACACTGGGGAACCATGCAAATGGAGGTGTATGAATAAATGCATTTGTTACCTAGCAAGTAATCAAGTAAGGTCTTCAGAATTGAAAGTGACCTGAGACAGACTCTTGCATAGTAATCCTGTTCCTCAATTGGCCTTTCTGTAGACCACCACCAGACTAACTTTCCACAGACATCAGTCAGATTTAGTGAACTCCACCCTTAGCCTGGCTCTCATGTTATCATACGTTCCATCTACACTGAATAGGCGGATCATGACTGTAGGAAATCTGGCAGCCGGACAGTGTACCGGGTAGCCATTTTCAGAAGCTGACATGCTCCTGCACAGGATATAGAAACCGTCAAGCTGATGACATTCTGCGTTCAATACGGAAATCGTACCCAAGCTTTTCCCATTTCAGAGTCCCCAATGTGCTGTTCCCTCACTTGCCAGCAGCAGCATCTAGTTCAATAGCTCTACGTTTGTGTTTTGGTTGGCAACAGGTTGTACGAGAGGAGCAACTTCCTCCTCTAAAAGTTCAGCTTTACCTTCAGTTTTTCTTAGAACATCTAGCAGTTCCTTATTGTTACTCCACTACCACTGTCCAGGTGAAAGGTCATAGAACCTAGAGCTACAAAAAATACAAAACCGGGGCACCTGGTGGCTCAGTGGGTTAAAGCCTCTGCCTTCGGCTCAGGTCATGATCCCGGGGTCCTGGGATCGAGCCCCGCATCGGGCTCTCTGCTCCGCAAGCAGCCTGTTTCGTCCTCTCTCTCTCTCTGCCTGCCTCTCTGCCTACTTGTGATCTCTGTCTGTCAAATAAATAAATAAAATATTTAAAAAAAAAATGCAAAACCAAGCACAGCCCCCCGCCATGCTACCTTAAGTACTCACATATCAAATCCAGTCATTCTGGCGATTAAAGTGCACACCCTTGTGAATACTCCCATTTATCCATGTGTCCACTCCACTGATTCTCCCGATGACACCTTCTAATGCTGCTTTCGTCCAGCCAACTTCAAGCCATTCTGAGTAGTTAATACCATGCCTTGCAGTTTCCTATTTCATGCCTTCATTCCTAATTCCCAGTGGCATCTTCCTAATTCAAAATGTAGATATCCTTTGTATATATCATGCTGTCGTTTGATTCTGATGATACAACCATAAACTCTATTTCCTTTTTATTTCTAAATTAGTCCCTTTATTGTTATTTTTTCACAGTTACCTTCAGTTAAGATTTAATTTCAACCAAAGAGAGGTCTGGCCCTTGCCATTGGCTCCAGGGAAGTGATCTCTAGGGCCTCACAATGTCCTACCTGATAGGAGTGCCTTTGTTTGCCTGGGGCCTTTGGACACTGGATACTCTAATAGTGTGGTTTATGAAGGAGACTTTGGGGCATGCCATGTCAGTTTCAACCTCTGAACCCTCAAAGGAATTGGAGAATTAGTGTGATTTCTGGTGGGGCTAAAAACTAAAGTTCAGCCATGTAGGCAATGTGTGAGTGAGCCCCAGTAAAACCACTGGATGCTAAAGGTTCAAGTGAGCTCCCCTGGTTGGCAATATTCTTTGCATATTCTCACACACCGTGGCTGGGAGGAGGTAATGCTGGCCACAGGTCGAGAAGCACTAAGTGCTCTAGAATTCCACTGCTGGATGTATACCTAAGAAAATGAATGTTCATAGCATAATTCTAAAAGCCAAAAAGTGGAAAAACCCAATGTCCATCAACAGATGAATGAGTAAATAAATTGTGGTATATCCATATAGTGGGAATAGTATTTGGCAATAAAAAGGAATGAAGTACTAACACATGTTAAAGCATGAAAGAACTTTAGGAACTTTAGGCTAAATGCAAGAAGCCAGACACAAAAGACCAAATATTTTATGATTATATAAAATATCCAAAACAGTCACATCTCTAGAGGTAGAAAGTCGATCAGTGGCTGCCCAGAGCTTGGGGCCTGGAAAGAAAAGTTTCTTTTTAATTTTTACTTTTTTTTTTTTTAATTTTATTTTTAAGTAATTTCTACAACCCCCAGATCAAGAGTCACATGCTCTACTGAGTGAGTCAGCCAGGAGCCCTGGAAATGATTCTTTTCAAAGTGATGAAAATCTTCCAAAATTACTTAAGGGGATGGTTACATAACCCTATCAATGTACTACAATGCACTGAATTGTATGTGCTAAGTTGGCAAATTATAGGTTATGCAAATTATTTCAAAGCTGCTTTTAAAAATGGGGAAAACAAATGATTTAGAGAAATGGGAAGACCTTGGACAAACCAAGGGAAAATCGGAAATATTAACCATACGAAGGAAGCCATCAAGGCAGGCATAAGCTGATTTTGGGTAGAAGTGATGTAGGATGTAAAACCATCTTTTCTAGTGAAACACTGAACAGAAAGAGCAGAGACCTTAAAGACAAGAATGCTATAGCTGAGAGCAGTGTGAACGGGGTAAGGTGCACAGTACAAAAGGCGAATCTGACGCTCAGACGAGATGGAAGGGGATTGTTGGTGGAGGGAAGGGGATTACTTCTCCTCGTGCAGGGACTCAGAAATCTTGGGCAGGTAAAATACCCACAATGCTACACAGTATGTAGGAGACACCAATTTGGAGTCTCTTCCAGACAACAGAAAGAGCTTAATTCATGAGCCAGAAGGAAAGTCTCAAGTATCAGGAATTCAGCAGAGAAAATGGAAAAGAGTTGGAAGAATCTCCAGTGGAGGGGAAAGCTAGAAAGGACTGATGCCCCGTAAGAGACCAGGTTACTGCGATGATACAACACAGGCTGGAGCCGGCCGTAGGGAGGGCAACTCGCATTTCCCAAGAGCTGGGCGGGAAGGTACCGATAGTCAGAAACGGTGTGAATTCACACGGCTCTCTTTGGAGTAAGGCCTGGGGACTGGGGGCTGCGGATTTCACAGCCAGGGTGGCAGAAGGAATAGGGACACACACTCTGACAGGGTACAAAGAAAGGGTAAGCCACAGACTCCATGGAAGAAAACTAGGCAAACCAACAAAAATCAAGGTATAAAATGAAAAAAAGCAAGGATCAGATATCAGAAGAGAAAAAAAGAGTTCAACTTCCCTCTAAAGACCTAAAGGGAAAGTTCTGCTATGGGAGAGAGATACAAGGAGCACCGCTGCCAGCCTTCTCTCGATGATGACGAGGGCAACTTCCAGTTACCCGGGTCCCCGTTCTCACTCACCCCGCCAAGTTCCACCGTGGACTTCCTCCTGTTTCGCCCACGGTTCCTCCCCTCGTTCCAGCCTGGAGAGTGCATCTGGCTTGCTGGCTTCATACCCTGCTCGTGGGAAAGAGAACACTTAGACTCACTGAATCGGGCTGGGGTCTGTCGAGATGGGGGAATGCTACATTTGAGGGCCTGAGACAGTTTTCACATCTGCAAAGCAGAGGCTTGTCTCTCAGGAGAGGGCACATGTGATTTTGTGAAATAATGATGTGGATTTGGTCTTTGTACCTGGTTCCTGGCACAGAGCTCCTAAGGCCCTTGTAATTTCCTAAGTGACAGCCATGACAGGAGCATCTTCTGTTAGAGCACTTGGTCTAAATTCCGGTTCCCGATACAAGAACTTCTAACACCCCTAGACTCTCTAGAGTGATGAGTGTCTTTCTGTGAACTAATGACTGATGGCAAGGACCCCTGCAGAGCTTGTGCGTGGTGGCTGGTTGCCACAAAGACACTGGCGGGATGAGAAGGTTGGAACCTTCAGCTCCAATCCCCTGCCCCTGCCACTGGTAGACTGAGTTAATCATGATTTAAGCAATCATGCCTACAGAATGAAACCTCCATAAAAAGCCCTAAACCACCAAGTTGGGAGTTTCCAGGTTGGTGAACACACCTGAAGGGCTGGGAGGGTGGGCAGACCTAGAGTGGTCATGGAAGGTCCACACCCCTCCCTCCATACCACGCCTTATACAACTCTTCCTTTTGGCTGCTCCCAAGTTTTATCCTTTATAATAAAATGGTAATCTTAAGTAAAGTGCCTTCCAGCTCCATGAGCTGTTCCAGCAAATTGCCAGGCCTGAAGGGGGTTGCAGGAATGCCCAATTTATTGCTGGACTGAAGCATGGGTAACCTGTGTAGTGGGCACCCAGCAGTGGCCACTGGCATCTGAAGTGAGGGCAGTCCTGTGGAACTGAGTCCTTAAGCCTGTGGAGTCCGAGGCTAACTCTGGTAGTGGCAGAACTGAAATGAATGGCAAGACACCTAGCTGGTCCCTGGAGAGTTGGAGAACTGGTTGTTGGTGTAGAAAAACCCCACAGGTTTGGCACCGTTTGTGGTGGTAGTAAGAGCAGGTCGTAGTACATCAGACCCTTGTGTCATGTGCCCAAGGAGGCACTGAGAATCTGCCAAATGGAGCAAAGCAGTGGCTCTGGAGTGTAAGTAGCTGAGAACGGAAAGGCCACTAACTGGGCACCCTCTGAGTGACACAGGGGAGCTGTCCTCACCTACTGACACCAGGTTGCTGTAGTTCTCCAACATCACGTCCCGGTACAGGCCCTTCTGGGCGGGGGCCAGCAGCTGCCACTCCTCCCAGGTGAAGTCCACGGCCACGTCTTCCAGTGTCAGCGGTTCCTGTAACATGTTCCTGTTTCGTATGAGTGTTTCTCTTTCATTGATTGATAATAAGTACACAGGAAGTTGTTCTGCTAATAGTAATTACAAAGCTGAGACCAAGTCTGATGTATAATTTGTGGTCTGCACATTTTTAAAGAAATTCCCTGACACCAGCTGGGTAGCCTAAAATTCAACTCAGTTCTAACACGAGCTACCTGGAGATAGTGTCACATTTCATGAGGTCAGTCCCACAAGGCCACCTCTGCCCCCACTTCAGACACCACCAATCCAAGTTCATGTTGTCACCCGTGCTCAGACTAACCGGCTATAGACTGGAGGTCCCAATGACTCCCTTCTTGGGTTGAATTTGCTTGAGCGGCTCAGAGAACTCAGTTTACTTACTGCATACTAGTTTATTGTAAGAGAATATTATAAAGGACGCAGATTTCATCCAGATCAAAGGGGCCCACAGGGCAAGGCATGAGGGGAGGGGTGCGTCACCCAGCACCTATGTCCCAGCACCCATGTCCACCAAATGGGGAGCGCTCCAACTCACACACCTTTGGAATTTTATGGAGGCATGGCCCATCATGAACTCAATTTCAAGCCCCTCTCCCCTCTCTGGATGATGGGGGTATCACTGAAAATCCCACACTTCTAATCATGGGTTGGTCTTTCTGGTGACACCCCCCACCCCCCGCAGGAATCCACCCAGAGTCATGCCATTAGAACAAGAGATGCTTCTATCACCCAGGAAATTCCAAGGGATTTAGGAACTCTGTCACAGATGAGGTCAAAGACCAAATATTTGAACAAAAGATGCCTCTGGTACTCTTTTCACTTAGAGAATTACAAGGATTTTAGGAGCCTTGTGTCAGAACTAGGGGCAGAGACCAGTGTATGTTTTTTATTCTTTCACAAAAGGTTAGCATCATAGATACACTTATGAGATAACCGGTGAACTGGAATATTCATTAAAAAAATAACCAAAAAATGAGGCAGACACACAAAAAGATAGAAAATATAAAGGAGACTTAATAAAGACTGAGAATAGAGTGAGGCCTATACATAGTTTTTGGGAGCAATTACAGAGAATCGGAGAAGCAATGCGAAGATCTCAGGACTAAGAAAACTTCAGAACTGACTGAACATCCTGCAACACAGACTTAGTCAGCAAGCAAACCCCGGCAGGAAATCCGAGTCTAGACTCATCAGTCTGACCGCACAGAACACCAGCTGCAAAAATCAAACTATGAAAACAACCAGAAAGAAAAGACTCATTACCAACTAAAGAGAGATAAAATTTAGTGAAATAAAAACAACAGAAGCAGGGAAAATGTTGTAATAAATCTGTATTGGTTCCCAGCACAGTTTCTTAAAACTGTTGGACTCTCTGGAGTCCTAAGTGTCTTCTGCATCCTGACATGATGACTAATGGCTGGGGGCCCCCTGCAGAGCTTCAGGATAAGAGACCTGAAAGACCCCCAGCAGCCAGGGAGGAAAGACAGACTGGACGACCAGCGATTTAATCAACTGTGCCTGTATAAGAAAACCATCATAAAACCCCCTACACAACAGACGTGGGGAGCTTCCAGGATGGTGAACACACTGAGGTGGGGACAGGGTGGTTCCCTGAGGGAGGACCTCCTCACCCCTTCTCCCTTACCTGGCCCTGTGCATCTCTTCCATTTGGCTATTCCTGAGTTGTAGCCTTTACAGTAAATCAGTAAATGTTTGTAAAGTGCTTTCCTGAGTTCTGTGAATTGTTCTAGCGTATTACCAACCCTGAAAGGGGGGTTGTGGGAACCGTCAAATTTACAGCTGGTCACCACAAATATAGGTAACAATCTGGGACTTTGGGCTGGCACCTAAAGTGGGGGCAGTCTCACAGAACCAAGCCCTTGGCCTGTGGGATCTGATGTGAACCCCAGGTAGTGAGTGTCAGAATTAAGTTGAATTGTAGGACACTCAGCTGGTGGGTAGGACACCCAACAGAGTTGTAGAATTAGTAGGTCTAAGTAAAATAGACACATTTTGTGTCAGAGCTTCTGTGAATAAAAAAACAGATCAAGAGTGTGGAATGTCTTCAATGTCCTGCCCTGTGGTCATAAAGCTTATGCCTGAATGCCACCAGGGAATGAACTGAGACCTTCTTGTCAATGGACCTGCCATATCAGGGAAAAACTGATGGAAATCTATCCCCACATCATTGAGAGATTACAGAGAGAAGAGAACAGACTTGGTAGAGCCTGCAAATTCTTTTTTTTTTTTTTTAAAGATTTTATTTATTTATTTGTCAGAGAGAGAGAGAGGGAGAGAGAGCAAACACACGCAGACAGAACGGCAGGCAGAGGCAGAGGGAGAAGCAGGCTCCCCGATGAGCAAGGAGCCCGATGCGGGACTCGATCCCAGGACGCTGGGATCATGACCTAAGCCGAAGGCAGCTGCCTAACCAACTGAGCCACCCAGGCGTCCCGAGCCTGCAAATTCTTAACACTGCTGATATTATCACATTCTGATTATTTTACGTGACATGGAGACCCATTTGGAAAAACGAAAATTTAGGTTCCTACCTAATATCACACTTGAAAATACCTTTTCCCTGTTTCAAGTTAACCATAAAACAAAGGAACATATTACAATCCAAAATCCATAGAAAAATAATAAATTTTGTGAAAGGAAAGAATTAAAACAGCTGTGTTGAAAAAGATATCATGAACAGAGTGAAAAGAAAAGTGACAAGCTGGGAGATGTTTTTTTTATAAACAAAATAAAGGACCAATACACAGTGGTTAATTCTCATTAACTGGTAAGAAAAAAATGTTTTTCTAAATGTAAAAGGCATTTCGCAAGAGAAAAAATCCAACCGGCCGACAAGTAAATAAGGATTCCAACGTCAAAAGAAGGCAAAAGAATATTGGACCAATCCAATTGTTGAAAATTATGCAATCTTGGGGCACCTGGGTGGCTCAGTCAAGTGTCTGCCTTCAGCTCAGGTCATGATCTCAGGGTCCTGGGATCAAGTCCCACCTTGGGCTCTCTGCTCAGTGGGGAGTCTGCTTCTCCCTCTCACTCTCCCTCTGTGCACTCCCACTCTCAAATAAATAAATAAAATCTTTAAAAAAGAGAGAAAATTTAGCAATCTGATCCTGTCCTATTAGCACCGGGAAAGATCTCAGGCATGGATCAAGCACATACCATTTAGGAGGCACTCACTAAATGCTTCACATCGTTTAACTCCTTTTGCTGAGTATGATTACAGGCAAATGAATTTTGTAGTTAATAGTCACCAATCAGTTGCGCTTATTATTCCTTCAGATGCTTGAATTATAGCATCTTAAACCAACAGATTATGTCCTTTGGAGTATGATTCCACTGATACACAAAATGTCATGATAGTTGTGTTTACAAACACAAATATACATAAACCTAAATACATTTCTAAATGGGCACGTGTATACAGATGCACACACAGGTTCAGTGACAGCAAGAACACACCAAGTTTCTGCTGAAGTGGTACGAAGCAATGAGGAAAGGGGACAGAAAGAGGGAATTTTTTTGCCCATGTATACTCCATCATGAGGATTTTTTTCCTTTAAAAGGTCCTCATGAGAAAAAAATAATAAAAGGTATTCATGGGGGGCTTCTGGGTGGCTCCATTGCTTGGGCGTCCAACTCTTGATTTCGGCTCAGGCTGTGACCTCAGAGTGGTGGGATCGAACCCTGCATAGGCTCCAGGCTACCCTCTCAGAGGCTGGGATTCTCCCTCTCCCTCTGCCCCGCCCCCCACTTGTGTGTTTTCTCTCTCTAAAATAAATAAGTAAATAAATAAATAAACAAATCTTTAAAAAAAATGATATTCATCAGTCATTTGTACAAATATAAGAAACAAAAGCAATAAAGGAAGAGTACGTAAAAATTAGATCTTAAAATGGAAAAGGATAACACATTTTCTGGGATAACATGAAGTTATACAGCAAACACTCCAGAACCTTATAACTCAAGCTCTTACCAGACAAAATTTCCTGCAACTATCTAACGCCGAATCTGTAATTTAATGCCAGTTCAGCCACCCGTTCATGAAGCCTTGCATTGGTCCCCTGCAAAAATCGTGGTCACTGAGTTTCCTTGGCCTATTCCCACAGGAGACTCTGAGGAACTCTGTAATAGCAGTAGGAAGTCTGCTGCTTCCTTTATTGGAAGGCTACTGCTCACAACACTGTCCACTCCATCACCTCTAAGATTATAACATTTTCCTTGAGTCCTCAGTGCTAGAGGAACCATTCTGCTTTCTCCTCATGGTCACTGCATATCACATGATTCTCTCGTGTTGGTTTTGCACACAAGAGATGCAGTGTGACAGCTAATGTAAGCCAGAGGATCCTTCAGTTACATGTGGTGTTACAACATTCGTCATTTACTAGGAATCATATGAACACTATGTTCTTTTTTATTTTTTTCTTAAGTAGGCTCCATGCGTGGAACCCAGTCCAGGCCTTGAACTCATGACCTCAGATCAAGACCTGAGCTGAGATCAAGAGCCGGACAGTTAACCAACGGCACCACCCAGGCGCCCCTGAGCCCTATATTCTTCCTTCTGCTTTGTGACAATGTTGGGGTTAGAGTCAAACTTTAATTCTCTGTAGATACTGAACCGATTTTTACAAGCCTCTACACATCCATTAGGGAACAAAAGAGAGAATAAAACAAGACAAAAATCACCTGGGCATTGATCATTTTCTTCTGTTTTGAGAAATGGCCAGCAACTGCAATATTCTGTCTTTGTGTCTTCTGGATATGCTCTAAATTTCTAGTTAGAAATCTAGTCACCAGTCAAAAGTGGCCCAGAGATGACACAATTTAGGTCCTGGGACCTCCTTTTTCTTCATTCACTTCTTGTCAGGATCTGTGGGCCAAAGAACAAAATTAATTTCAGCGTTGCATTCTCTCTTGCTATGCACTCACCTTAACACATGGTTCCAGTATTTCTGTCTCTTTATTCATTCCCCAGAATTCATGCCTTAGGCATAAGACTCTGAACGTGTAGAGATAACAAGGATGGGGAAAGTGGCAAAGGAGAATTGAACAGAACTATGCCTCCCTGGCAGGTAATTTTCAGATCAATTTCAGAAATGAGGCCATATGGACAGTGAGGAACAGCGAATTTTTCCTTTAAACTATGTTGCTCTCCTACCTCTTTTAAAAGTCTTTACATACCCTATCTACATACACTTCAATGTGAGGAACAATGAGCACACCCAAAAAGGGGGGAAGGAACAAATTTTAAGAAACACCTAAAAAATATAAATACTGGGAAAACAGCAGTCTTTACATACATAGGTTAACCTGAAAGGAAATATCCAAAAGAATACACAAAAATTACAGAAGGATAAATACAGAATCCTAAATAAAAGGCTAATTAGGGATGCCTGGTTGCATTAGTCGATTAAGTGGCTGCCTTGGGCTCAGGTCATAATCTCGCGGTCCTATAAATCGAGTCCCGCGTCAGGCTACTTGCCCAGCGGGGAACCTGCTTCTCCCTCTCCCTCTGCTGCTCGCTGTGCTTGTACTCTCTCTCTCTAATAAATAAATAAAATCTGGTGGAAAAAAAAAGGTTAATTAATTTAAAATCTGAATCGTTCCTCTCCCCCAAATCTTTCATTTCTGCAGGTTCAAAGGGATGGGCTCATGTGGGGGAGCCAAAAGAAATTAAGAAATTATATGGAGGACAGATTTGGGCTTGAAGCTTTTGAGGAATGCTAACATTCAACAACTCTGTTCCAGGAGCGAATATGAGCCCAAAGCACCAACCAACCAGTGTTCCTGAACATGCACGCCTGTTGTCACACAACCCTGCACAAAAGACAGACGATACCAAACCCAGACCAGCTACACACATACATTAACCTCCCTTAATGGCTCCCCGATCACTGAGCTCCAAATTATTCCAGATCCGCGCCAAACGCCGCCTTCATTGACAAACATCACCCCGCCAGCTGTCAATCACCTACAAGGAGAGTGACCCGCGACGACTCTGAACCCTGACTTCAGGACTCTCGACGACTCTAAACCCTGACTTCAGGATTCTCGGTAGTTGATCTGTTCAGACATTCCACCAGTGACCACCACAGCCCCCCACGATTGACCCCAAAGACATCTCGATTACATACAGTACAGACTCCTCCGTGCTCACCTCCAAAAACACACCCGCCCCTCTCTACCTTCACGAACTTAAGGGACCAACAACTGACCCAGAGGCCGTTAGGCCGCCCCTCTCCTCCCCAACCCTTCTCCACAGACGGACCTACACGCAGGCAGGAGGCTCTCCTGAGCCTGCAGCGACCTCTTCAGGGCCCAACTTACTTCCCTAAACTTCCTTCGCTCTAGTCCCCTCACCCAGCCTCTTTTCCCGGGAACACCTGACTGGGGTCAGCGGCGTTTCTGGCGCGTTTCTATGGAAAATGGATTACGGGTTTCCGGCGCTTCCTTATGAGGTCATACAGCCGTGCGCCCGTCGCCTGGACGCCCTGGGGGCCGCCATCTTGGCACACCTGAAGTACTGGAGGCGCGGCGGCCGCGTTTTTGCGGTGACAGGATGGTGAGCGTGCCAAATCCCTCGTGCTTCCTGGCCCCTCAGCTCTTACGGGAAAATGGGGAGATGTTTAGAGGCTCGAGTTCACTCAAGGCAGACATTACATGGGGATCATCTTTGAAGGGGCAGGGCTTCTCGCGGTAAGGGACGGGGAACGGCGCCAAGTATTCAAAAGCCGGGAGCCCTACCCCGTCTAAGGGGCGTGGCTCCTACCGCCTGACGTCTCAGCAAGGTGGGAAATTAAAATAACTTCCGGGCCCCGCAGTCTCGATTCTCATTGAGAAGAGGCTCAGAGGCCGTGTCAAAATTTAAGCAGGGTGACAAGAAAGCAGGCAGTGCGCTGTGGCCGGGGAGGGTTGCGCCCGGAGCGGGTGCGCGTCAGCCCGGACGGAGTTAGGTGTCCGGGCGGCGGAGCACTAGCTGCCTGGGAGCTGGGCGAGAGTGCTTCAAGAGAGCACGGTTTGGAAAAGTGAGATGACATGGGGTGTGCGGCGGACGCAAAGAAGGCCGAAGCCACCAGTTGCCAGCCTCATCCCAACCATGCTCCTTATCCACCCTAGGCAGCCGCTTGTCCTTAAAGATTAGTCTGCGACTTATTCATGAAATGAGCCGTGGGTGTACTTCTCCCCACCCCACCCCCACCCCACCCCCGCTTCTTTCGCACAGCATAATTGCCTTTGGGCGGTTTCCAGTGTTTTGGATATTGCAACTGGAAATCTTACGAACATTCATGTGTAGAAAATAAAATGACCACAGAGAACTGATTTAGCACAGTATTGTGCGTCTGCAGTACCAAGCCGCCTTTGCCAGCCATTTGCAGGCCTACTACCCGTTTCTAGCCCTGCTCCAGCTCATATTCGCCCCACTCCCCTGAGGAACCAGAGATCTCGAGAACACAGGTTGTGGCACAGACGCCAGGTTAACCTGTTTGCTCCCACTATGTTCAACCCCGTAGGCCATCATCATGTTCAGAATCCACCTGATAAAGTCATGTAACCACAGGTCAAAGCATGAAGTCAGTTCTTCATCATTACTATGCAGGCCTGGTCTCCTACCTGATACTAAGTCTGTACCATCTCGTTTTCATAAGGCAGGCAAGGTGATCCTAGCAAAACACAAATCAATCATGAAAATTTTCCTGTTCTCAATTATCTAATGACTGCATTACAGAATCAAATCTCAAGTGTTGACATAACCAAATTTAGGTGCTTAAAAATGTGTTGAATTTTCCCCCCAATAATCCAGGGATGTGTGGTGAAAGATAAGACAACTCCTGCATAGCAAATATCCATTTCTTCCTCTCTAACCAGGATTCAAGGGTTTTTTGTTTTTTTTTTTAGCAAGATACCTTTATTGCATCAAGAGAAAGACTGGGTAGAGGAGAGAGGACAAGAGCCCCAGTCATAAGAGGAAGAAAGAAAAGAAAAGGAAGATCACGCGCGCAATGAAGCAGGTCATGGAGGAAATGGGAACTATGAAATTACGGCAATGTTCAGAGGTGATAGGGCTATGAACAATGTAAAGGTTCTCCAGTACACTCAAGAGGAATCTTGCCTCCTTTCATATGCTAACTTTCTTCCATCTTAGACCAAGGTTCTCATGCCTTTTATTTTACTTATCCTGGGCATCCCATTCCTCTTCTGCTCTCCCCCTTTTATAGGTAAACATTTATTCTAATAATACACATGTACACAAAACATTTTTTGAACAATTCCATTCTTTTAGAACTGCCTTACAATTGCTCATTCTTTGCAAAGATAGAGCTTTTTCTTTATAATCGATTCACCTTCATCTTCCAAGTCAATATATAATTATTTTTCTATACCACACAGGATATGTGACTCTATAAAGCAGCACCATGCAACAGACTGTTTGGCGATAATGAAATGTTCTACATCTGTACTGTCCAACACTGTAGTCACTAGCCACAAAAAACTATTGAACTCTTGAAATGTGAGCCCTTGATACTGATGAAACACATTTTCAATTTAATTTTGATTAATTTACATTTAAATTTCCACATGTAGCTAATGGGTACTGAAATTAGTGCAAAACTGTCAAGGAATATATAATCAATGTGGGGAGATAAGACATGGGCATTTTTTTAAAAGTATTTGAATCTTGGATTATTTATACATCTTTTTTCTTTCCAAGTTTTTATTTAAATTCCAGTTAGTTAGACTTTGTGGTGTGTGCCTTCCTATATGTACTACAGCCATGGAGTTTCTCTCCCCAGTGAATTCTCTCGTCTTTAGTGAGCTGAGACTTCCTGATGAAGGATTCCCCACATTCACTGTATACATGCATTCTCCATTTTGTGAGTTCTCTGATGCTTAACAAATGGGAGCCTTAGTGCCAATGGGTTTTCCAATTTCAGGCATTTTCGTATGAATTTGCTCATATTTTGTAAGGAGAAAGGATTTCCCATCTCCCCGGTTCACCAAGGTTCTTTATTTCACAGCTTCTGTTTTAACTAACTGAATTTAAATTTGATTTCAGAATTTTCCCATGATTTTGCCTTAAAGGAAAATTATCTTGGTCCAGATGAACAGTACTTTCAAAGACATTATGTTCACACATTGTTCAATATTTAGTCGTCTTTAGAAATCTCTGGGTATGCAAGTATCACTGCAGATGATCATCAATTTCCTCGACTTCTAGGAAAGAAGAGAACAATGAATGCCCAGGTGTGGACTGGCCAGTCTCTAGTATTGAATGCATGACCTCAGGATGAAAGAATCTTTAATAATGTTCCTTATTTCTTGAACACTGGTTAAAAACACAATACACAAAACTAGAGTGGCAAAAGCAAAAAGCATATAAATGAGCTTAGATGATTCACAATGAGTAAATATAGAGTCAGCTGCTTTCTAAATAGCATCTTGCAAAAACATGCAGAGAGTAGAAAATAAGAAAGCCACTGTTAGAAGGGAAAATAGAGGTGGAAGGAAAACATCATCCAAAATTCCAAGGGCTGCATTCAGTCATTCCACAAATCCTGATAAAATGCCCATTAGGTACTGGCCACAGTGCTGGTGTTGGGGACACACAAACATATTATTCTCACTGAGCTTATATTCTAGTTAGGGAAAATAAAATAAGCAAAGAAGAAAAGGAGGAAGCTTTAAATTATAAGAAGTGGTTTGAAGGAGTAAAGGAGATGAAGAGGGGTGGAGAAAATTAAGATACACTATGGGGTAAGACAAGTCTCAACCCGTGAGTTCAAAATGGGGAATGGGGGGATAAGGAACTTGAGGAATTAAGGTTTACTCCTAAATATTTTGCTTCAGTCAAGAGGTAAATGGAAACTGCCTTCAAGAGGGTGAATGTTACTGAGGTTCAGAATGTGGGGGAAATAAGTGGACTTTTAGAAGCACATAAACATTTAGATTTTTATTAGACCATAAAGTGCCAGAATCCAGTTGGATATATCAATGTTGAGTATTGGCTTGTGTGGACAGAGCAGTGTGAAAAACATCAGTATATAAATATTTAAGGATAAAGGATGAGCTGAAGTCATGTTCAGAGAATGCACAGATTGAAAGAAAGTTGAGGACCAAGATGTTAATCATTCAAATATTTAGACTTCTGGTTGGGAAGATCCCACCAAAGGAAACAAACTGATTATGCTGGTCAAGTATAGAAGCAGATGCTTATTATGAACAAATAGTTCAGAGAGGCAATTCAGAAGGTTGAATCCTCAGTGTTTGATTCAGCATATCTATGATACTCCTAGGCAGTTGTCCTGTTTCTAAAATTTACTCTTTTCTTCATTCTGCATAGTACCATCACACTGGTCACATGTTTAGAGAGTAACTTTTTTTTTTAAAGATTTTATTCATTCATTTGACAGAGATCACAAGTAGGCAGAGAGGCAGGCAGAGAGAGAAAGAGGGGGAAGCAGGCTCCCCACCGAGCAGAGAGCCCGATGTGGGGCTCGATTCCAGGACCCTGGGATTGTGACCCGAGCCGAAGGCAGAGGCTTTAACCCACTGAGCCACCCAGGTGCCCCTAGGAAGTAACTCTTACCTCAACACTCCAACTTTCAGTCCAACTGAGGTATGTTCCCAATTAAAGGGGCAAAGACGAGAGATGATGACCATCCAGGAATTTCCAACAGACTGGATGGACACACAGAGTTCTCCAAAGGCAGATGTCCTTCTAAAGATTTTATTTTATTTCTTTGAGAAAGAGTGCAAGCTAGAAAGAGCTCAAATGGTAGGGAGGGGCAGAGAGAGAGGGAGAAGCAGACTCGTCCCTGAGTAGACTTGATCCCAGAATGCTGAGATCATAACCCAAGCCAAAGGCAGATGCTTAACCAACTGAGCCACTCAGGTGCCCCGCACATGTGTTCACACACTCTGCATGCTGTACCTATACAGATGTCACAACTGACCTTCTCCCACTTTGAAATCCCTAATGCACCGATCCCTCAACCTGCAACGGACTGCATCTTCTTCCATAATCCTACATTCATGTCTCCATAATGGTATCAGTTAAGCAGCAGGAAGGACCACTTGCCTCCTTTGGAACCAAGATTGAAGCCAGCTATACATTGTTTTTCCTAACCCCTGGCTATTTCCTATTATTGTTATACAGTTACTACAAGGTAGAAATTAAGACTACCCAGAGCTAGAAAAAAAAAACAAAAACAAAAACAAAAACAAAGTAAAAGACCCTACAATAATGCTATCTCAAAGAACACAATTACTAATATATAAAATCTAAACACTCAATGTGGCAATAAAAGTTAACATTACCTTGACTACCCCATTTACCCATTTCCATTCCACTACTTGCCCCACAAATAGCCTCTGACACTGGCCTTCAGATGGCCAGCTTCAGACCAATCGGTGGCAGTCTTGGCCATGGCTTTGCACATTTCCTACTATTTATGCCTCCATCCTTTGTCCTTCATTATATATATATTTTAAGATTTTATTTATTTATTTATTTATTTATTTAGAGAAAGAACATGCACAAGCAAGGGAAGGGGCAGAGGGAGGAGAGAGAGAATCTCAATCAGACTCCGTGCTGAGCATGAAGCCCAATGCAGGGCTCCATTGCATGACCCTGAGATCATGACCTGAGCTGAAATCAAGAGTTGGATGCTTAACTGACCGAGCCACCCAAGTGACCCATATGACCTTTATTTAAAACCTAGATATGCTCCCACATATCATGCCATCATTCCCCATGCTCTCTATATAACTATAGGTTCTATTTCCTCTAGATTTCCACAAGATCACATCTTTACTAATCATTTTGACACGTAACCTCAACCTTGAGACGTAGCAGAAATACCTTGTGTTCAAAAACTACATTGCAGGGGCGCCTGGGTGGCTCAGTTGATTAAGGGTCGCCTTCGGCTCAGGTCAGGATCTCAGAGTCCTGGGATCGAGCCCCACATCAGGCTCCCTGCTCAGTGGGGAGTCTGCTTCTCCCTTTCCCTCTGCCCCTCCCCCTGCTTGTGCTCTCTCTCTCAAATAAATAAATAAAATCTTTAAAAGAAAAAAGCGTAGGGGGAGCCTGGGTGGCTCAATTGTTAAGCATCTGCCTTCAGCTGAGGTCATGATCCCAGGATCCTGGGACGGAGCTCCACATCAGCAACTCAATGAGGAGTTTGCTTCTCCCTCTCCCACTGCCTGCCGCTCCCCATGCTTATGTATACACACACTCTCTCTCTCAAGTAAATAAATAAAATCTTTTTTTAAAGAAACCTATACTGCATACAGATTTTCATGTATGAAAATGTCATATATTCACCACAAAAATGTCATATATTCACCACAAAAATCTTTGCCTCTAGAGAGTATTTTTTGCTTCCATTGAAAATCAGCATTTTAGCTGTGAGTCACCAAGTAAACTGCCACAACAGCATCCTCTAGATAACTTTAAATACTGACATCCCCAGACTTGCACCCAAAATCTAACCAACCGGACCGAAAGAGAGAGGCCTGGATACATGCATTATGCACACAGTCTCCCAACAAGAGCCTAGGCTTTAAGAAATATTTGAAAAATAGATGGATACAGTATTTTCAAGGCTGCGTTTCAATGGTCTGGGCACAAAGTACAATGAGAATTCATAGAAGGAAGACACAACGGAGTGGTCAAAGACCATGTCATGAAAAGAGAATTTAAAGTGAAAAAAGTATACATATACGCAACTGTACGAACAGGAAGACAACAGTAATATCACCTTCCTGTCCGGGGATCATGGCCCAAACTGAAGGCAGATGCCCAACCAACTAAGCCACCCAGATGCCCCAGCACTTACTTTCTTGAAAGACAGTTTTATTCTGCTTCTAGAAAATTAGCCTCTCTAAGATCTTCCAACCTCACCACCTCTTTCTTAACTCCCACTATTCTTTCTTTCTTTGTTTTTTTAAGATTTTATTTATTTATTTAACAGAGAGAGAGATCACAAGTAGGCAGAGAGGCAGGTGGCGGGGTTGGGTGGGGGAGAAGCAGGCTCCCCACTGAGCAGAGAGCCCGATGTGGAGCTCGATGCCAGGACCCTGAGCTGAAGGCAGAGGCTTAACCCACTGAGCCACCCAGGCGCCCCACCCCCCACTATTCTTTCTTAACTACTTTAGTAGATACTTGTTTTTCTAAACTTTTAGAGGACCCTAAACTTATAAAGAAGATGAAGAAGAAGAAGAAGGTGGAAGAGAAAGTGATTTTATTTCCTCAAGAAAATTTCTGAATTCACTCAGGAGTTTCTGTGAACTTAGGAGCCTTTATAGAGAATAAGAGCTTAACTCATCAAAGTGAAGGCAAGCTTTAACGAAATCAGAACAGAGCAAGAGACAGAAAATAGAACCTTTGGTCAATTTCAGAGTAGAGAAAGAGAAGTGTCTTAATTCACTCAGGTTGCTATAACAAAAAACAATAGAAATTTATTTCTCATATTTCTGGAGGCTGGGAAGTCCAAGATCAGGGTACCAACAGATGTGGTGTCTGGGAGACCTTCTTTTTCATAGGCAGTGCCTCCCAGCTACAACCTCCTATGGCAGAAGAGGCAGGACCTTCATAATCTAATCACTTCTCAAAGGCCTCACCTCTTAACACCATCCCCTTGGGGATTAGGATTTCAACATCCCATCCTAACCTTGAGAGGACATATTTAGTCTAGAATAAGTTAAGAACCCACGGAAACACACAGATCAGATGACGCTGTGGGCACAGCATCCAAAGTGAGGTTGAACGCTAGGAAGGAAAATCACTAGCTTGCAATGGAATGGGAAGATAAACTAATTGGAAGACTATGTTGAATTCAAAAGTCTATGTTTGGACTAATGCCCGGAAGGTGAGATTTCATAGTAAGGGAGGTAGGAGGTAGAAGAAGTAGGTAGAGACACTGTTATAATGAATTTTAAAAGGAGATTTGAGTTGGGGTGCTTGGGTGGCATGGTCGGTTAAGCATCTGACTCTTGGTTTCAGCTCAGGTCATGATCTTGGGGTCTTGAGACCAAGCCTGCATTGGTGGTCTCACTCAGCACAGAGTCTATTTAAGATTCTCTCTCCCTCTGCCCCTTGCCACCACTCACACACACTCTTTCTCTAAAATAAATAAATAAATCTAAAAAAAAAAAAGAGGCGATCTTAGAAATGTAGGAAGAAGAGAACCAAACAACAACAAAAAATAAGATGTACATAAAACAAACAGGGATCCGCTCTCTGAAGAACAAAAGGGGCGTAGTTTCCTCGACTCCTACAAAGAAGCTCTCGTGAGGGAAGGAGGTTATGAGCAGGAGAGCTGTTTAGACATCCTCAGACACTGTCACAGCTCTGGAGCCTTCCCTGACTGATGGGTTCGTGAATTCCTCAGCCATCTACCTTGCTGTTCTCACCCACTCACCTGACTGGGTTCAACTGTGGACTTCCTCTTTTTCTTTTTTTTTTTTTTAAGATTTTATTTATTACTTTATTTATTTGTCAGAGAGAGAGAGAGAGCACGCGCGCACAAGCAGGCAGAGTGGCAGGCAGAGGCAGAGAGAGAGCAGGCTCCCTTCCAAGCAAGAAGCCCAATGTGAGACTTGATCCCAAAACTCTGGGATCATGACCCAAGCCAAAGGCAGCAGCTTAACCGACTGAGCCACCCAGGTGTCCGGGTGGACTTCCTCTTCTATCACCCACAGTTCTTGCCCTCATTCCAGCTCGGAGAGCACATCTGGTTTGCTAGCTTGATAAACTGCTTGTGGAAAAGAGAACACTTCGAAATGGGCTGGGGTCTGTCAAGATGGAGGAATGCTACATTTGAAGGATGGAGACAGTTTTCACATCTGCAACCCAGAGGCTTTTCTCTCAGGAGACAAGTCGTTATATACTCTTGTCTGAAACGGGAGAAGGATCTGAGAATCTACCACTTGGGAGCACTGCAGATACTCAAAAGCATTAAGTGGCTGACAGAGGAAAGACCACTGATGGGTCCCTCTGAGTGACACAGGGGAGCTGTCCTCACCCACTGACACCAGGTTCCTTTAATTCCCCAACATCACATCCTGGTGCAGATCCTCCTGGGCGGGGGCCAGGATCTGCGACTCTTCCCAGGTGAAGTCCATGGCCACATCCTCCAGTGTCAGCAATTCCTGTAACAATAGGTCCTCTTTAACATGAGTGTTTCCCATTTATTTTTTTAAAGATTTTTTTAATGTAATCTCTACACCTAGTGCAGGACTTGAACTCACAACCTTGAGATCAAGGGTCGCATGCTCTATATACTGAACCAGCCGGGGACACCTCCCTTTTACTGATACAGAGGTTATGTAAAGGAAGTTATTCTGCTTATTTTCACCATATATGCTGCATTAATATAAGCAGTTTAAAAAATAAAACACTTTGTAGGGGCATCTGGGTGTCTCGGTTGAATGCCCAACTCTTGATTTCAGCTCAGGTCTTGATCTCAGGTCCTGAGATTGGCCCCATTCTGGGCTCTCTGCTCCCTCTTCCTCTTTTCCTTCCCCCACCCTCCGTCTTCCTCTTTAAAAAAATGTTGTAAGGAATAAAGTATTTTAAAACATCTAAAGAACAGGAACTATAAAGAGACAAGTAGGCAGATTTGAGG
Source organism: Enhydra lutris kenyoni (assembly GCF_002288905.1). NCBI lineage: Eukaryota > Metazoa > Chordata > Mammalia > Carnivora > Mustelidae > Enhydra > Enhydra lutris. The sequence continues at coordinate 1,012,774 of NW_019154161.1, forward strand.
AAAAGAGTATTTCTGAAAACAGAAACACACATATTTTAAAAGCATATTAGGGGGCGCCTGGGTGGCTCAGTGGGTTAAGCCTCTGCCTTCGGCTCGGGTCGTGATCTCAGGGTTCTGGGATCGAGCCCCGCATCGGGCTCTCTGCTCGGCAGGGAGCCTGCTTCCTCCTTTCTCTCTCTCTGCCTGCCTCTCTGCCTACTTGTGATCTCTATCTGTCAAATAAATAAATAAAATCTTAAAAGCATATTAGAGGCATTGAAGGGGCAGTTAATGGATTAGAAATTACCCAAATTGCAGCATGGAGCTACGGAAACTAGGGAGAATATTCTGTAAGGGCATGATAATTTGCTGAGAACTCACTGAAAGCTGTTACACTCAGTTACCGTTGATGATAGTTAAAGGACACAGATTAACATCAGCCAAGAAAAGTGGCACAGAAGGCAGAGTACAGGAAAGTTCCAAACAGGGAGCTTCCAGCTGTCCTCCCACAATGGAGTTATGGGCAGTGTCACTTCCTGGGCACAAACTTGTGACCACAGGCAGGGGGAACTGCCAACAGAGAAAGCTCACCCGAGCCTTGATCTCCACTCTCTATCAGGGCTCGATCACGTCAACTGGGCAGGACACACACATGGCTGACTTCAGTCTCCTGCTTCTCTACAGACCCAGACACTCCTTGATACACAGCCCCACCCCAAATCACACTGTGTCTTTTCCTTTGCTGTCTTAATCTCTAGCCTTTCTATAATAAATGTAACCTTGAGTATAACAGGTGTTCTGAATTCTGAGTCTTCTTAGCAAATTATCAAACCTAAAGATGGTCTTGGGGACCCCCAACATAAAAAGGAACTTGTTTGCTAAATATATATATAATATACGCATAAATATTAACCATTTAAATATATATACATATTACCTTTACTTTTTTTTTAAAGATTTTATTTATTTATTTGACAGAGATTACAAGTAGGCAAGAGAGGCAGGCAGGGAGAGAGGAGGAAGCAGGCTCTCTGCAGAGCAGAGAGCCCGATGTGGGGCTCGATCCCAGGACCCTGGGATCATGACCTGAGCCGAAGGCAGAGGCTTTAACCCAGGCGCCCCTTACCTTTACTTTTTAAAGAAAACTACCTACTTGAATCATGTATGCGTTTTTTTTCCTTTTTTTTTTAATTTTTAAATTTATTTTCAGCGTAACAGTATTCATTGTTTTAGCACCACAACCAGTGCTCCATGCAATACGCGCCCTCATGTATGCGTTTTAAAGATAAAAGTTTCAAATGATTATAGATAGACAGGAAGAAATAAAAGAAAGTAAGTAAGGAAAAGAAAAGAAGGAAGGAATGAAGGAACGAAGGAAGGAATGACTATTAACCTAATCTCTAGGCCTAATCTCTAGGAACTTCCTGAAAGTTCCAAGCTTTTAGTCAAGGGTAAACAGTCCCATTCAGCAGACATCCAGGAGCCCACCAAGAGTCACTTTATTAGAACTAAAGATACTTCTATCACCAGAAGTTCCAAGGGATTTAACAGATACCCCTATTATCCCTATAGCTCAGGAAATTACAAGGGTTTTAGAAGCTCTGAGTCAGGAACTAGGAGCAGAGACGGAATATGTATTTCTTACTATGTCACACTAAGCCTTTGAAATCAAAGATCTCGCTCAGGAACCACCTTAACCTTAACCACTTTCTACAGATTTCCTAATTTCCTTCAAATTCACAGGGGCCCTTATCACCCAGCCTGCATCTCAGATAGCAAGGCAATTTGGTTCAAGGCCCAGAAACTTCCTGACTCTCTAACATCATCAGAGGAAAAGGTGCAAAGACCAAAGGCAGGGATACTGTGGGCAGAAATCAGTGAATACAACTTTTAGAGACATTCAAGGCACATCCCTCCAAAATCAACTTTCCTTTTCACTTGAACCTCCATGGTCCTCCATGAGGAACAGCTGAAGAGCTTCCACTTCATTTTCCAGCCTAAAGCGCTTTCAATACAATGGAATCTGAGGAGCCTGGGTGGCTCAGTCGGCTAAACGTCCAACTCTTGATTTTGGCTCAGGTTATGATCTCAAGAGTTCTGAGATCAAGCCCTGTGTTGGGCTCTATGCTTGGCATGGAGTCTGCGACTTGGGATTCTCTCTCCCTCTGCCCCTCCCCCCACTCACATGCTCTCTCAAATAAATAAAATCTTTTAAAAAAATAAAATGAAAAAAAATACAGTGAAATCTCTCCTGTTACCTATAGTGGCTATGTCTATCATTGTCCCCCAGGGACAAACTGCTTTTCCATAAAATGCATGTGTTTGTGTGTATCTGATGCATGTATGTGTATATACATATATAACATGTGTATATACATATATAACATATATAATATGTGTATATACATATATACATATATAACAAAATCCTTGAAGAGGGATTTTGAAGGACTGAGGGGAAAGTAGCATTTGTCAAGTCTATACCACAGCCCAGAGTTCCTGGGACTCCAAAGCTTCAGCCTCTCAACCAGATACACAGGGACCTTACCAGATACTGACGTATGGCCCTGTATTAATCCTCAAACCTGGAAAAGGCACCATCGTTTACTGATGGCTGCCAGCACCATCATTAGCCCAATATGAATTTCCAAATTTGAATGGCATTCACGGACAAATGCCAGCATCCCTCCCCTCTCCACATCAATCCTTATGTTCAAATAATAATCTCCAATACCTCAGAAAGTGACTGTATTTGGAGACAGGGTCTTTGAAGAGATAATTCAGTGGAAATAAGGTCACACAGGCTGGGCCCTAATCCAGTGTAAGTGGTCTCCTTATGAGAAGAAATTTGGACACAGACACACACAAAGGGAAGACTATGTCTTGAAGGTGGTCATCAACAAGCCAAGGAGAGACTTCTGAGGAGCCAGCCCTGTGGACCTTGATCTCACACTTTAGCCTCCAGAACTGTGAGCAAGAAAAGTCTGCTGTTTCAAACACCCAGTCCGTGCTTTATGACAGCCCAAGCAGACTAATATACCCACCCCCACTGGGTCAGACAAGGCCGAGTGAGCCCAGCAGACCCTGAACCCTGACCTCAGTACCCTCACTCATCACCATGTGCAACAGTTGAGAACACGGTACATGGACCAAGGACAAAGTGATGAGGCCTCAAATGTACAAGAGCATTTCCCTAAAATGCACCAAGATGGAAATGGAACATTTCAGAATTCTAACAAAACAATGTGGTTATCATTTGGCAAATGGCGAGCTTAATGCTACTTAGAACTGATTTTTATGAAGGTGAGGGGGTGGAGCAGTAGAGGATGCAAAATGAGATGGCCTTCTTAAAGAGGATAACATGGACTCTATCCCATTAAAATGTTTTATTTACCTGGGATGCCAACCTCGGAAAGGTGAGTTCAGCACCTGGTCCTCAGGTTCAGGGTAGGCCATGCAGCCCATTCAGGGACCCTGACTGCAGATTTAAGTAGGAGGACGCCGACCACCATGATACAAAGTGTAGATCCACAAGACAAGGAGCGGAGAAGACCTGGAGACCGAGTCGAAGAGGAATCCATTTCTGATTCAAGAGCATCTGCCCAGCATCCGTCTTGTTAGAGGCCATTAGTTTGCATGTTTTTTTCACCAGAGTATCCCATGTCTACAGCAGTGCCTGGCACAGAGCAGATGCTCAAAAAATGTTATTTGTAGTAGTGAATTGAGTAATTGACTCAAGAGTTTGGAACACGCCAAATTTCCATTTTTTCCCTTGTAAGCAGGACTCATGGTATTTAAGCTGGATAGATCTTTATTGAACCAAGAGAAAGAACCCTGAGTACAGAAGAGATGACACGGGCCCCATTCCCCTGACGATGAGGATGATGATGCCGCGTCATGTCTCCATTCATCACAACACAGAGGAGCTGGGATCCCTGAGATGCTGGCAACTCTTAAGTTGCCATGGCAGTGGCAGACCATGGACCAGAGTCAGGGCTCTTCTCCATGACATGTGACGGAATTCTCACCTCCACCCATCTAACACAATGTCCTCAATATTTAAAGTGACATCTCTTTCTTCCATTAATTGGGCTTGTTCTGCAGATCCTATTCCTTCAGTGGTCTGCCCCTTCTATATTGCCAGAGGCCTCTATTCAGGATTCTTTTTTTTTTTTTTTAATGTTCCTTGGATAGCACTGATCTTTGAAATTTCATTCCCATAGCTCCTTTATTTCAGTGACAAAAATATGTTTGATTGATTAGTCCATTAGGTCATTCATTTAGGTCATGCATTCACTTTCAATCACCTTTCAAAGCTATGTAATTCTTTCCTATTTTTATATGTGCTGGGGAATATACGACTGTCTAAACTATCCAGATAGGCATTTATAATCCAAGTGGAAAGGTAAGATATGAACCTTTTAAAAAAGTCTCCATATCCCACTTTACATGTGTAAAACTAAGTGAATCCTTTCCTGCTCCCTCTCCAAATAATAATATGCCCTTGAACAAGAAGTTACCAGGATACTCTGGACCTTCTACAGTATGTCCTTTTCAACTAATGTAGGTGTATACATCCTTTGATTACATTCGTTGGAGGGTCAAATTGCTACACACATATAATCCAGCTTTAAAAAAAAAATGCCAGGTTAGGGGAACCTGAGCGGCTCAGTCGGTTAAGCATCTGCCTTCGGCTCAGGTCATGATCCCACGGTCCTGGGATCGAGCCCCACATCAGGCTCCCTGCTTCTCCCTTTCCTTCTGCCTTCTACTTCCCCTGCTTGTGCTCTCAGCTAAATAAATCTAAATAAATAAAATCTTTTTTAAAAATGCCAGCTTGAAGTCAGCAGGGACTTTTGTTCAGTTCACTGACATCATATGTGGGTTCTAGAACAGCACTAGGTAAAGGAAACAGCTGATCAATGTTTTTCTGAGTGGTGTGTGTACCAGGTTTCTAGGGAAAGAACCTGGCTGATAGGTTATTCGTGGGTCCTGGGCAGTTGTTCCTTTGGGTGAGATTTACAAAGTTAAACATATCCAAACACATGACAGTACGCTATTGAATCAAATGTATTCACTTTCCTTTTGAAGGCTGAAGGACGGACTTTGGTAGCCTAAAATAAACTGAATAAATTCAGAACCAGAGAAACACCAGAGCTAACCCTATAATGATGGCGGATAGGAATGAAAGATTCATGCCCCCCCCAAAAGGGAGGGGGTGCACTGTTAGAGCTCTAACCATTGATGTGCAATATATACCACCTGCTTTGAATTAAAGAGTGACCATTGTACCAATGAGGAGTTTGACTCAAGGTATACGGTCCTAAAATATACACTACGTACATTATCTGAAGTAAAATGATGTTAGACTTGTGGCAGAAATCTCTAAAATATTCATCTTCACAGGGCTTATTTGCTTTATGTGTTTTCTGGTACTTTGCCGAAGATGTTCTGTACGATTTCCTCTGCCAAGGGATGAGGCAGAGTGCTCCACTGACAACCAGGCCACATGCACTGCCTTCAGGGTTCTTCCAACTGTTGTTCTCCTGTGTGAACTCTCTGACGCCTACTGAAGTCTTACTTCTGGGGAAGGCCTTTTCCTTTCTATTTCTACCAGCTATGAGCTCACTGATGATACGGGACTTTTGAAGCCCCGGTAAGGTCTACCTTTCCACAAAGGCTTTTCCGATCTTTATACTATGTCTTTGCACTATGCCTGGTCTTTATACCGTTTGTCACCGTACACACTTATTGGCCGCAAAATGAACAAGGAGGTTTTAGTCAAGGATTTTCCACCTTGATCGTATCACATTTTATTTCAGCGTGCTTTTCGTGACATAAAATATGACGCAACTGATCAGTGAAGGCACTACCACATTCACTGCATTCAAAAGGTTTCTCCGTGCAAATTCTGTTATCGGCTGACGGCGTGCATCTGGCACCTGGATGTCCCACAGTGGCCATGTTCCCATCTGTTAGGAGCCCACGGAGATGCAAGGAAGTCTGAGCTGCTACAGGAGGCATTTGCACGGACACTGTGTTAACAGGGTCCTTCTCCTGCCTGCTGTCATTTGAAAGCGATGAGCTGTGGCTCTCTGCGAAAGGATTCTCCAATGTGACTGAACGTGTACCTTTCTCCCTTGCATGCAACATTCCCTTATGGTAAACCAGGCAGGACAGGTGAGAGAAAGCCTTCCCACAGTCAGCACATCCATAGGGCCTCTCTCCTGTATGAGTTCTCCGGTGTCGATTAAGGCATGACTTATCTCTAAAAGCCTTCCCACAGTCACTGCAGGTATAGGGTTTCTCTCCCGTGTGAATTCTCTGGTGGTTAATGAGACCAGACTTGTGTGAACAGGATTTTCCACACTCAGTACACACAAAGGGAGTCTTTCCGGTGTGAAATCGCTGATGTGATATGAGGCATGTCTTCTGGCTAAAGCCTTTCCCACATTCGGTGCACACATAGGGTTTCTCTCCCGTGTGAGTTCGCTGATGTATAAGGAGATTGCCCTTCTGAATGAAACCTTTCCCACATTCACTGCATATATAAGGCTTCTCCCCAGTATGCGTTCGCTGATGCACAATGAGATTGCCCTTCTGAATGAAGCCTTTTCCGCAATCACTGCATATATACGACTTCTCTCCTGTATGAGTCTTCTGATGGGCATTGAGCTGTGACTTCCAGCGGAATGTTTTGTCACACTCCGTGCATTCATAAGGCTTTTCTCCCGTGTGAGTTCTTTGGTGTTCAATGAGCCTGGACTTTCTGGAGAATGCTTTGTCACACAGACTGCATCCGTGAGGCTTCTCTCCTGTGTGAACTCTCTGATGGTTTATGAGCCGAGACTTCTTGACAAAACCTTTTCCACACTCACTGCACACATAGGGTTTTTCTCCTGTATGAGTTTTCTGATGCATGATTAGCCGTGATTTCTTGGGGAAGGCTTTGTCACATTCAGAGCATTCATACCGCTTCTCACCTACGTGAGTCTTCTGATGTTCCGTGAGTCTGGACTTTCTGGAAAAGGCTTTCCCGCATATGCTGCACCCATGAGGCTTCTCTCCCGTGTGAACTCTCTGATGATCCATGAGCCGAGATCTCTTGAAGAAGCCTTTTCCACATTCACTGCATACATGGGGTTTCTCTACCTTGTCACTTCTTTGATGCTTGATGAATTGGGAATTTTTATTCATAGAATTCCCACATTCAGGAAATTTAATTTCAGTACAATACTGGTCATGCTTTGTACGGGAGAAAGATTTTGTATCTCCACTAACCTCAACGAGGTTCTTTACTTCATAGATTCTGTTCTGGTTGACTAAACTTACATTTGATTTCAGTGTTTTCCCATCTAAGTCAATGATATCATGATTTTGCCTTAAGGGAAAATTACTTTTACTCTGATGAATGATGTTTCTGAATACATTATGTTCATGGCATTGTTTCATTCTCTTTGGACATCTTTGATTTTGCAAGTGCCCCTGTAGATGACCATCATCTTTCTTGATCTCTAAGAAAGAAAAGAAGAATAATTCTTTCCATGAGTTTGGTATACAATAAAACTATTTCACAAATGGCTTTTGTGACTTGAGCTGAAGGCAGAAGCTTAACCAACTGAGCCATCCAGGCGCCCCAGCCTTGGGCCTTTGAACTCACCATTTGGTCTACTTGGAGCTCAGTTCGTCGAAGGACTCACATCCCTCATGCAGCTGCTCAAAGGCATCTTACCAAAGAGTTACTCCCATTCCCCGAAGACCTATGATCAGGGCCCCAGCTAGACTCCCAGGTGCTATAGCAGCTCCTGGGCTTCACACACTATCCCACTGCTATCCCACTGATCTTCCTGGCACTTTTCACCATAAGACATCATATTCGTTTATTTAGATTAGTTTTGTTTCTCCTCGTACAAACTCATCTCTGTAAAGAGTTTTGTTGTTGCTGCTGTTGTTCACAGCTGTTGGGGCCCATGTGTAACATGCTACACACACACACACCCCAATTAAAATAATCAAAAATATTTAACACAATGAACCAAGGAAACAGCCTCATGTATGGAACACATTAAGGAGACTCCTTCAAATACAGCTGACCTTGACTTCAGGAAAAGGGAAGCCAACTCTATATAAGCAAGAGCTCTATCATGGAAATTATTGATCAAAGAGAAATTTCCTTCCTATTAGCCTGGTAAATAGGGCGCCGAGATGGCTCAGTTGGTTGAGCATCTGCCTTTGGCTCAGGTCATGATCTAGGGCCCTGGTATTGAGCTCCACATTGGGCTTCCTGCTCAGTGGGAAGTCTGCTTCTCCCTCTGCCCCCGCCCCACCACTCATGTTCTCTCAAATAAATGAATAAAATCTTAAAAAAAAAAAAAAAAGACTGGTAATATGATTAGTTGGGACTTAATGTTACTGATTATCATAAGGAAAAGAAAAGATTCAAGAGAATGCATCCAGCAGTCTCATTTAAGATGGACTAAACTAATGATCAGAATGAATAATGATTCAAGGAAATTAAAGCAAAGCAGGCATGGGGTTTAATGATGTGGTCTAGGCTGGGAACAAAGAATGACAAATTTTAAGAAATCAACAGGAATAGCCAAGACTTTACATAAGGGAGCTGAGAAGGTAAGGAAGGGTCCATCACTTCACTACCCCTGGTTCCCACAAAGAGCCCCTACAACTCTTACCATTTCCTAAGTGATAAGAGTACTCAGAGCAACTTTTATTCTCATGTTTAGTTTCTGAAAGTGGCTCTTGACCCAGGGCTCATAAATCCCTTGGAATTTCCTGGGTGATAAGAGTGCCTTTTGGAGGGGCGCCTGGGTGGCTCAGTGGGTTAAAGCCTCTGCCTTCAGCTCAGGTCATGATCACAGTGTCCTGGGATCGGGCCCCATATCGGGCTCTCGGCTCAGCAAGGAGCCTGCTTCCCTTCCTTTCTCTCTGCCTGCCTCTCCCTACTTGTGATCTCTGTCAAATAAATAAATAAAATCTTAAAAAAAAAAGAAAAAGTGTCTTTTGGGGGCACCTGGGTGGCTCAGTGGGTTGAGCCTCTGCCTTCGGCTTAGGTCGTGATCTCAGGGTCCTGGGATCGAGCCCCGCATCGGGCTCTCTACTCAGTGGGGAGCCTGCTTCCCCCTGTCTCTCTGCCTGCCTCTCTGCCTACTTGTGATCTCTGCCCGTCAAATTAAAAAAAAAAAAAAAAAAAGAGTGCCTTTTGTTCTAATAAGATGACTCTGGGTGGGCTGGTCAGCAAAAGACCAAGCCATGATTAGAAGCTTGGAACATTCAGCCCCACCCTCCAACCTCCAGAAAGGGGAGAGGGTTGGAGACAGAGTTAATGACTGATTTGGCCTACGCGAGGAAGCCTCCAGAAAATTCTACGAGTATGGGGTTCAGGGAGCTTCCAGGTTACTAAACACATGGAGGTGCTAGGAGACTGGGGCCTGGAGAGGGGATGGAAGCTCCCTGCCCTTTCCCACATACCTCACCTACGCATCTCTTCCTCTGGGTGTTCATCCATGTCCTTTATCATATCCTTTTCTAATAAACTGGTAGACAACAAGTATTTCCCTGAGTTCTCTGAGTTGTTGTTGCAAGTAAGCAAATCTAAGGGGGAGGAGTTCATGAAAACCTCTGATTTATAGCCATGAGACAAATTTGAAACTGGGGACCTACTAAGTGTGACTGATATCTAAAGTGGGGGCAAAAAAAGAACACCCTTTTCCTCAATCAGTAAGTGTGATTATTCTTTCCAGAAAAATAAAAAATATGGGTGCCTGGGTGGCTCAGTTAGTTAAGTGCCTGCCTTTGGCTTGGATCATGATCCCAGGGTCCTGGGATCAAGCCCTGAGTCAGACTCCCTGCTCAGCAGGGAGCCTGCTTCTCCCTCTCCCTCTGCCTGCCACTCCCCCTGCTTGTGCTCTCTCTCTCTCTCTGTTATGTATATATAAAAATATATAAATAAAATGTGGAAGGAAGGAAAGAAGTGGGGGGCAGTCTCATGTGACAGAGCTCTTAACCTACGGGATCTGACATTACCTCCAGATAGATAATGTTGGAATTGAGGTAAATTGTAGAAGACCTGGCTGGTGTCACAAAGAACTGCTTGGTGTGAGGAAAACTGCCAACATGTGGTGTGAGAAGTCCTGTGTGTGTGGTCGTGGTGTCAGGGTAAAGAAGATACGAGAGGTTTTCCTGCATGGCCAGACATTTAAGACATAAAGAACAGCAGCTACTGTGGGATGTTTATGTCCCTGCTTGCCAAAGTCACACTGTTGAAATTCTAACTCCCAAAAATGCAGGCGAATGTTAAGAAGGGAAGCTGACATTGTCCAAAGGGGAGGGAAGTGCAGGAGCCAGCAGCCAGCGCTCAAAGCAAACACTTCCCTTTGGAGAGAGGTGTGGAAGGTGGACTTCCGTAGCAAGAGAAGCAGAAGGAACAGGTAGTGACACAGTCCTGGGAGATGAAGGGTGGTAAGATTTGAGAATTTTAAAAAGAAATCTAGAGAGAAAATTAATGGAGGGGCGCCTAGGCGGCTCAATCGTTAAGCGCCTGCCTTTGGCTCCGGTCATGATCCCAGGGTCCTGGGATCGGCTCCCTACTCAGTGGGAAGCCTGCTTCTCCCTCTCCCACTCCCTATGCTTGTGTTCCCTCTCTTGCTGTGTCTGTCTCTGTCAAATAAATGAAATCTCTAAAAAAAAAAAATTAATGGAAGGGCGCCTGGGTGGCTCAGTGGGTTGGGGCCTCTGCCTTCGGCTCAGGTTATGATCCCAGCGTTCTGAGATTGAGCCCCGAGTCAGGCTCTCTGCTCGGTGGGGAGCCTGCTTCCTCCTCTCTCTCTCTCTGCCTACTTGCGATCTCTGTCTGTCAAATAAATAAATAAAATCTTTAAAAAAAAAAAATTAATGGAGACCTGTATGACACAAACAGGGATTGAACCCAAGAAGTGGTAAGTGCTCTAAGCACCTCAAAGGAAAAGAGCCCTTCTCGGGGAGAGTCCTGGAGCTCTGTTCATATGGCCTTAGACACCCTTGCAGCTGGGACAGGTCTGAGTGACTAAATACGACTTCCTTGCCACCTTCCTTGTTGATTTTCTCTCACCTGGACAGATTCGACTGCGGATTTCATCTTCTGTTGTCCACAGTTCCCCTTGTTCCCACCTGGAGAGTGCATCCGGCTTCCTGGCCACATACCCTGTGCATGGGAAATGACAGAAGAGGTAGGCTCTGTGAACTGGGCTGGGGTCTACCAACACAGAACAAAGTCATATTTCAGGAGCCACGCAATTTGCAGGTTGGCAAAGTTAAAGGTCTTCTCTCAGGATGGGCACATTATACCCTCGAATCTGGGGCCTGAGAATCTGGGGACTGAGAATTTACCCTGCTGAGCAGCACAGACAGGCCAAAGCTCTCAGAAGCTGTGAGAGGGAAGACCACTGATGGGTTCCTCTGAGCGACCCAAGGGAGCTGTCCTCACCTACTGACACCAGGTTCCTATAATTCTCCAACATCACGTCCCGATACAGGTTCTTCTGGGCAGGGGCCAGGAGCTGCCACTCCTCCCAGGTGAAGTCCACGGCCACATCCTCCAGTGTCAGAGATACCTGTAACAACACAGTCCTGTGTCATGGGAGTGTTCCTCTAGTTATTGAAATGGAAGGAATATAAAGGAAGTTGCTGAGCTCATGTTCACCACACAGGCTACAGCTATACATTTAGGTGTTTTGATTTTTTTGTTAAAGATTTATCTATTTTAGAGGGAGAGCAAGCATGCAAGTGGGGGTTGTGGACAGAGGGAGAGGAAGAGAATCTCAAGGAGACTCCAGGCTGAGTGTGGAGCCCTATACAGGGCTTGGTCCCAGGAGGCCAAGATCATGACCTAAGCCAAAATCAAGCATTGGCCACTTAACAGACTGAGCCATCCCAGTTGCCCCAGGTGTCTTGATTTTTTTAAAAACTACATTGTTGGTGGATGCCTGGGTGGCTCAGTGGGTTAAAGCCTCTGCCTTCAGCTCAGGTCATGATCTCGGGGTCCTGGGATCGAGTCCCGCTTCGGTGTCTCTGCTCAGGGGGAGCCTGCTTCCTCCTCTCTCTGCCTGCCTCTCTGCCTACTTGTGATCTCCGTCTGTCAAATAAATGAATAAAATCTTTTAAAAAAAAAATAAAAACTACATTTTTGGGTGGCTCAGTCAGTTAAGCCGCTGCCTTCAGCTCAAGTCATGATCCCAGGGTCCTGGGACTGAGTCCCAAATCAGGCTTCTTGCTCGGCAAGGAGCCTGCTTCTCTCTCCGCCTCTGCCTGCCACTCTGCCTGCCTGTGCGCTCTCTCTCTCTCTGACAAATACACAAATAAATAAAATCTTAAAAAAAAAAAAACTACATTGTTATAGAAGCAAAAAATACATCCACAGTCAATCCTATATATAACAAAATGTTCTCTAATCATTCAGTAGCAATCACAAGTTTCTGTAATAAGTAGCCATTAAATTCTTCTGCTAAATTAAAAACATTTCCAATGTATGTATTTGAACCATTAGCTCCAAACACATGAAGAGGAACCTTACTTCTGCTATAGGACTTTGTAATCATTGGAATTCTTTTTAATCTTTAAATATATTCAGGGACTTCTACAGGATTAAATTTTAAAAGGTAATAAAAGAGGAGGAAGTACAAATTGGCTTTGAACATGAGCAAGGAGCATATACTATCTTACATAAAGGCAAGTTCAAAAGCAAACCCTCTGGATCCCAACAACCTTGCCAGACAACAGTACCTTCAACACTCTACAGCCGTACCTGAACTCAAACACCAACTTAGCCACCTGTTCATATAGAACCTTTGAAAGTCATGCAACTCTTCCATTTTCTTAGGTCACCTAGGTTTTATTTCTAGATTAACCCTGACAGCCACAAGGCTGGGTCCATGGGTCACCTTGTTATGATCCCAGGAAGAAATGCGCCCACTGAGTTCTCCTGGTCTAGCCTCGAAGAGCTCTTCAAGAAACCTTCTTTTGCATTTAGGAGAAAGCTGAAACTTAGGACACTGTCTACTATATAACATCTAGGAAGCACCATTAAACAAAAGTTCCGACACCTGAGTGCCACGAAATATACAGCGACATCCTTGTGGAACCAGGCTGCTTTCTCCTCTGCCATTGCATATGCTGTGATCATCGTGATTCTCTAATTGTGATGGCCGCCAGAGCTAGCAGACATAAGCTGACAGCAAGCGTAGCCTGTAGGATGCCCAGTCACCTGTGATGCTCTAACACTGGTCCCTCAGTGTGGATCCTATGAATATATTCCTGATCCTATCTGCCTTGATATGGAGAGTTGGAATCTAAATCTATTTCTGCACAATCTGTTTCTGCGCAAGTCCTACCTTACCAATTTAGACTTTTCCATGTAGTTCGACTGAGTTTGAAAGTTCTCCAGAAATCAATGACAGAATGAAGGAAGGAATAAAACAAAGTCACCTGATCCTTAATCATTTTCTTCTGTTACTGGAAAACAGTCAGTAAAGGGGACTTGTGTGTTTCGTTTCTTCTTGAATTCATTCCCCTCAATTTCTGTAATCTCGGTGTCTGGTCAGTGGTGTCCCCACAAATGACCACACGCAGGTCCTGGGCCCACCTCCTCGCTTTACTTGTTGGCTCTTGCTCCTACAGTAGAACCTATGGGCTGAAAAGTAAATTCACTTTGGGTACACAGTTCCTCTGGACCAAGATGTTATCCCTGCTCCTGCCCCTCACAGGATTTCAAGGCCATCTGTCCCTTTGTTTGGAATCTCAGAGTCTACTGCACTCCAGGGCAATGAAACACCAGACTGTGAGTTTGTGAGCACTTCTACTATGGACTGGAAGTGGAGTCTGTGAAAAGGAGCCCAGAAAGGAGAACCAGCATGCAAGACACCCCACAGCAGAGGGGCTCTCACACAGGTCAGTTTTGGAAGAACCACACCTCAAAAGGTGAAGATTTGGACCTCTATTCCTTTAAGACTGAGTGTGCTCATGTACAAAAGTTTTTGTACACACCTCAGTTTGAAGACAAACAAGCTCGGCAAAGCATTACCCAACAAACCATTTTAACTAATCATCATGTGAAAGGAAACAAAGGCAAACCAAGAGAAAAAAATCAAAGCCTATAAGCAAGACTATTCTTTCTGACTATATACATATTGAGTGCAGTATAAAAACATGCATTACATAGAACAAGTTCAAGAAAGCCATTATGTCTGGGGAGGGAAGGGAGGGGGGATCAGAGGTCATCACTGAAGTTGCATTCACAGTTTATGTCTTTTAAAAAGTACCACGACTGGGACGCCTGGGTGGCTCAGTTGGCTAAGCAGCTGCCTTCGGCTCAGGTCATGATCCTAGCGTCCTGGGATCGAGTCCCACATCGGGCTCCTTGCTCGGCGGGGAGCCTGCTTCTCCCTCTGCCTCTGCCTGCCATTCTGTCTGCCTGTGCTTGCTCGCTCTCTCTCCCTCTCTGACAAATAAATAAAATCTAAAAAAAAAAAAGTACCACGACCAAAAAGACAAAACAAAATTAATCATTATCATGTACATCATGGAGGAAAATCCCACTGAATGAAAACGGCAGAGTGGAAGTTCCAAGGCGGTGTACCTCCACGGAAACACCAAAACAACAAGAAGTGTCAGAATAGAGAACAAAACAAAACCTTTATCCTAACTCTGAAAATAGTCGCAGGTTTATAGCCCCAGAGTGATCACTCAATCGAGAAAGAGGCAACTTAAAAATGATAGGAAAGCTCTGTGCCACTTTTATTTGCCCCCGCTTCACCACCTCCCCAGTTTGGGTAGTTGTCCTAGAGACGGGAGCCAGCATTCCCAGTGGGAGAGTCTGGTTCCTGGTCCTGGAATGAGCAGAGCAAACTGGATTTGCAAAGAATTGTGTTCACTTGTTCCAGCCTGCGTGAGGCCTACCCGAAGGGCTAATGCAATGTGCCTATCCCTCTAATTTGAACCTCACACAAGACGGAAAAGCAACGGATGTTTCTCAAAAATGATGTAAGGTGGGGTGCCTGGGTGGCTCAGTGGGTTAGGCCGCTGCCTTCGGCTCGGGTCATGGTCTCAGGGTCCTGGGATCGAGTTCCGCATCGGGCTCTCTGCTCAGCCAAGAGCCTGCTTCTCTCTCTCTCTCTCTCTCTGTCTGCCTCTCTGCCTACTTGTGATCTCTGTCAAATAAATAAATAAAATATTTAAAAAAAAATGATGTAAGGTGGGGGCACCTGGGTGGGTCAGTTGGTTAAGCGACTGACTCTTGATTTCAGCTCAGGTCATGACCTCAGGGTTGTGGGATCAAGCCTCAAGTCCGGCTCTGCACTTCGCATGCAATCTGCTTGAAATTCTCTCTCCCTCTTGCTCTGCCCCTCCCCCGACGCAGGTGCACTCTCTAAATAAATAAATAAGCAAATAAATAAAATCTAAAAAAGAAAAAAGCCACACACACACACAAAACAATATAAGGTGTACAAACAACCTATAGCTGCCTGGGACAAAAGGTTACAGTTGAGGCACAGCTGAAAGGCTGGGAGAAAAAGCTGGGAAGAGAGTTTCTTAGGGAACTTAAGCCATTCAAAAGCCCCAAGGCACAGTGGGGAATTTATAAAGCCAAGTACAGGCGCAGGGCATTTTCCTTTCCCAAGCTTTCCCTCTGGCTGATCTCTACCTGCAACACAAACAGGAAATGAAGGTTAAGGCAGGGCTATCAATGCAGTGGCCTGGCACCGAAGGAACAGCCAGAAAACAATACACAACCATGAAACATTACACTAGGTCAAAGAAGCCAGACACAAAACGTCCCGTATCGTATGATTCCACTTGTATGAAATATCCAGAATGGGTAAATCCACAGGAACTGAAAGCAGACTGGTAGTTGTCAGGGCTTGGGGCAGGGGACAGTGGGGAGTGACTGCTTAATTGGGGCAGGGATTTCCCTCAGGAAGATAAAAATGTTATGGAACTAGATAGGAGTGATGGCTGCACAATGTTATATATTTACTAAAACCCACCGAATTGTTGGCTTTAAAATAGTTAATTTTGTTTTGTGAATTTCACCTCAATAAAAAAGTCCAATACATCCTACATATCTTCAGGAAAACAATACAGTATTTTCTCTAAAGTCCAGAACAAGACAAGGATGAACAGTAACACACCATTATCTATAACTATTCTAGAAATGCTACCTAGTTAATTCAACAAAGAATCAAATAAGAATAATCAATTTCAGAGAAGAGTAAGGAAATTATTAAAAGTTCCCCCAATATTGGGACGCCTGGGTGGCTCAGTGGATTGGGACTCTGCCTTCGGCTTGGGTCATGGTCTCGGGGTCCTGGGATCGAGCCCCGAATCGGGCTCTCGGCTCGGTGGAGAGCCTGCTTCCCTCTCTCTCTCTGCCTGTCTCTCTGCCTACTTGTGATCTCTGTGTGTCAAATAAATAAATAAATAAAATCTTTTTTAAAAAAGTTCCCCCAATATGATTAAATAAGAGTCAGAACTTCAGAGATTTGAGTGAACATACATCAAAAATAAGTTTTCCATCGTACAGCCTATGTATTAAAAATATTATACTTCTGATGTAAAAAATCAAGTTTTTAGTCAGATGGCTGATTATAGAAATCCATCTAAAAGTTGATCTCATTTTGGGGTGCCTGGTGGGCTGAGGGAGAACTTGTGACTCTTGATCTTGGGGTCATGAGTTCAAGCTGCACATTTGGTGTAGAAATTACTTAAATAATTAAGTCCAAAACACACATTTCTTATAGTAGTATTACATGACTGGCTATTTTAGGGGAAAGGTTTTAACAGTTTGTATTGAATACTTTCAATAGAGATTTTGCTAGAATCCAAGAAATCCACTTCTAGGAATCTATGCAAAGGGAATAATGAGACAAGCATCCAAAACTGATATACAAGTATTATTAGGTCTGCTGAGAATTCATTGAATGAATAAAAGTTCACATATCCAGTGAAATATTATGCAGCTCTTAGAAATGCTAACAACCTATATTTAGTGAAAATATATATATCTCAATTTATGCATAGTATAAGCACATGAAAAAGATGCTGGGTATCATTCTTCAGAGAAATACAAATCAAAACCACAACTGAGATACCACTCACTCTCACTAGGATGTATATAGTTTAAAAAAAAAAGGGGGGGGGGCGCCTGGGTGGCTCAGTGGGTTAAGCCTCTGTCTTCGGCTCAGGTCATGATCTCAGGGTCCTGAGATTGAGTTCCACATCGGGCTCTCTGCTCAGCAGGGAGATTGCTTCCCCCTCTCTCTCTCTGCCTGCCTCTCTGCCTACTTGTGATCTGTCAAATAAATAAATAAAATCTTTAAAAAAATTTTTTTCAAAAAAAAAAAAAGAGTATACTTACCTTGATCAGCACTGAGTAATATATGGAACTGCTGAATTACCATATTGTACAAATTAAATAACACTATGTTAATTACACTGTAATTTTTTTAAAAGTTTGTAAACAAATGTTTATAGGAGCATTATTTATAACAGCCAAAATGCAGAAACAACCCAAAACAACCCAAATATTCTTCAGCTGATGAAAGGACAACCAAAATGTGCTATATCCACACAATGGGGTATTATTCAGGTATAAAAAAGGAATGAAGTACAAATACATGTTACCACATGGATAACCCTCTTACATTAAGTGAAAGAAACCAATCACAAAAGTGCACATAGCATATGGCTGCATTTGCATCATTTATATGAAATGTCCAGGACAAGCAAATCTATAGAGACAGAAGCATTAGTAGTTGCTACAGGTAGAACTAATTATATGCTTGCTGAAACATTCAGGGAGAAACATATAAATGCCTGCTATTTACTTTGAAATACATGTTAAAAATTGTAAAAAGGTAGATTAATGATTGAGAAGTGATATATGGATAGATATAGAATAAAGGAAACAAAATCATGATGACAATCTAAGTGTTAGGTATAAAGGGTGTTCAAATGTAAAACTCTTTAAACTATGTTTGAACGTTCTAATCAAAATGATAGGGAATGGGAAGCTCATAATACTAAGAATTCAGTGAAGTAAGCAGAAACAAAATAAGTATTTTTGATGTAATCGCTCTTCTAAGAGACAGTAAATCAAAAGAGAACAAAAAGTTAAAAGACACCATTCACAATGGCAAAAAAATTAAAGATCAAGATGGGTAGGAGGGACAGGAAACCACATGTATGGGTAAATGGATAATCATAATCTGCTTTCAAAGGTAATAACTGAATACTTAAGTATTTAAATTCTATCTAGGGGCACCTGGCTGGCTTAGTCGGTGGAGCATGCTACTCTTGATATCAAGGTTATGCGTTTGAGCCGCACCAGGGGTGAAGAGATTACTTAAACATAAACGTCTTTAATTCTACCTAGATGAATGCAGAGATTAAGTGATTCCAGTCATAACGGCACAGATTTGCCTCCTGACAATATATACTGTAACAGAATTTAAAAGAAACATTTTAAAGAAAAAACTTTATTATATCATATTTATGACATAAACTATTAAGGCAAATTATGCCAGCATTTCAGCAGGTTATGGGAATTGTGAAACATAAGAAAATAAAGACTGAAGGAGAAATAAATGAAAAAGGTTAACAAGTATTACCCCTGGGGAACAGAACTGGGGTAACAGCAATGTTAGTTTACTTGCGTTACCATGGCACCGAAAAGAAACATTTCCAAGTGGGTGTGCAAATGCGTCCACAGACCAAACCTGCAGAAAGGGCAAAACCCTCATCTTTCGTAGAAACCACTTGGGTCATCTTTAATCCTCTATCTCCAACAAAGCTCTCGTAACTGCGGGGTCGAAAGAAGACGTGTAAAGTCAAAAGCAAACTTAGGGGCTTGGATTGGAGAGAAAGAAACCTTGGGACCTGAACCCACCCACCAACCTGCCTCAGCCGTCACAAACCTCTCAAGAGCCGACACACCAGGACCTCCCAGACCCCCGGAATAATCCCGACACACCAGGATTCGCTGACCGTGCGCCCCAGCTCGTCTTGGAGCCGCAGGGTAAAACCCGAATCCGAAGCGGACGGCACTTTCACTGACAAAACACACCCCTCCCTAGTCTTCAGTCACCGGGCGCTACAGACAGAAACCAAACCCTGACCACGGACGCGGAAACGGGGATCTCCACACACCTGTAATCACTGACCCCCACAATCCTTCAGCACCGACTCCAAAGCCACCGCACCCACAGACAGCCCCTCACGGGCTCCCACTTGCTTCCTCTCCCCAACGGACCCCACGCCTCCACCCACCCGGGAAGCCACAGATACCTCGGTCCTCTCATCCCGCTCCACAAACCGGAACATACACAAACCTGATTCTCTAGGGACCCCACCGCACCCTCCCACAGGCTGCACTTCCGCGAATACTCCCGCCGCGCCCCTGCCCGGACTCCACGCCAGCTACGGCGGCTGACGAGGGCCAGAGACGTTTCTGCAGAACCTGGACTTCCGGCTTTTCCGGGCGTCAGTATGTCTGCGCCCATCTGGCCACCGGTCCCCTAGGCGGCCATCCTTCAGTAATCGACGTACACAAGGCGAAGTGGCCGTTTTGGCCGGAAAAGCCAGGTAAGGCTCGGAACAGTAAAAACCTACCGAAAATACTCCCATTTCTCGCACCTAAATCCTGCGAGGCAAACTGCACTGATTTTAGAAGCTTGAATTTACACAAGGTAAACATGGAGTAGACTAGTCCGCCTCAGCGGGCTGGCGAGAAAAGTAATCCCTACGCACGAAGAATAATTTCGCAGAGGGCGCAGACATCTTAGAAGTTAGGTATCCGTACAAAAATTAAAAAGTCTTTCAGCAGAGGAAAAAGAGCAAACATAAAGGCCAAAGGACAAATACCCTGGGAATGCTTCAGACTGGATATGGAGGCCAAGAGGAAGATTTTTGAGGACAACAAAATATCTGGAGAAGCTCTCACGGTAGGGAGAGTGATAATGCCATCCAAGGAAGTGAAAAACAAGGACTGGGAGAAACTAAGCTTCCCTTTGGAGAGGTGGCGGGGAGACACACCCGCCCAGCAAGGTGAAGAGAGCAGTCCCAAGCAGATGTCCAGGTGGCAAGTTACTTATACGTGGTAGCGGGCTCCCATCTGGAGCCAGTGCCAAGGCAGGGCTTTCTGAGAACCAAGGGCCAGAATTTCTGGGAGGAATAAATAAGACAACTCCAGGGAGAATTAAAAATTGTACAAGAAATGAAAAATAATCATAGTACACTACATGGCTAAACTATAAATGGTATTTACATAGTCATAATGTAAACACCAAATCTAATCCAACCGAAATTAACATATAACTCCTGGAAGATGAGGAAAAATAAATCCCTACGTGTAGAGAACTGTATTTGCAGGAAAAGTTGTTCTGAAGTTTCCTTTATGATAAATTTATGGATAAAGCCCCCAAGTTAAAAAAAACCACTGTTAGTATACCCATATTAAACTATCAAAATCTTTAAAAAAAAGTAACTCTTAAGCTTAAGAGAACTGCAAAATAAAACAGAACCATGGGGGTGCCTGGCTGGCTCAGTCAGAAGAGTGTGACTCCTGATCTCTGGGTTGTGTGTTCAGTCCCCATGTTGGGTGTACAGATTATGTAAATAAATTAATTAAAACTGAGAACCCAGTGGTTTACTCAAAAACACTGAGGGGTACCTGGGTGGCTCAGTTGGGTCTGATCGTGATCGCAGGTGGGATCAAGCCCTGCATCAGACTCCCTGCTCAGCAGAGAGCCTGCTTCTCACTCTCCCTCTGCCTGCTTGTGCTCTCTGTCAAATAAAGAAATAAAATCTTTAAAACAAAACAAAATAAACAAAAAGCCCACTGAAATGATATGTCCTTAGGAAGACTAACACAAGAAAATTCATAGCACCTGCATTTAAAATAGCCCCAAACTAGGGTGTCTGTTAATATAGGAGAATGAGGGTAGAATAATAGTTATAAATACCCACAATGTGATTAAGAAAAAGATAACCAACTTAAAATCGAGGTGGGGGGGAATGGAAATAAACAAGCAACTTATAAAATTAAAGAAAAAGTGAAATAAGATATTTATTTAAAGATTTATTTATTTCAGGGACACCTGGGTGGCTTAGTCCATTGAGCATCCACCTTCAGCTTGGGTCATGATCCCAGGGTCCTGGGATTGAGTCCCGAAGGATTGAGCCTGCTTCTACCTCTCCCTCTGCCTGCTGCTGTCCATGCTTGTGCGTGCACTCTCTGTCAAATAAATAAATAAAATCTTTTTTAAAACAAGATTTTATTTATTTAAGAGGGGGGAGGGCCAGAGGGAGAGGGAAAGAGTATCTGAAACCAAGAGTTGGACCAAGAGTGAAACTGAAACCAAGAGTTGGACGCCCGACCAACTGTGCCACCCAGGTATACATGAGATAAGATTTCTATTCACCCCTAAGATGGGCAAAGATTAAAAGATTGATGAGATAGTGAAGAAATAGGCATTCTGAAAGACTTGGCCTTTTTTCCCCCATGGGTGAAGCGAGGGTAATATTTAGGTCCATCATCAATAGCTTTTGATGTGGGTCACAAAGGCAAAAGAAAAAAATTAAATTTCCTTAAATCTTACATCCATTGACAAGTCCTTGAAAAAGGCAGAGTGACCTTCCTCTAGGAACTCAACTGCCTCAATATTAATACGTTGGTAAGAGCAAAAGGCAATCTTAGCTCAACATTATCCTGACCTCCAGGACCCTGTAAGTCTCCTTTAACTTATAAAAACTTCTTTGGAAACTTCCTTTATCTCTACCCTCCAAGATGTGTATTAGCAATCATCTGCCAAGCACATGGCCTGCTGATGTACAACTGAAGGGCCTCACTGAAGCAGGAGAATGAAGTTCTTGTCTCACAGGGTCGAAGAATGAATCTCACAAAGGAGAGTGAGTAAAGTGATGAGTTTTATTAAGCAAAGATATAGGGGAAGCTCGCAAGAGTGAGAGGGGTCCTGATTTGCCAAAGTGGGCCTCCACCAACAATTTTTCTTTAAACTGACCAGGAGCTTATGGTCTTATCATTCTTGTAATGCCTTGGTTTGAGTAAAGACTGGTGATAACATCTTTAATGGCTTACTTCCTTCTTTGGCGTCTGGTTATTCTTTGTTAGTCACAATGTGACTGTCATAAAAAGATGTCACCTAACCACCACCACCCAAGCCTAGCAAGAAGACAACTTTTCCTTAAACTAAATTAGTTTACTCTGTGCCTACTGCCTTTGTGGTACTACATTGGCTTTTCGAAACCCTATACCGTTCTCTACAAGCACTCCCTAAGGTTGCTCCAATGGTTTCCACTCCTTGAAGGACGACTCCCTTTCTTGTACGGACATGTCCACCTATTTCAAGATGGCCACGCCCGCCGTAAAGTTTCGCTGCTTGGCATGCACCGCCCGCAAAGCGGAGGCGACTGGCCGTTGGGCTTGGCGCACCTTCAGCATCCATAGAAACGGGAGCATGTGCACTGCCCTTTGTGTCGCTCACAACTGACGTAAGCGGACTAGTACTGTTCTCTCGTGCAGAAAAACGAGTCGTACGACCGGTCTTCCAGTATGGCGGCTCCCTTATAAATTGGCCAAGTGGGCGCCGCCATAATCTGTTTCACAGGGTCTTTGTCTAAAAGACCGGAAGCGGAGTGGAATCTTTGTCTGGGGAAGGACGGCCCCGGGCTGGTGGTTTGGTCGACGGTAGCCTGGGATGCCGCAGATGTTAAACTTAACTTTGTGAGGTGGAACAATAGCTGAAGTGATGGGCCGTGGCTCCTTCCACCCACCCAACTAGTGCACGAAGGCTCTATTAAGAGGTCTCTGTTTCGCCTTCTGGCAGCGGAATGAGTTGAGCGAGGTTTGTGGAGATTTGGAGTTAACGGTAGGGGAGGCTTGGGTTGTCCGTGCGAGAAGTAAGCCGTTATGGGATTCTGTGATTGAGGGAGCGGGGCAGTCAGAAATGGTGCAGGCCTGGGGATGGTCAGGGATTGGAGTCGCCTGGAGAAAGGTATTAGGGCTTGGGGTATTGCTTTGTAGGGGAGTTCAGTGACTGGGACGGTCTTGGAGGCAAATCAGTTAGTGGCATTACCGAGACAGTGGGTCAGTGATTTGGATGCGCTTGGAAGAGGTCAGTGATAGGGGCATCTTCCAGGTAAGGTCACTGATTGAGAATGATGGGAGGTCAATGTTTGGGGTGTTCTTGAAGGAACTCAGGAATGTGGGTGTCTTGGAGGGTGTGACAGTGCCTGAAAAGGAATTATGGGGAAGATTAGTCCTTAGGACGGCCTTGAGGGGCATGTCAGCAATTTGAGCATTCTTGGAGGTCAGTGACTGAAGAATCGTTGGAACATGTCACTTATCAGGATGTCCTTGGGAAGGTTTACTAATGCCAGTGTCCATGGTGGGAATATTCGTGGTGTTGGGAGGCTGGGGTTCAGTGATTGAGACATCTTTTGGTACATAGTTTAGTGTGTGGGGTTTTTTTTTTTAAGATTTTATTTTATATTTATTTATTTGAGAGAGATTTGAGCGCAATTAGAGAGATCACAAAGGGAGAGGTAGAAGCAGTTTTTTTGGTTGAGCGCCCAACTTCTTGCTTGATTCCAGGACCCAGAGATCATGACCACAGTCAAAAGCAGGCACTTAACCCACTGGGCCACCCAGGTGCCCCTAGTTGCGTGCTTTTGATGTCCTTTGCTTAAGTTGGTGTTTGGGATGTACTTGGAGTGAGGGATCAGTGATTGATTTTTGGGGGTGGTCAGTGAAGGGGTAGCTTCTAGGGAGTTCAGTGCTTGGGGCAGCTTCCTTTCTTGTCTTTGAGGGTCTTCAATAATAGGTTATTTTATTTTTTATTTTCTGGTAGATATGAAAGCTAATTTTAAAAAATCTTTCCTTTCTTTACTGAACTCTTATTTCTAATGTAATTACTAATTGATTCTTGTAGGTTTTCCAGGTAAGCAGTTAGAAGACCTGCAGGTAAGTTTAACTCAGAGAAAAGAACATGGACTTTGGATTTGGGCAGACCTTAAGGTTTTTATCCATATTCTGCCACTTTACCATGTGAACTTGAGCAAGTTTCTCACCCTGAGACTCTCTTTTCCCATTTGTTAAACAAAAACAAAAAATAAACTGTGTTAACTGCTTATACACTTAAAGATCACACAGTAGATACCCCAGACAGGTTAGCAAGCAGTATCCCAGTATTTATACCTGTTTCTCTGGATTTTTTAGGCTTTTAAAATTTTCTCACTGGACATTTCCCCCCTATTTCTTTGTAATGGTCTTTCTCTAAGTGCAGATTTAGTTTTGAGTACAGTTTTGGCAAAATTACATAATTTAGTGATGTCAGCTTTGTTTCTTCATTATAAAATAATCATGTTTATTGAAAAATAAGTCATCAGGTAATACACATTACTTT
This sequence comes from Enhydra lutris kenyoni, assembly GCF_002288905.1. NCBI lineage: Eukaryota > Metazoa > Chordata > Mammalia > Carnivora > Mustelidae > Enhydra > Enhydra lutris. The sequence continues at coordinate 1,037,223 of NW_019154161.1, forward strand.
TTTCCTTAAGCTATCATATTAACCTACCACCTAAGGAAAACATAATTTTAGATATATATATGCATTTGTGTGTCTAAAATACACATACACATACAAATAAGGACTCAAACAACTCAGAAAAATCTGTTAGACTCACACAGTTTCTCTAATCTCCAGGTCCTGGCTTCCTGGGATAAAATAGTTCCTATGAGGAAAAAAGTGAAGGTACGAAGATCAGCATTGCATCCTTGTCCAGAGACCTTGAACTAGAGCTTCAGAAGAGAGCCCAGAATCAACAACAAAGCAGACTTTCTGATGGTATATAAGGACTCCACAAAATGTCTGAGTCTCAAGTGAGTTTATTTATATATTTATTTTCCACTAGGCCTTCACGTGGGTTTGAGAAGGCTTAATAATACACATATTAAAATATGTTTATTCAATATTTATGAGGACTACTTTATACCACATACAGCATGGAGAGATATCAGAATTTGGGGAAAAAACTGACAAAGGATCAACTTCACAGCCAAATTGCAATGAGAATATGTAAATCGTATGTTTATACAAATTATTTTAAGTAGAACATAGATTATAACCCAAAAGATTCTTTTTTTTTTTTAAGATTTTATTTATTTGACAGATCACAGGTAGGCAGAGAGAGAGAAGCAGGCTCCCTGCTGAGTAATGGTGGGGCTCGATCCCAGGACCCTGAGACCATGACCTGAGCCGAAGGCAGAAGCTTAACCCACTAAGCCACCCAGGCGCCCCAACCCACAAGGTTCTAAGTAGTTCATAAAATTGAGCAGCAAACTTGTGTTTACTGTTCCACATCCCACTTACTTATTGCTGCCTATCAGGTCACCCTGAAACCGGTGGTACGCATTTATTTTTATTTTTTTAATTTTTTTTAAGATTTTATTAATCTTTTTGACAGACACAGTGAGAGGGAACACAAGCAGGGGGAGTGGGAGAGGGTGAACAGGCTTCTTGCTGACCAGGGAGCCCTATGTGGGGCTCGATCCCAGGACCCTGGGATCATGACCCGAGCAGAAGGCAGACACTTAACTGAGCCGCCCAGGTACCCCTGCATTTATTTTTTGTCATTCTCATGGAGATTCAGTGGGTCAGGAAGTAAGACAGGGCTCCACGGTGGTGTCTTACATGTTTGTGGGTTCCCAAGACCACCCTCGGGTTCAATGATTTAGTAGAAGAACTCAAGAGTACTCAGAAACATTGTTATACTCACAATTACAGTTTATTAAGCAAAAGCAGAAAGGTACATAAGGCCCAATCCAGGAGATACCAGGCAGAAACTTTCACTTATTCTTTCTGGGTAGAGTCATTGTGAACAGTGTTGAATTTTCCCAGCAGTGACTTGTAACAACACATTTTGAGTGTCACTAATCAGGGAAGCTCACTCAAGTCTTTGTTTATAGGGTTTTTATTTGGGTTGGAGACATAGGCAACACTGACTATATGAATGGCTGACTTAAGTCGCCAGCCCTTTCAGAAGTAAAGCTGCCATGGTGCGCCCCAAGTCTCCCACTATAAGCCACACTGATAGTATGAATTATCTGGTGTAGCCCAAGGCTCTCAGGTAAAGCTCTTTCTAGGGCTTAGAGGTTAGTTCCTATGAACAGGTAAGCACCAAACCTCTCTTTGGCATGTGCAGGGTGTGGACAATGCACATTGCTGGTTAATCCTTTTTTGCACAGTTTTTCTCCTCACCATGATGTCTGAAACCTCAGCTGGGAAGACTCAAAGGATGGGGACTGGAATCATCTGAAGGCTTCTTTCTTCCTATTTCTGTTTCCAAGATGGCGTGACTCAAAAACTATAGACAGCTGAGGCTCCTGATGAGTATTTATGCACGGCTTCCCTTTGTGGCCAGACTGAAATTACAGGCCTTTTCTGCCTTAGCTTCAGACATTATTCTACTGCATCATTTTTGTTACAGGCAAGTCCCTAAGACAAACTAGATTCAAGGGGAGGGGAACAGGCTTTACCTCTTGATGGGAGAGTGACAAGATCACACTGCAGAAGGTTTTGGAATGGGACATACTGTTGTGGTCATCCTTGGGAAATATAATCATCTCCCACCTGGCCATCAATAAAAACTCGTTGGCAATTTGCCTTAAGGAGAAAGCTCCTCAGGAAAGTAGATCATTCCTGTCATGTAAGTAGGAAGAAATGTTTCTGGTAGGTTACTAGTGAGACTGTTCAATGCTCAGTTCCCTCTATAGCAAACCACCAATAAAGTGGTATATTCCCGGGGCGCCTGGGTGGCTCAGTGGGTTAAGCCGCTGCCTTTGGCTCGGGTCATGATCTCAGAGTCCTGGGATCGAGCCCCGCATCAGGCTCTCTGCTCAGCGGGGAGCCTGCTTCCTCCTCTCTCTCTCTGCCTGCCTCTCTGCCTGCTTGTGATCTCTCTGTCAAATAAATAAATAAAATCTTAAAAAAAAAAAAAAAAAAGTGGTATATTCCCTCTGGTTATTTCTCAGCCATCATCAGAAAAGCCCGTGTTGTTATATCAAAGCCAAACTCAGTGATCAGAGTGCTTCAGGGTTTCAAAACAGTGTAGCTCAAGTCCATAGGCTCCTGGTGCTCTGACTTTATCCGGGGATAACACCTAGATTATCAAGAAAAATGGATGGATTCTAAGACCATCATCATTTGTTCTTCCACCAACAGCCCTCAAAGTTGTTTTTTCTTTAAATTAGTGGTTTTCCATTCGGAATGATTTTTATCTGCCCAGGGGACATTTGACAGTGTCCAGAGATATTTTTTATTATCATAACTGCTAACAGTATCTAGTAAATAGAGGCCAGGGATGCTGCTAAACATCCCACAACACACAATACAGGCCTCCACTGTGAAAAGTTATCCAGCCCAAAATATCAGTAGGGTTGAGGTTGAGAAACCCCAATTTATATTAGTGAACATTTCCAAGTTACATCTATTAGCAAAGTCTTAGAATATTTCCTTCATAATCTCAGTTCATAATCCAATTCTTCTATTTTAAAAAAATTCCCCCCAAATTAAAAAATTTTAAATTCCAATTGCATTAGTAAAGCTTAAAGTATTCTGTGTCAAAATTTCAAACAGTACAGAAGTTTCTAGAGCTAAGCACTTAAGTTCCCCATTAATCCTTTTTCACCATCCTCAGGATAAACTATACAAAAACTTAGGTGTAGCCTTTTGACTTCCTGTGTCAGCATTTACGTATGGGTCTGTGAATTTGTATATATTTGAGTTGTGGATCCTTGGGCCACCCTCAGTTTCAATGATTCTCTAAAAGAACTCAAAAAAAGCTTTTACAGTTACAGATGATTATACTGAAAAGATACATATTAAAATCAACAAAGGCAAAAAACACCAAGTAGAGTCAGGAGAGACCAGGCACCAGTTTCCAGTTGTCCTCACCCCACAGAGTGGCTCGAATAGCATTTCATTCTCCCAGCGATGGTGTGTAACGGTAGCAACACAGGTGGGAAGTATTGCCATCCAGGGAAGTTCACGTGCACCTTGGTGTCCAGGGCTTTATTGGGAGTCAGTCAACACAGGCATTCAGCATACATGACTGACCTCAGCTATTCAGTCTCCAAAATTCAAACTAGAAGAGCACCCAAGGCCTCGGGAATGTGAAAACACCTGTAGCAGGCTGGATATTACAGTGCTTCAGAGGTTATCTCCAGGACCAAGTCGAGGGCCGGTTTTCCTGAAGACAGGCCTTTCCTTGGAGTGTGCAGAGCTTGGGTAACCCAGGCCTGCTGAGTCAACCCTTTACCACACAGAACCTAATACTCACAGTCATAATTGAGGTTATAGTTTATGTACTTTTCTGTAACTTACTAAGTACACTTAACCCAGTACCTTGGAAGTCTATCCCTATCAACATTTAAGTAACAAAAATAGTAAGTGAAAAAATTTTTGAGTGCTCATTAGTGCACTCTACCTGCTCTAAATTCAGTCATGATTTCACAACTTCGGAAGAAATCTATTTGCAGTGTTTTAAATGCTCATGGCTTTCATTGTGCTATCATTCATGTTACTTCTTTCTAGAATTCCATTCCCCTCTCTCCTTCCCTCTCTGAAGTTCAGCTGTTGTGTTTTTTCTCCTCCCCACTGGTGCCCACATGGTATATGTCTGTTTCCTGTCCTATATAAATGTATTGTACTCTCATGTACTTACATTCTTCTCTCTGCAAGCTAGTATGCTCTTTCAAGGTAGGAGAGAATCTTATATAAAAAGGAGTATCTAGTCCAGTGTCTGACTATAGGTGCAATCACACAGATTGTAGATGGTTCCTGGATTGAGAAATTTGAGGATGTTCTGTTTCATTTTTGTGAAAGAGTGAACATGTACAACAATGATTAGAAGCACAAAGGATATTTTAAATAAAAAAGTTAGTTTTTCGGGGCGCCTGGGTGGCTCAGTGGGTTAAAGCCTCTGCCTTCAGCTCAGGTCATGATCTCGGGGTCCTGGGATCGAGCCCCGCATCGGGCTCTCTGCTCAGCATGGAGCCTGCTTCCCCCTCTCTCTCTCTCTGACTCTCTGCCTACTTGTGATTTCTGTCTGTCAAATAAATAAATGAAATCTTTAAAAAAAAAAAAAGTTAGTTTTTCCTACAAAGTATAATGCAACACTAATTACACAGAAAGCAAACGACTGACCATAGGAAAATTATTATATTATATTTCAAGTATTAATCAATGATAATCCCTTTAGAAATGAATAGGAATGTTCTGTTTCAGGGATCACTGTCACTCAAGGATGTGGCTGTGGTTTTCACATGGGAGGAGTGGCAGCTACTGGACCCTGTGCAGAAAATCCTGTATCAAGATGTGATGTTGGAAAATTATAGCAACCTAATATCAGTGGGTAAGCAGAGCTTTCCCAGGGTAATGTAGGCAATTAATTGCCTTTCCTTTCTCAGTGATGAAATGTGTGCAGCCTTTTAAGTACTTACTTTTTTGAACTTGAGTTTCATACATCATAGATTTTAGTACCTTTTGGCCTCCAACAGAATGCTTTTTTTTCCACACCCAAAGTTAAAGGTCTTTATTTGGCTAAGATCCAAATTGTTCAGGCCCTTCAATATAACCTTCCCCGTCTTTCAGAGGTACTATTGTCTAAGTATTTGGGTCCATGGATCCGCTATAATTTTCCTTGAGTAGGGTATCAAGTTACCAAAGCAGATGCATTCTACCAGTTGGAACATGGAACACAATGGATAACAGAGGAAGAAATCCAGAGTCGGATTCATCCAGGTGAGTGAAAAACCAACCCTGTGGCATAAATAGAAGTAAATTCCTGTTTGGTCAGAAACAGGGAGGCATCTATTGTTTGGAGAAATCTTGACATTTTTAAGCTCTGAGTGTGACAGCATGGGGGACATAAGTTCCCACATACATTAATACTGTTTCCACTTTTTTTTTTTTTTAAATAGTAAGCTCCATGCCCAGGGTAGAACCCAACACAGGGCTTCCATTCACAACCCTGAGATCAAGATCTGCGCTGAGATCAAGAGTCGGACACTTAACCGACTGAGCCACCCAGGCTCCGCTTGACTCCACTTTTTAATCTCTCCATATTGGGATTCTTTTGCTTCATCTTTAAAAGAACACATTTCTGGGAGTGCGTGGCTGACTCATTTGGTAGATTGTGTTTAGGGCTGTGAGTTCAAGCCCCATGTTGGGCATGGAGCCTACTGAAAAAAACAAAAAAGAGTTTTCAAAAAAATAAAAGAATACATTTCTTTTTTATGTATGTGGATCTAATCCCATTCTAATTCATCTTGGAACTTGTTCTACTAATCTTTCTCCCTGGCATCCTCAGTTTATCTGCCTTCTCCTATCCATCCCCATGGTTATAGCTCTCTTTTCTAATACACTCAGCATTCATAAATTGTCCCTTGTCTCCACATTCTATAGTTTCTTCCATTTTTTTCCTCCTTCCACTTAGAAATGTCTCAGACTTTCACTGTATCCCCAGCCTCATTTCCTCTTTGGCCTTTGCTATGCGATTCCATTCCTTCTACTTCATGGTCATTGTGGCTCATTGGTCTCCTTTATAGAAGACACCTGGCAAGTTGATTGTCATATAGACAGGCACCAAGAAAATCAAGGCAACCTTAGAACTATGGAGAGTCACCACAAAAATAACGCATTTAGAAAAATATTGTCTCTGAGCCTAAACTTTGATGTCCCTTTAGCACAAAGATCCCGTACATTTGACATACTTGGGAAACATTTGAAACCTAATGTAGAGTACATTATTCAGAATAAAAGCTATGCAAGAAATGAAGTTGAATTTAATGGATATGATGGCTATGATGAAATATTTCTTTATGCTAAGCATGAGAAAATTCATACTGGAGAAAAATACAATAAATATAATAAGCACTTAAAGGTTTTCAGCCATAAGCCACAGCTTATTAAACACTGGAAAACTCAAACAGGAGAGAAACAGTGTAACTGCTGTGACTGCGGGAAAGCCTTTTCCCAGAAGTCAGACCTCATTAAGCATCAGCGAACACACACCAGAGAGAAACCCTATGGTTGCAGCAGGTGTGAGAAAGCCTTTAGTCGGAAATCCCATCTCATTTTACACCAGAGAACCCATACAGGAGAGAAACCTTATGGATGCAATAAATGTGGGAAAGCTTTTACTGATAAGTCATGCCTTAATAAACATCAGAGAACTCACACAGGAGAGAAACAGTTTGAATGTTGTGTATGTCAGAAAAGCTTCAGCGATAAGTCACAGCTCATTATTCATCAGAGATCTCACACGGGAGAGAAACCCTATGGCTGTGATAAATGTGGGGAAACATTCCCCCTAAGGTTTAGCCTCATTTTAAAGATTTTTTTTTTTTATTCATTTGACAGATAGAGATCACAAGTAGGTAGAGAGACAGGCAGAGAGAGAGGAGGAAGCAGGCTCCCCGCTGAGCAGAGAGCCCGATGCGGGGCTCGATCCCAGGACCCTGGGATCATGACCCGAGCCGAAGGCAGAGGCTTTAACCCACTGAGCCACCCAGGCGCCCCTAGCCTCATTTTACATAAAAAAACTCACACAGGGGAAAAACCTTATGGATGCAATGAATGTGGAAAAGCCTTCATCCAGAGATCTGAGCTCATTAGACATCAGAGAACACACACAGGAGAGAAACCTTATCATTGCAGTGAATGTGGAAAAGGCTTTAGTGTAAAGTCACTCCTCAATACTCACCGGAGAACACATACAGGAGAGAAACCCTGTGGGTGCAGTGAATGTGGAAAAACATTCTCCATCAAGTTTAGCCTCATCCTACACCAAAGAACACATATGGGTGAGAAACCTTATGAATGCAGTCAGTGTCAGAAAGCTTTCACCCAAAAGTCACACCTCACTATTCATCAGAGGTCTCACACCGGAGAGAAGCCTTATGAATGCAGTGAATGCCACAAAGCCTTCAGCCGGAAATCCTATCTCCTTATTCATCAGAGAATTCACTCGGGAGAGAAACCTTATGAATGCCTCCAGTGTGGGAAAACTTTCACAAGTTTAGCCTTATTATTCATCAGAGAATCCATACAGGAGAGAAACCCTGTGGATGCAGTGAATGTGGGAAAACGTTTCCTATCAAGTTTAGCCTCGTTTTGCATCAGAAGACACATACAGGAGAGAAACCCCATGAATGCAGTGAATGTCAGAAATCCTTCGCCCAGAAGTCACATCTTACTATACATCAGAGAACTCACACAGGAGAGAAACTTTATGGATGCAGTGAGTGTTGGAAAACGTTCTCCCACAAATTCAGCCTCATTTTACATCAGAAAACTCACAGGGGAGAGAAATCATGAATGAAGTAAATATCCAGAAGTTGTCATTGAAGTGAATAACTGATTATATCAGAGTTTACATAGAAGTGAAACCTTAAGACTGCAGATGGGGACACAACTCCCCCCACCCCAGACTCACACCTCATTGCTTACAAGGGAATGGTACTGGGGGAGCCTGGGTGGCTCAGTCATTAAGTGTCTGCCTTTGGCTCAGGTCATGATCCCGGGGTCCTGGGATTGAGCCCCATATCCGGCACCCTGCTCAGTAGGAGGCCATGCTTCTCCCTCTCCCACTTCCCCTGCTTGTGTTCCCTCTCTCACTGCCTTTCTGTCAAATAAATTTTAAAAAGAGAGAGAGAGAATGGTACTGGGTAGAATTCCAAACAGGAGAAAATACCTTCCTCCATATATGTCAACTGAATGTAGCCAGAGGGAATGAATAGGAGAGAACATCTGTGTGTGTCTGTATTGACTGTGAGGATGTTGTTGGCATGAAATCCAGCTACACTGATATCAGAGACTTGACACTGAGGAAAAAATTATATACTTGAATGAATCTGAGGTATCATCTTTTATGGTTATCATTTTATGAGGGTTGTCATTTCCTGTAGTTGTGACATAGTAAGCAGCATTATGAAAAATTTTAAGTATGTCAATAAATATACTTGCAGAAAACAAAGCAAATATTATATCAGAACTATGTGATAATATGTTTTATGTCTATTTTTATTAAAATGATTGTTCATAATTGGGAATTGCATGTGTTAGCATAGCAATTGTGACTCCCTAGTACACATACTTCAGAGTACACAAAACTTGCCAATAGAATAATCTGCATTGAATCTTTATATCATTACAGTGCTATATAAGTTGTAATTGAACTACAAGGTTCATTATTTTAGCAAGAAATCTTAATAAAATACTGAATATCTCCTGTCACCCATTTCCTGGTATTCGTAAATGGGCCTGGAAGATTTTGAACGTTCCTTGAGTAAAATGTTTTTTCATCGATTCCAAGATAGAATTTTCTTTCTCCACAGAATTAATAGTGAAGTTAGAATGCGACACACAGTTGGTGACTTGACAGGTTTAAATGGAGAATTCAGTACATAAAATAATGGTGTATCAATCATACAATCCAAGGTATCTTGGGTTGGATGAAATACAGTAGAAATATCTGTAATAAAGAATTTTTTTCTTTTAAATCGATCAGATATTTAGGGTTTGAAGAGAAAGAGTATTCACAAGTTTTATACCCTTTTGAATTCTTTAACAGTTTCCAAGATTATCCCTGATATCAGAAGACAGAAATTAAATACTAGCTTTGGTCCTGGTACTGCTTGATTGGACAATGTAACTTGTTCTGATAGTCAAATAAAGTACGCTTCTATTTCCCCTATACTGTACAAGGTATGCTTCCCTCTCAAAGAGCTTATGTGAAACTTTAGGGCTGTTTTTATGAATCCCTCTCTAGAATGTGGCTGGAAAATCTCATAAATTATTTTTCTTAAATGGGGATTAAACTCTAAGATACAGTGAGCTTGGTTTTATTTTGCAAAAGTAGGTTTCCTTTTCAAGCACATTGGTTTACATTAACATGGGGAAATTGCAACACCCAGTTTAAAGTGGTTCAATGTATTGGACAGGACTCCATGACTTATAGTAACATGAGACTCTGGTAAAGACAAAAGCTACAATACAGCCTGAGAAAAAATAAAACACAGGTAAACGTTAAGGTGTTCTACAACATGCAGGCACAGATTCCAGGGACTTTTAGTCACAGAACACCATCTGTCTCTAAATCATAAGTCACCAACGTATATGTGTGAAGTATCTCAGTTTCAGAGAAATCAAGGCACGAGATTACTCAGGGGTCTTTTATACTCACAAGTCACATAGCCCAAACCAGGCTTTGTAAAGGGGCAAATCATCCATCTCCATGTTTTCAATAAGCAATGTAGATTAGCTGGTATTGCCCCACATTAAGCAGTACAATATTGCATGAGAGGGGAAAAACAAAACAAGAGGGGCTAAGAATAATCCCAAGGACACTGAGAGACTTCCTATCCCAAACCCAGGAACCAACAGTCTTACAAATGGAAGAGTTTTGAAAGTCTTGGGGGTTTGAGGGGTGATAGTGAAATGTCACCTACAGTATGATGTAATGGTTAGCAAAATGAATACTACTGTTCTACTGTCTGCATTTTCAAAGGATTTGTTCAAGAATGAGTGGAAACTCCATTGTCCTAAAGGTAAAGCCTGGGAAGTTGACGAGAGCACTGCTCTTTTGAAGACAAAAGATTCTTGCCTATGAGCAGTAACAGCGTATTATTGAATGAGGAGTTTTCACTGACCTTGTCCCTCATGAGCTCCCACCCCAAACCACTTTCCAACAAGAAAGTCACTGTACCTATAGGGGTTAAGTACTTCCCCCCCCCCCCCCCGCTTCCCTTACCATGTTCAAAACATTAAAGGGGATCTCTTCGGGGCACCTGACTGGTTCAGTCAGTGGAGCATGCAACTTGATCTTGGGGTTATAAGTTCGAGTCCCATGCTGGGTTGTGGAGATTACTTAAAAATACAACTAAAAAAAAAAAAAAGGCATCTCCATAGAGGAAGAACCTCCCCACTTCAAAGGCGGGAAACATGTGACTCATCTTTCCTCATCCTTGTCCACTGTCAGCCAAACCCTATTTGCAAGGAAGTAACTGCTATCCTATAATGAGGGTTAGTAAAGCCAACTCTCTTCAGGTTAAATTTTAATTCTAAACCTAAACTTTCATCACTATATTAAAAGTATCTACATGATCCTGTGAAATTGAAGTTTAAGCTACCTCTTACTTGACAAACTCACTGGTAATCTGTTATTTGATATAAGATTTCACTATGATGTAAGACTGGTAGCTCGTGATCATATCGCTGACTTCCCTCCTTACAAGCCATGGCTTGCCTGGGGTGCAAGGGAAGTATAACAATGAGAAAAGACTACTTTGGTTATGGAATCTTTATCCTTGTGTGGAGTTGGTGCAAAAACATGTCAAGACCATATTAAAAAGAATCAAGTTTTCCATGATTTCTTCTCACTACATAGTACAGGCCCCTTTAAGTTCAGTTCCCCATCCTATCATAACAGGTAACAACCCTAAAACTGGCAGTGAGTCTTCAGGAGATCTGGCATATTGAAGAAATACCTGTAAAGGGCTTATCTGGTGATGGTCTTGTGGACCCTTATTGAGTGGATTCAGGTGCTCTTGGTATTTTGACATCAAGACTTGTCCTACAATGAGCATCAGATTATATAAACCCAAGGATCACTGGTTTACTTTAAAATCCAGTCATCACAAAAATAATCTTGATGAGACGAAGCCATGTCGTGATGCTGGATAGTGGGTACATAGGAATTAAGAATTTTTTAAAAAGATTTATTTTTATTTATTTTAAAAAGATTTTTTTAAAAAGATTTATTTATTTTAGAGAGGGGGGAGGGGCAGAGGGAGAGAATCTTCAGGTAGACTTCCTGCTGAGCTTGGAGCCCAATGCAGAGCTTGATCTCAACCTACAAAATAATATGGTCATTTCTGTGCATATTTGTCTGTGTCCAAATCTCCCTTTCCTTATAAAGATACCAGTCATTGGCCCAGCCTAATCTGGCATGACCTCATCTTAACTTGATTATATCTACAAAGACTATTTCCAAAAAAGGTCACATTCATAGTTACTAGGGGGTTAGCAAAATTCATCTCCTTAGGGAACAAAATTCAATCCATAACATGGAGTAAGAAAAAGAAATAGATGAATGATGATGCTAAGAGATTTTGGCAGGAGTGGAAATGTTCATTGTAACAGGGAACATAATGTGGAAGAGATTTGGGCTGGGAAGTCAGGAGTTCTATAATGGAGATTCTAAGTTAGATGTGCTCGTTAGTGTCCAAGCAGAGCTTTCTGCTACAGTCTGATGTACCTGGAAAGTTCAGGGAGAGGTTAAATGTGGAGACAGAAATCTGGACCACATTTCTTCTGGGGAATAGATCCAGATAAAACAAGAGCTTTGGACAATTAGGGATCAACAGATGAGTGTGTAACAAACATGGTAGGGAGCGAGAACATGATGAACAAGTGTTTCATTAAACACAAAGTCATAGGGGCACCTGGGTGGCTCAGTGGGTTAAAGCCTCTGCCTTCGGCTCAGGTCGTGATCCCAGGGTCCTGGGATCGAGCCCCGCATCGGGTTCTCTGCTCAGCAGGGAGCCTGCTTCCCCCACCCCCCTCTTTGCCTGCCTCTCTGCTTATTTGTGATCAAATAAATAAATCTTCAAAAAAAGGATCTTAAAAATAAAATGTTAAAAAATAAAATCTTAAAAAAAAAGAAGACAAAGCCATAAACATTGTCTTGAGAGTTGCTGATACATCAATTAAGATAAGAACTCAGGGATAAGGATGTCATTTTTTGTTTGTTCTTCCAAATAATAGATTCTTTCACTTTTCTTTCCATGAGATGGTCTATGCTACACAAAAACAGAATATTACCTTCCTTCTCTGAATTCCCATTATACTTTGTGCACTAGTTGCTCCTACAAATACTGTATCTTTATGATGTCAAGATAACTGGAGTCCCACGCTTGAGTCAAGGGCCTGTTTTCCATTCCCCCTTGTGCAAGAAGAAAATACAGCTTGGTCATCCATTTATTTCTTCATCAAACGAATGGACAGCGAGGTTGGGGAGAGACCACACTTTTCCATCTGTATCGGTCAAGCTATTTCTTAAATGCCAGGTTTTTATTGAAGGGATTTTCAATATAATCTTACCAAAGTTGCTTCCTTGGAAAGTCTGGTTTTATTAGAATTGGTTGAGGGCCTGGACATGTCTTTATGCAAAGCTCCCCAAGAGTGCTATTGTGACCCTAGCTGATGAACTGCAGTCCTAACACACAGTAAAAGAGATTGAAGTTAGTGGGAAACACAGAAATGTTTATCTACAGCCATTCTTCAAAACACATCTAGATTTCTTCGAATTTTCATTTCCTTTGCTTCCTCAAACCAGGGTTACATTTGCAGCTGCCTACTTTATTCTTTTTCTTGTGTGTTTATTCCTTTTTTTTTTTTTTAAGATTTTTATTTATTTGACAGACAGAAATCACAAGTAGGCAGAGAGGCAAGCAGAGAGAGAGGAGGAAGCAGGCTCCCTGCTGAGCAGAGAGCCTGATGCGGGGCTCAATCCCAGGACCCTGGGATCATGACCTGAGCCGAAGGCAGAGGCTTTAACCCACTGAGCCACCCAGGTGCCCCAAGAAATAGACTTTTATATACATACAATGGCATATTATTCAGCCATAAAAAAGAACAAAATCTTGCCATTGGCAACAACATGGATGGAGCCAGAGAGTATCATGCTAAGGGAAATAAGTCAGTCAGAGAAAGACAGAGATACCTCATGATTTCACTCGTATGTGGAATTTAAGAAACATAAAAATAAAATAAAGGGAAAAAAAGAAAGACAAAACAAGAAATAGCCTTTCTTAAAAAAAGATTTTATTTACTTATTTGACACAGAGAGAGAGCGATCACAAGTAGGCAGAGAGGCAGGCAGAGAGAGAGGGGGAAGCAGGCTCCCCGCTGAGCAGAGAGCCCGATACGGGACTCAATCCCAGGACCCTGGGATCATGACCTGAGCCGAAGGCAGAGGCTTTAACCCACTGAGCCACCCAGG
>NW_019154161.1:1050748-1143675 GCF_002288905.1 Enhydra lutris kenyoni
CGCCCCTCTTATGTGTTTATTCTGTTTCTCTTTCCACCCCTAGAATATGACTTCAGTGAAAATAAAGAGTATTTCTGTGTTTCTCTAACACTAGCACCATGCCTGGTATACAGTAGTAGCCAGTGAAGAAGGATGTACTGAATGAGTGAATTGTGTCTGTCTGTATCCCTTCAGGCTTTTTGAGCTGATGCTGCCAGTGACTTCCTTGTATTTTACTGTCTCCAATGCCCTACTAATAAAGCAGACAAATCTTGATTGTGAATTCACCCTGTTTTACACTGATAGCTGTCATCTTTTGATTTGTTTTATATTATTGTGTTTTTAAACATTTCCAACAGATAAGGAATTAGTGTTTAACAAGTACAGTGTTTTTCAGTTGGGGAAAATGAAAATGTTCTAGAGATGAATAGTGACGGCTGTACCACAACGTGAATATACTTAATGACACAGAACTGTACACTTAAAAGTGGTTAAAATGGTAAATTTTATCTTACATGTATTTAATTATAAATCTAAAAGGTTTTTTTGGCTTTTTTTTCTTACTTTTTTTTTTTTTTTTTACTATTTCTATTTATTTATTTATTTAGAGAGGGAGAGAGAGGGGAGGTGGGTAAGGGATAGAATCTTAAGCAGGCTCCATGTCCAGAGCGGATCCCAACATGGAGCTCAGTCTCACAACTCTGAGATCATGACCTGAGCCAGAATCAAAAGTTGGATGCTTGACCAACTGAGCCACCCAGGCATCCCCCAAATTTTTTTAAAGAGATAAGGAATATACAGATATAGATATAGATATAAATATACTTGGCATTTCTTTTAGGTTGATACCATAGGTTTTCCACTAAAGAGCCAGCTATCCCACTGTATTTTTTTTTTTTTTTTAGATTTATTTACTATAGAGAGCACACAAGAGAGCAAGGATAGGGGAGCAGGGGCAGAAGGAGAGACAGTCTTTTTCTTTTTTTAAAGATAAATTTATTTGAGAGAGACAGCATGTGTGCACAGGGGGAGGGGAGGAGAGGGACAGAGAAGCTGACTCCCCACTCAGCACAGAGCCCAATGAAGGGCTTGATCTCACAACCCTGAGATCATGACATGAGCCAAAATCAACAGACTCTTAACCACCCAGACACCCCAGGGAGAGAGGGTCTTTTTTTTTTTTTTAAAGATTTTATTTATTTGACAGAGATCACAAGTGGGCAGAGAGGCAGGCAGAGAGAGAGAGAGAGAGAGGAGGAGGAGGAAGCAAGCTCCCTGCAGAGCAGAGAGCCCGATGTGGGACTCGATCCCAGGACCCTGAGATCATGACCTGAGCTGAAGGCAGAGGCTTAAGCACTGAGCCACCCAGGTGCCCCGGGAGAGAGGGTCTTAAGCAAACTCCACACTTAGCATGGAGCCCAACATGGGGCTTAATCTCACAGCCCTGAGATCACTACCTGGGCTGAAACCGAGAGCTGGACACTTAACCAACTGTGCTACCCAGGCGCACCCCCCCAACATATTTTTGGAGCAGTTTTATTCCATATCATGGTCACAGAAGGGTTCACTGTTCTCTTCCTTCCTAGAAACTCAGAAAGCTGATGATCATCTGCCTCAGCACTTATAAAACCCAAAAGTGCCAAAGAGGACAGAACAGTGTTATGAACTGAACATATGTGGAAATATTGTTTATCAGAGCAAAAGTCTTTTTCCTTTAGGGCCAAATCATGAAAGGTTTCATTTACATGGAAAAACTTTGAAGCCACGCTTAGATTTAGTCAACCCAAGTAGAAGCTATGACATAAAAGAGCCTGCTGGGTATAGTGGAGATGGGAGATCCTTTCTCTGTGCTAATCACAAGCAAACTCATACTGAAATTAAAGTCCACAAAAGTAGAAGACCGATCAGCACTAAGTCACAAGTCATTAAACATCATCAAACACACAAAATAGAGAAAGCCCATGAATGTACTGAATGTGGGAAAGCCTTCCTCAAGAAGTCTCAGCTCACAGAACATAAGAGAATTCATACAGAAAAGAAACCCCATGCATGTAGTGTATGCGGGAGAACGTTTTCCAAGAAGTTCAAGCTCACTGAACATTAGTGAACTCACAAAGGAGAGAAACCCTATGAGTGCTGTGAGTGTGGGAAAACCTTTCTCAGGAAATTTCAGCTTACTGAACATCAGAAGACTCACACAGGAAATAAACCACATGGATGCAGTGTATGTGGGAAGGCATTCTCCAGAAAGTTCAAGCTAACTGAACATCAGAGAACTCATACAGGAGAGAAACCTTATGAATGGCCTGAACGTGGCAAAGCCTTCTGCAGGAAGGCAGACCTCATTATACACCAGATAAATGAAAGAGGAGAAAGGCCCCATCAATGCAATGAGTGTGGAAAAGGTTTCTCCAGAAAAATCACAACTCATTCTACATCAGAAAACCCACACAGGAGAGAAATCTTATAGAAGCAGTGAATGTGGAAAAGGCACAATCTCCTTATACATCAGCAAACTCACACTGGAGAGAAACCCAGTGTGCACTGGATGTGATAAGGCCTTCCCCAGAAGGCATGTCTCATAGCACATCAGCGATTTCATAAAGGAAAGACTCTTTTGTATGTACCGAATGTGAAAAATCTTGTTCACAGAAGTCAGGGCTCACCAAACATCAGAGAATTCACACGGGAGATAAACCCTTTAAATGCAATAACTGTGGCAAAGCCTTCACTACAAAGACAATGCTCACTGTCCATCCAAGAACTCACACAGGAGAGAGACCCTATGCATGCAATGAGTGTGGGAGAACTTTCTCCCACATGCCATGCCTTGTTAAACATAAGAGAATACACACAAGAGAGAAATATGTAAATTCAGTGAAGGTTAAATATTCTTCCACAGAGGGTCACAGCTTATTAAATACTAGTGAATTCATGCAGGAGAAAAGCCCTGTTAATACAGTGACTGTGCAGATGCCTTCTATGACCCCTCAGACTTCATCAAACATCAGTGGGCTCCTCACAGATAGGAATGCAGTCATAGTGGGACAACCAGTTGTCAGATGTGCACCCTCAGGAAATAACGGAGAGCCTGTACGGGAAAGAAGTCATGAATGCAGTGAAGGTCGTCATGCCTTCAGTGGTCAATTACATCTTATTTTATGTCCCAAAAAACACACAGGAAAAAACTGGTACATTCAATTTGGAAAAGCCTTGAGCAATAATGTCTAGCTGATTATATGGTTATATATAAACAGAAAACCTATGAATACAGAGGCTAGGAAAGCTGTTTTTTGGAAGACAGACCCTGTCTGTCATCAGTGATCACCACAGATCATCAGTGAGCTTATAATGAGTAGAAATATGACAGTGGAAAAGTCCTTACCCTCAATGTGTCAGTTCATGTTAGAAGGCAGGGAATGTGGCAGGGTTTTCAGTGGTACATTCTGCTTCATCCATTAGCAGATGAAATCACAGAGAAGGGGCGCCTGGGTGGCTCAGTGGGTTAAAGCCTCTGCCTTCAGCTCAGGTCATGATCTCAGGGTCCTGGGATCAAGTCCCATATCGGGCTCTCTGCTCAGCAGGGGGCCTGCTTCCTCCTCTCGCTCTCTGCCTGCCTCTCTGCCTCCTTGTGATCTCTGTCTGTCAAATAAATAAATAAAATCTTAAAAAAAAAATCACAGAGAAAACACCATTAATCCACTAATTGTGGAATATCTTTAACAAAAACTAGAGTTCTTATGAAACAAAGAAGGCTTGTGAAAATGAGGAATGTTTGAGAGCTCTATGTACCTTTTTCAACTTGACCTGTATATTGTGTGATACACCTGATGGGCATTTTCGGACAGGATACCTTGAACCACATTCCCAATTACCATGTTAATGGTAATTTAGAGGAGAAAATCTCTGCCCTACATCACTGGTTAACATTATTATCACATTATATTCACTTTTCCCATTTGTGGATTTTTTTTTTCTAAAATTATATTCAGTTCCCACCCAATATCCTGTGATGGTTAGCTGTTGCATTTCTTTGGCTCTAGGTTTAAGTATTATTTCAGGCAACTGAAGTCCTTCAAAAATGAAATGAATATATTAAACTCATGAATAAAACTTAATGTCCTTGAATGAATTTAAATTGAATTTAAAAATAAGACCAAGCATTATACATCATCATAAAAGTGATTTGTAAAATTTTCTACATTTGAAAAGGTAGAAAAACCATGTTTGCAAAATGAACTAAAAGCCCAAGGACAATTAGTAATTTTTTTTTTTTAAAGATTTTATTTATTTATTTATTTGACAGAGATCACAAGTAGGCAGAGAGGCAGGCAGAGAGAGAGGAGGAAGCAGGCTCCCTGCTGAGCAGAGAGCCCGATGCGGGCCTCGATCCCAGGACCCTGAGATCATGACCTGAGCCGAAGGGAGAGGCTTAACCCACTGAGCCACCCAGGCACCCGACAATTAGTAATTTAAACCAATACAATAAATAACAAAATACATCCCAATACAGCTCTTGGTAATATTTTTTTAAAACATGAAAAAATAAGGTAAGCAATTTGAATACAAATTAAGATGACTACTTCCATCCTAGTTGTCCTCCTTCCTGGATTATTAAAATTATTATTCTCAGAATGCTGGGGATCTGAAGTTCTAAACTCATAGATAACTATCCAGTTGCATTCTTCCCTTAGAGGTAGTACCCTGTCTAGCCCTACCTTTTGTCTCACTGATGGAACCACCCAGACATTCTTTCCAGCATGTATTCCCATTTTCTCCCAACTCGGAATCCTGGGTCCTACCACATGAAGAGAAAAACAGGTCTTCACAGAATCAACCCTGGCCTGGTTCCAAGAGGCCAGACTTTGAACTGGACCTGGAGAAGGCTGAATCCAGTGCTGCACTGGAATATAGAGGCCTGGAACCAGCCTGGAAAATATTTTCAGAATCTAGTAGGTGTAATTTTTTAAGTAGGCTCCATGCCCAGTGTGGAGCCCAGCATGGGGCTTGAACTTAGGACCCTGAGATCAAAAGTTGGACGCTCAACCAGCTGAGTCACCCAGGCATCCCTGATATGTATAATTAATTGAATGTAGTCAGGGGTAATGATAGGGGCTGGCATAAAACTGATAGAGGAAGAGGTTCAGACCAAGTCCCCTGCTGAAAAACTGCAATCTCAAAAAGGGCATTAGATTAGGTGTTAGGGAGGGCACCTGGATGGCTCAGTTGGTTAAGCAACTACCTTTGGCTCAGGTCTTGATCCCAGAGTCCCGGGATCGAGTCCCTCATTGGGCTCCTAGCTCCGCGGGGAGTCTGCTTCTCCCTTTGACCTTCTCCTCTCTCATGCTCTCTCTCTCAAATGAATAAAATCTTAAAAAAAAAAATATATATATATATATATATATATATATATATATATGGTGTCAGGGGGAAACTAAAGGCCTCTCAGTAGGTGAGGTATTTTAATGGCAGTTAGACAGGTGATTTTTTTTTTTAAGATTTTATTTATTTATTTGACAGACAAAGATCACAAGTAGGCAGAGAGGCAGGCAGAGAGAGAGGGGGAAACAGTCTTCCTGCTGAGCAGAGAGCCCGATGCAGGGCTCGATCCCAGGACCCTGAGATCATGATCTGAGCTGAAGGCAGAGGCTTAACCCACTGAGCCACCCAGGTGCCCCTAGATGATTTTTTTAAAATCAATGACATAAGTCCCACTAGAATCACTTGGAGAGAACATCTTAATTGTTTTAAAGATTTTGATATGGAATATAAAGACTTTGGGTCATATATAAACATAATGTTTATATTGTATCAATTTCAATATAAAGCATATTACAATAACTCTACATGTTTACGCTCAAGTATAAGGTCTTGAATGTGAGTTATACACTGTAAAAGTTAGACTAAGCTTCCTGAGGGTAGGAAACTTGTTAACCGCTATATACAAGATGTCTAGAAGAATACGCAATACAGAGTAGGCACTTGATAAATATTGAATATTTAATTAACATTAAATTGAAATATTAATTGAATCTCATTCAATAAGCAATCTGGTCTTAACTAAGATTTAAAACAGGGCCAGGAAAAAATTAACTAACTCAATAATTAAACAGGGCCAGAGAGAACCAAACTGCAAGTAACCTCAATGTATCCCAAAACAAGCTTTAAGAATACCAGAGGGCAAAAATATCCTGATCTCCCTGGCTCTCCTCACTCCCACATGATAAAGTTGACAGTGTCTGTCATCCAACCAAAACTTATCAGGCAGGAAAATATGATCAGTGTTGAAAGAAACCAATGAGAAGTAACTAAAACTGACATATATGCTAGACTTAGCAAACAAGGACATTGTAACTGTATAGTTATAGCTGTATTCTATCACATCAAAAACGTAGAGGTATGATCAATATGTTAATAAGAATGTATTGGGTTTATAAGATATGTTTTACATCCTATTTTATAAGCCCTCCCAGAATATTGATGTTTATTCACTATCTTGATCAGAGAGTGGAGAGCAGTTAGCAGTTTCACTAGGCATTCCTCACAATGATACCTCTTACCCCCCTGGCCAAGAACTCGAGGTTTTTCTCTTTTGTATAAGCTCAGGTTCTCTAAGCATTTTTTCTCTTTTTAATAAAAGCTTCTGTTCTCTTTGTAGTTGAATTTGTACTTGAGTTTCTTTTGTCTTGTCATTAAATTCACTGACCTTTCCTTTTGCAAACACAAGTAGGTTAAAATACCGTTCCTAGGTTTTAGACTCCTCACCCACCCCAACCTATTTTTCATTTTGGAAAGTTTCTATTGCTATCTTTTAAAGTTCACTGATTTTTTTCTTATACAACATCTAATCTGCTATTAATCCCATCAAAGTATGTTTTATCTCAGAAGTTGTAGTTTTTATCTCTAGAAACTTGGATTGGGCCCATCTTTTTATAGCTTTCATATCTCTATTTAATATGGCTTAATTTTTAAACAGTTTTTAAAGTAATATGTACATCCAACGTGGAGCTTGAACTCACAACCCCAACTGAGCCAGGCAGGTGCCCCAACATGGTTTACTTTTAACCTAATATTTAAAGTGAGTTTCTAGCGGTGCCTGCATGGCTCAGTCAGTTAAGCATCTGTCTTCTGCTCAGGTCCTGATCCCACGGTCCTGGGACTGAGGCCCGCATTGGGCTCCTTGCTCAGTGGGGAGCCTACTTTCCCCCCTCCCTCTTCCTCTGTCTGCTGCTCCCCCTGCTTGTGCTGTCAAATAAAATCTTTAAAAAATAGTTTCTCGTAGGCAGCATGTAGTTGGACCTATTTTATCTAATTGATAATCTCTTTTTACTGAGGTATTTAGATCATTCATAATTAAAGTGGTGTTATTTATCCCAGCTGGTTTTGCTCCCCTTTTTGTCATTTTCTACCTTCTTTTGGAGTAACTTTTTTTTTTTTTAATTTATTTATTTCGGGGGCGGTGGGGGGAGTGAGACAAACTCCCCACTGAGTGGGGAGCCCAACACAGGGCTTGATCCCAGGATCCTGAAAACATGACTTGAGCTGAAATCGAGAGTCAGAGGCTCAACTGACTGAACCATCCAGGTGCCCCTGGAGCAACTATGTTTTATGATTATCTCCATCGTTGGCTTTTTAGGTATAACTTTATTATTTAAGTGGTTCCTTTAGAGTTTATAGCATGCATCATTCATTTATCGGTGTATCTTCAAATTATTATACCTTCTCATGTATAGTACCAGAATCTTATATACCAATTTTCTATAGCCAAATCAGCTTCTTTGAAGAAATTATCTTCTGGATGCTCACAGGATATATTTTTAGTGGACGGGTAAACTGGCTTTACATGATAATTACACATTAACATTCCTAACTCCATATACTTCTGGAATCTTTACAAAATATAAAGAATTTTCTGGCATTTAAACTTCAGTGCAGGCCACCTTTTTTAGTCCAGTTTCAGTCAACCAACCAAGCAAACTATAGAGCCATTCTAACTGAGCTCGAACATTAAAGCCAGAAGTAATTCATGGACAGTCCATATTGTTAAATTTGCCTGATTCAAATTTTTATTCCTTCCACCATAATTCCAAAAATGTTTCCCAAGATTTTTTTTTTCTTTAAGGATTTTATTGATTTATTTGACAGAGATCACAAGCAGGCAAAGAAGCAGGCAGAGAGAGGAAGGGAAGCAGGCTCCCCGCCAAGCAGACAGCCCCATGTGGGGCCCGATCCCAGGACCCTGAGATCATGACCCGAGCCAAAGGCAGAGGCTCCAACCCACTGAGCCACCCAGGCGCCCCCAAGATTCTTTTTATATAATAAATAAATTTATATAAAAAATATATATATATTCTTTTTATCAAAAGAATGCAAAATTTTTAAGCGATGTAATTCACTGCAGTACTAGACTGCTTTGGCTGTCATAAAAAATACTAGAGTGGGTGTTTGAAACAAAAGAAATTCATTTTCTCACAGTTCCAGGGGCTAGAAGTCCACAATTAAGTTTCCAGCAGATTTGATTTCCGGTCAGTACTCTTCCTGGCTTGCAGACATCTGGCTACCTTCTCACCATGTCCTCGCAAGGCATTTCTGCAGTTTGTCTGCACAAAGAAAGAACTCTCTGGTGTCTCTTCCAATAAGGACACTGAACTCACGGGGATCAGAGCCCCACACTTAGGATCTCATTTAACTTTAATTACTTCCTCCAAAGTCCCACCTCCAAATATAGCGGGGTGTTAGGGTGTTCTACATGTGAATCTGAGGAGACACAAACATTCAGTCCATAATATTCCACCCCTACCCCCCAATTCTTGACCTTTTTGCATACAAAATACACTCCATTCCAACAACCCTCAAAGTCTTAACTCATTCCAGCATCAACTCTAAAGTCTACACAGTCCAAGTCTCATCTAAGTCATATATGGTTGAGACTTCAGGTGCAATTTACCCTGAGGCAAAATTTCTCTCTAGCTATGAACATGTAAAATTAGAGAAGTTACTCATTTCGAAAATACAATGGTAGGACAGGTGTAGCATAGACACTCCCGTTCCAAGAGAGAAATTAGGAGGAAGAAAGGGGTATGGGTCCCTCGAAAACTCAAAACCTAGTAAAGCAAATTCCATTAGATCTTAAGACTTAAGAATAATCATCTTTGGTTACTTATCTTCGGTTATGTCAGGCTGCCAGGCATCGTATGTCACGTTGTAGGCGGGAATCCTAACACTCTTGAAACTTTACATTCAAACCTGCAATTTTGCATTCTGCAGAATGTAAAGCTCCACCAAGGGTAATTTTGCCTGCATTTACAATTTTTGTAACCCTAGCATGCAGAACAGCGTTTGCCACATAGTAGGCATCTTATAAACATCCGGATGAATGAATAAGCCCTTTAATTAGAAGGCGCTCTAAGCCTGGTTGCGTAGCTGTGGGGACGGAGTTCCGCACTGGAAGCTCATCAGTTTAATTAGTTGGGCTGCAATACTGAAGAGAACCACTTCCTTTACTCGGAGGGTTTTTTTTTTTTTTTTAAGATTTAAAAAATTTAAGTGCAATCTACCCCCCCCAGTCATCCCAAGATCAAGAGTCACACGCTCTATGACTGAGCCAGCCAGGGACCCCTCAGAGCTTTTGATTCAAGGTATTTTTCATCGTTAGAGAGAGAAAAGCCGCATCTTTGACTCCCGCCACGGTGGGAGAGCCCGGCTTCTCTATGAGCTCTGCCGCCTGTTGACCCCCATCAACCCTGTGCCCCGTTTTCACCCACACGAATCCTACCAAGAGCCTTCTAACCCCGTCTGCCCACTCTGACCAATGCCTTTCCCCGCGGTTCTCTGAAACCTAGCCCGGCCGCAAATGCCGCCTTCTCCACAGAGCCCCCTCCAGCCAGCGTTCCCAGGATACTAACCCGTTCCCCTCCAACGGTTGCTCCGGCTCGGCTCGAACTCCCTCCCCTGAGCACTTCTACGCGGGCCGCGCGCACTTAGCTTCTCCCCGTCCTTTAACCGAAAGCGCCTGAAAGCCCGCGACCATCTCGGCGGGTCCTGAGGAGAGACGTGGGCAGGCCTGAGTTTCTCAGGAGCTAAGCAGTATATGCACCGCCCCCGGTGAATGTTACAAATTCGGGGCCCAAAGGCCAAAAGTGGTCTGGAAATAAAGCGTTTTCAATAGCTTCTCACCGTCTAGAGCCTTTCCGAGAATGGAGCAAAGCGAAACACACCCGCCTCCGGGGACTCTGTGGCGAAACCGCCGCTCTCTGCAAACAGCCTGGAGTCGGCGCTGCAATATGACGTCACAGAGGCCGAGCCTAGGGCCAGATTCAGGATCTCGGGAAAAACGCGCGTTGGCCCTCGTCGGCCGCCGTCTCGGTGCTTCTGGGGGTCTGTCAGTCGCTGAGGTGGGCCTCAGGGGCGGTAGGCACGGAGGGAAAGTGTTTGGAGAAGTGGTACGGTGATCTGTGTCCAGCGGTGAAGATCGAGGTTATCGCCAGGTCAGTGTCGGTTCTGGGAGTGTTTCGGGGCCAGGGAGAGCGCGTTGGGTTTGGGATTTGTTTTGTTTTTTTTGTTTTGTTTTTGTTCCGGAGCGCGTGGGGGTAGGTGTTGGGGGAAGCGAGTGGGAATTCTCGCTAGCAGGTTGTGTTGGAGGATCACTTGGTAGTTCCCTGGGGAGGGGGAGCTTGTGAGCTTTTGTGCTGGGACGAGAACTTGGGGAGAGTAGCGGTTTGGGGTGTCCGGTGGGGGGAAGCGGGGGTCGTGTCCGTGGTGGGTACAGAGTTTGGGGAGTTCCGTTGTTGATGCTGAGCACATCCTTACTTTTATTTATTTATTTTTTTTAAAAGATTTTATTTATTTATTTGACAGAGAGATCACAAGGAGACAGAGAGGCAGGCAAAGAGAGAGAGGGAGGGAAGCAGGCTCCCTGCTGAGCAGAGAGCCCGATGCGGGACTCGATCCTAGGACCCTGAGATCATGACCTGAGCCGAAGGCAGCAGCTTAACCCACTGAGCCACTCAGGCGCCCACATCCTTACTTTTAAAGATGGGTTTCTGGCCTCTTGCGCCCATGTTTACTGTATATTCTTGCAGAAAATGTGTTTTCATTTTTATATCCGACCGATGTAATGATTCCTAGGTAGTGCTCAAACTCCCAAATAGTCCGGCTAGTAACTCTTGTTAAATTTTAGTGTATTTCAGTTTTAATGTTAGGATGAGTTGTGTAGGTACTGGTATATTTTTTTTTTAAAGATTTTATTTATTTATTTGACAGAGATCACAAGCAGGCAGAGAGGCAGGCAGAGAGAGAGGAGGAAGCAGGCTCCCTGCTGAGCAGAGAGCCCGACGCGGGGCTCGATCCTAGGACCCTGAGATCATGACCTGAGCCGAAGGCAGCGGCTTAACCCACTGAGCCACCCAGGCGCCCCAGTACTGGTATATTTTATACATTTTGATTCTGATATCCTGTCAGCTATTTCTATATTACTAACGCTTTGGAAGTTTTCGGTTTTGTTTTGTTTTGTTTTGTTTTGACCTATTGCAGTTGTGTTCTATCACGTGGGTACTTTTATTTTTGAGTAAAACTGATGTGGGTATAGGTCCAACACTTTCAGGAACATGTGATGGATTTCCTTTAACACAAATGTTTTGTTTCCTTGACCAGCTGTGGTGGTGATTTTCCACATGTGTTTTAGACATATCTGTTTATGTTTATTCCTAGATAGTTTATACTGTTTTAAGCATAAATCTTGTGGTTTTATTTTCCATATGACCCCACCCCCTCTTTTTTTTGTTTCTTCTAATTTTATATAATGCACAAAAGCAAAAATTTGAAAGATGTACTTATTTTGTCCCCTCAGTCTACTATTAATGTTACTGCCACTAGCTTATACATTGATTCCTTAATATTTTCTAGTTGAGTATTTTTGTTATCTGCAAATAATTTTGGCCAGGTGGCAAGTGTATGAACTGTGGAATAAGAAGAATCTGCTTCTGCCTCTGACTTGGGTAGGTTAATATCTGAGTCAGTTATTTTATTTGTGAAAAAAGCTATCATACTTAATAGAGTTGTTATGAAGATCAAACTAGCAAATGTTCTTTAAGTACAAAGTGTAATGCGTGGCACCTAGTATAGTCTGAATAAATGGTAACTATGATTTTTCAAGTTTTTGTTTCTCTTTCTCAAAGATTTCCCCCCCAGCTTTATTGAGATGTAATTGACATACAACATTCTGGAAGTTTAAGGTGTACAATGTGTTGATGTAATACACCTATATATTGCAAAATAATTACTACCATAGGTTAGGTGAAACTTGCATCATGTCACATGGTTACCATTTCTTTTATATGGTGAAAACATTTAAAATCCTCTCTTTTAGCTTTCAGTTATATAAAACAATCTTTATAGTAATCACCATGCTGTACAATGCAGCCCCTCAAGTAACTTTAAAATTACTTAAATTTATATTTTTTCCTCTCTCTTTATTTAATATTTGATTTATAGATTACTAGATTTCCTGGTGTCTTATATTCCTGGAAGAAACCATATTTGTCCGTAGTGATTTGTTCTTTTAATATGTGGCGGGGTTCCATTTGCTGATATTTTATTTAATATTTTTTGCATCCAGAGATAAAAAGCTGTCTTGAATTTCTTCAGAATAATCAGTGGTGAAGGGAGCTGAGTGGTGGTGTAGATAATACAAAATTATTACTTTTTTTTTAATTTATATTTTTAAATTTTATTTATTTGACAGAGAGAGAGACAGCGAGAAAGGGAACACCAGCAGAGGGAGTGGGTGAGGGAGAAGTAGGTTTCCTACTGATCATCAGGGAGCCCAAGACAGAACTGGATCCCAGGACCCTAGGTTCATGACCTGAGCCGAAGGCAGGCACTTAACCAACTGAGCCACCCAGGCGCTCCGATAATACAAAATTAGATTTGATGCTCTGGTTTCTCTTCAGATCGTATAAATCTTTTGCCTTTTACAAAATTAGATTTGAGTTGATAATTATTGAAGGCACATAATGGATATGAGGTGTTTGATTATACTTTCCTTCCTGAAAGTGCACACTTGGGCAGGGGCAGAGGGACAGAGAATCTCAAGCAGGCTCCACACCCAGCAAGGACCCTGAGGCAGGGCTCAATCCAACGACCCTGACCCTGAGACCGCGACCCTGAGACCATGACCTGAGGCGAAATCAGGAGTTGGATGCTTAACCGTCTGAGCCACCCAGGTGCCCCTCCTCTTTCTTTGTACATAGGATTTTATTATACTGTTTCTTCTTCTTTGGCTTGAACTTTTTCATAATAATGGCTGTTAACTTTATACAAATGGAGGGGTGCCTAGGTGGCTTCATTCAGTTAATCGTCCAGCTCTTGATTTCATGATCTTGGACCTGGGATTGAGCCCATCATTGTTGGGCTCCCTGGACAGTGGGGAGCCTGCTTCTACCTCTCCATCTGCTGCTCCCCCTGCTTGTGCTCACTCTCTGTCTCTCTCTCAAATAAATAAAATCTTAAAAAAAAAAAAAAACTTGATACAAATGGAATCATAGGGTATATGTCCTTTGGTGTCTGGCTTCTTTTGCTCAGTATTTTGTTGTGAAATTCATCTAAGTTGTTGGATATAGCAGTAGTTCGTTTTTTCTCATTGCTGTATGGTATTCTTTGGTGTGATTATATCCCAATTTATTTATGCATTCCACTACCTAGTATGGTCTGAATAAATGGTAGCTATGATTAGACGTTTGGTTGTTACTGGCTTGTATCTATTATAAACAATGCTGATACAAACATTTTTGTGCTTGCATTTTGATGCATGAAAGTTCTGTTGGATATATACTTAGTAGAATTCCTGAAGTGTAGGGTATACTAGATACAAGGAGAAATAACAAAGGCCCAGTCATAATGGGAGTTTCTTAGCATATCTCACTCAGTAACAGAGAATAAGGAGACAAAAAGCTAGAAGGCTGTAGTTTTAACTGTGGTGGGCAAAGTTTCTGTAGAGAGCAATGAGAGAGAAAATATTTTAGGCTCTGCAGGCCAGATAACCTTGCACCTGCTCAACTCCACCATTGTAAGATGAAAGTAGCCTAGAGAATACGTAAACAAATGAGTATGGCTGTGTTCCAGGAAAATGTTATTTACAAAAAAGATCACCAGCCCACTATCCTGCCAACCCCTGAACAATTAGAATAACGTGATTAATAAACATGACCAGTGTAAAACACTCCCCCCACAATGAGTTTTCTCAAGTGCACATAAAACAGTTATAAAAATTTAGCATATGGTGAGCCATAAAGCCAGTCTAAACAAATTTCAAAGGATTGAAATCATATAGAATACTCTCTCTGACTACAGTGGAATTAAATTTATAAAGCAATACCAAAATGATAACTAGAAAGTCTCCCATTTTCTGGTAAGCATACCATACATGTCTATATAATCCATGATTCAAAAAAAATTATAGTGGAAATGTTTTGAACTGCATTTTATAATCTACATGTCAACTTTTGTTGAATTCAACTAAAGCAATCAGTGGAGGGAATTTAGACACATATTAGAAATGCATATATTAGAGGGGCGCCTGGGTGGCTCAGGCATTTACACACACACACACACACACACACACACACACACACACACACAGTAATTTTATCCAGCCAGAAGAAAAAAGGAAACCTTGCCATTTGCAACATGGATGGACCTTGAGTGCATTATGCTACATGAAATAAATCAGAGAAAGACAAATTCTGTATGATCTTACTTATATATAGGGACTCTTAAAAAATGGAACAAAATGAAAAAAACAAGGTCATAGGTAAAGTGAATAGATTGGCGGTTGCTAGATGCTGGGGGGGGTGCAATGGGTGAAAGGGATCAAAAGATGTAAACTTCCAGTTATAGAATAAATAAGTCATAGGGATGTAATGTACAGAATGGTGACTATAATTAATAATACCATATTGTACACCTGAAACTAATATTTGCCAGTTATACCAAAAATAATAATACCAACAGATAGTAATTATATATAGAAAGGAAAAGAGAGAATCTCAAGCAGACTCCCAGCTGAGTGCAGAGGCCAACTTGGAGCTCAATCCCACAACCCTGAGATCATGACCTGAGCCAAAATCAAGAGTCAGATTCCCAACTGACTGAGCCACCCAGGTGCCCCTAAAACCCAGCTGCTCAGAAGTACAAGTGGCAACATGGGAATTGTGACTGGTATCTGAAATGTGGTCTTGCGAAACTGAGCCTTAAGCTGTGGGATCTGCATGAATTCCCGGTAGTTAGCGTCAAAACGGAGTTGAATTTTAGTATATGTGCTGCTGAAGCGAGCACTGAGTTGAATTTTAGGACATCCAGTTGGTGTCCAGGGAGTTGGGAAAATTGGCTGGTGTGGGGACGAACTCCCACACATTTGAAGTCAATAGTGTTGGGAGAAAAAGCTTGCTGATAAAACAAGAACAAAATAAAATCCTATAAACCTCTTGTAAAAGGGAGCGCCTGGGTGGCTCAGTGGGTTGGGGCTCTGCCTTCAGCTCAGGTCATGATCTCAGGGTCCTGGGATCGAGCCCTGTATTGGGCTCTCTGCTCAGCAGGGAGCCTGCTTCTCTCTCTCTCTCTGCCTACTTGTGATCTCTGTCTGTCAAATAAATAAAATCTTAAAAAAAAAACTCTTGTAAAAGGATACATCAGGTATAAAACCATTTGCATAAACTTCTTAAATGCACACAGAAATAGAATATATATTGTTACTTTACTCACCAGTTTATTATAAGAGATACAAATGAACAGCCAGATGAAGAGGTACATAGGGTGAGGTCCAGAAGGGTCCTGAGCACAGGAACTTCTGTCTGTATGGAGTTGGGGTGCCCCACCCTCTTGGCACCTCAAAGTGTTCAACTCAGAAGCTCTCCAAACTGTGTAATTTAGGAGATTTTGTTGATTATATAGGCATGATTATATAGCCGACTGATGATTAAAACTCAGTCTCCAGCTCCTCTCCACTTTGCAGAGTTCCAGGGGGTGAGGCAGGAAGTTCTAACCCTCTCATCATGCTTGCTCTTTTGGGGGACCAGTCCCTATCCTGAAGATGTCCGTGGACCCCCAGCCACCAATAATCTCATTGGCATATCAAACCTACTCTTGTCACTCCAGAGATTCCAAGCATTTTAGGAGCTGTGTGCCAGAAACCTGGGAAAAACGCCAAATACCTGTTTCCCATTGTACCATAATGAGTCTAAGGAAGTAGCCACTCCATTCCTAGGCTATTATAGGTTTGTAACAAAAGGAATACTAAATTTTATGAGCTACTTTTTCAATATTGCTTTAGGCTTTTCTCTTCTAACCTATTTATTTTGTTGGCTACTGTTGGCTGCCATCCTGACATCCATGCCCCTTTTGTTAAGAAAAATCCCTATTTTATTTAGACAGCCCTCCATCTAGGAACTTGACCTTTTTTTTTTTTTTTTAAAGAATTTATTTATTTGACAGACAGAGATCACAAGTAGGCAGAGAGGCAGGCTCCCTGCTGAGCAGAGAGCCCAATGTGGGATTCGATCCCAGGACCCTGGGATCATGACCTGAGCTGAAGGCAGAGGCTTTAACCCACTGAGCCACCCAGGCGCCCCCTAGGAACTTGACCTTAACCTCAGTTCACTATAAAATGCAGATTAGTCCTACCAATCAGGGTATTTCCATTGCCATTTTTTGTTTCATTGCTATGTTGCAGGCACGGACATTTGATGCAGCTCTGATCTGTTAAGTATGAGGGAAAGTCTGCCAAGCAGCTTCTGGGAAATGGTTGAGTCCTTGATCACCAATCCTGGAGATCTCAGGTGTAAATTCATTCATGTCTAACCCCCTCTTCTACCTCCCTCCTGCCCCTGTGGAGTTCTGCATTTGAGTTGTATATCATTCTTTTTAGGCTGGCACTGCAGGGAGACTAGACTGAAGGGCCAAGATGGGACATAGCGTTGTCCGGATTAGACATGGGGGTGGTAGGTATCCTTGTTCACTGCGTTCAGCAGTTGGTCAGAGAATGGGTCAGAGATGAGCTCTCTGGGTATGGAGGATTCAGGAGAGCAAGAGTCTTTGAGAATAATTTGCTGCCTTCCAGGTTGAAGCAAGATTCACTTCATGGTGTTGGTGTCCTCAGAGTATGAGTTTCTAGCATGGCTCCAGGGCTTGGCCCTTGGGGAGACTGATCTCTGACGTGCTGCTGCTGAGGCAGGGATGGCTCTGCCTTTGCATTCCAGCTTGTGTGGAAGTTGCCGGCTGGGTGTGCATAGAAAATACCACAAGGGGTTACTTCCAGGGGTTCTGTTTCTGCAGCTATGACCATATGGCCACACCATAATATCATGTGCTAGGGAGTAAAGTTCTTTTTTTTCTTTTTTAAGATTTTGTTTATTTGAGAGAGAGAGAACACAGCGGAGGGAGGAGCAGAGAGAGAGAAGCAGACTCTCCCCTGAGCAGGGAGCCCGACGATGCTGGGCTCAATCCCAAAACACTGAGATGACCTGAGCTGTAATTGAGAGTCAGACACTTAACTGACTGAGCCACCCAGGTGCCCCAGGGAGTAAAATTATTAAAGTGCACAAGAAAGAAAAAAAATTGAGGCTGTTGGAAAAGGAATATGTCATAATGGAGAGAGGCAGATGGGGATTCAGATTCCCACATTGCTACTTAGGGAGGAAGTTAACATGGCCAACACACTTCACCTGATCAAGCCTCAGCTTACTTATGTTTAAAATGGAGATCATGGTTACGTTATAGAGTAGTATTTAGGATTAAATAAGATGATGCTCATGATTTTTATACTACCTTGGTCTTCAAATGGGATAAGTGCTCCAGTGCAATAAACAGAAATTTTAGGAATGTGTGGGCACAGGTGGTTTTGAGGCAGTTTCTGAGCCACCGCTTGTACCCATTATCTTTCCTAAAATTGATCTGTGTGAGAACTTGGCAACAGACAAGATCATCAGCTGGGTTTTTTTCCCATGTCTTTCACATCCATTCTAGTCCAACTTTGCCCCCCCAAAAGGGGCGGGGCATTCCTCTCACCCATCCCATGTCTTCCTATGGAGCATGGCCCCATGATCTGAAAGCTTTCCTGGTGTTAAAAGAGACAGAGGAGGGCCACCTGGGTGGCTCAGTGGGTTAAGCCTCTGCCTTTGGCTCAGGTCATGATCTGAGGGTCCTGAGATATAGCCCCTCATCAGGCTCTCTGCTCAGCGGGGGGCCTGCTTCCCCTTCTCTCTCTGCTTGGCTCTCTGCCTACTTCTGATCTCTCTCTTTGAGAAATAAATAAATAAAATCTTTGAAAAAGAGGACATGTTGGAGCCTTTTGGTAGAGTAAGTCTACATGGCAAGAGAAAGCTGGGGTCCCAGGTGCATATCCTCTTACAGTTGAATTTGCTCTTGAATCCACAGATTCTAGTCTACAGGAATAAGATATTTTCAGTATTGAAAGAAGGTGGAGGTCCCCGTCTTGGGAGATCATCATTTCTGGCAGCAGCCTGACCTGAGATATCTGACCATAACTTCCAGGCAGGCCCAGAGCAGACAGAAGACAGTATACTCTGCAGTTGGCTAGTCCTTTCTTCAGAACAGGAGAACATGACCAAGGACCGGGTAAGGCTTACTCTGCCTATTTTTGTCCTATGTTTCCCAGTGGATTTGTGGAAGCTTCTAAAACAGTCTGGGGCACCTGGATGGCTCGGTCTGTTAAGTGTCTGCCTTTGGCTCGGGTCATGATTCCGGAGTCCTGGGATCCAGGCCTGCGTCAAGCTCCTTCCCCAGTGGGGACCCTGCTTCTCCCTCTGCCTGCTGCTTCCCTTGCTTGTACTCTCTCTCTGTGGAACAAGTAAATAAAATCTTTTAAAAAATGTTAAATAAAACACAGTCTGATAAAATGAGACAGTGTATGTTGATAAAAATCAGGATCTGTCAGAAAATAAGTTTAGGCTATCATCTTAAAATCTGGGCAAGTTAGGAAGCAAGATATATGGGTCACAGGATTCATATTAAACCCTTAAGGATGGAACTGAGGTAAAAGTGTAAGATCTTGTGGGCTTCCTTGCCTTTGAATTTGTGTCTCATTTTTGGCAGCTGTAATAACAAGAAAAACATGAAAAGTTACATGATGTGTAGTGACCTTGAGGAGAAAACAAAGCAGTTCTTCAGGGAAAATAATTTCATTGCCCTTAGTGCAATGAAAGATTGCACTTGATTGGACAACATTCTTCAAAAGCAGTGCACCTGGACAGTAGAACCTTCTGGCAGTCCACACTTTACCCATGAATAAAGCCCAAGTTATTTAATAGAATGAATGGGCTGCTTGACCTTTGAGTGATCCTCCATTAAGAAGAATTCTGCCATTTGGGTGCCTGCGTGGCTCAGTGAGTTAAGCCTCTGCCTCAGCTCAGGTCATGATCTCAGGGTCCTGGGATCGAGGCCTGCATCGGGCTCTCTGCTCAGTGGGGAGCCCGCTTCCCCCCACTTCTCTCTCTGCCTGCCTCTCTGCCTAGTTATGATGTCTCTCTCTCTCTGTCAAATAAATAAATAAATAAAATCTTAAAAAAAAAAAAAGAATTCTGTCATTTGGCAGAAGACAGCTGAAAGTTCCACTCTTTGATAACAGCTCAGAGTACAGATAGTGGCAATGCTTCTTTATACATTCTTATACATTCTTAATACATTCTTAACCACAGGTTTAGAGAATGAAGGCAGAGTCAATTATTCCTGGTCTGGCATTTGTATTTTTAATTACTTAACATGATGCATGGCTACATTTGCATGTAAAAGATTCAAACATAAAGAAGTATTTACACCAAAAGAGAATATCCGCTTTCTCCTCTTCCTGCTCAACCCCGAACCCAAGAGGTAACAGATGTTAATAGTTTCGGTCTCCAGTCAATCTCTTTGTATAATTGACATGTGATAGTATATATATATTTTTTTTATATGCATAAATATGGGTACTTAATACATGCATTTTTTCACTTTTCATTTAAGAGAGTGCCTTGAAAATCATTGGCATCAATAGGTTTACATCTACCACATTGTTTTTTTTTAAGATTTTATTTTTACATAATCTCTAAACATAACATGGGCCTTGAACTTGTAATTGCAAGATCAAGAGTCGCATGCTCTACCAACTGGGCCAGCCAGGCGCCCCTTACCAAATTGATTTTAATGTTTGTGTAGTAATGTTACAGCATGGAGGTACTGCAGTATATCCTCAACTGCTTTTTTTTTTTAAGGTTTTCCATTTTATTTTTTAGGGAGAAAGAGCACACGTACAATGCAAGCAGATGGTGGGGAGGGACAGAGGTAAAAGGAGAGAGAATCTTGAGCAGGCTCCATGCCCAGTGTGGAGCTAAACACAGGGCTGTGTCTCACAACCCGGAGATCATGACCTGAGCTGAAATCAAGAGTCAGACATTTAACCAACTGAGTCGCCCAGGCGCCCTCCCATCAGTTTTTGATGGACATGTAGCTATGGATAGTTTTTCCCTGTTATAAATAATGAACAATCTTCCTCCACATTGATTTGTCTCTGCAAATATTTTTTTTCAAATATTACTGTAGTACTCTTTTAGGCTAAGAAGAATTAATTAATAGAATTCTGTGGTGGTGGTGTCTGAAGGTTTGTGTCCCTACAAAATCCATATGTTGGGATCTTAACCCAAAGATGATATGTAAGCAAAGGTGGGGCCTTTGCACCAGGGAGTGGGCCCTCACCAGAATGTGACCATGCTGGCTCCTTGATCTGGGACTTCCCAGCTTCCACAACTGTGAGAAACAAATTTCTGTTCTTATAAGCTACACGGTCTCTGGTATTTTGTTACAGGAACCCAAATGAGCTAAGACACAAGGTCCTGCGGTATGTGAAATACTCACAGGCATAACTTATCATGGGAAAATGACTAGAATGTGTTCTTGTCCCTCTTTCCTGCGCCATCTGTCCCACCTTAGATGGTGTTGGCATTTGTTGTTACAGGTACCGTTATCATTCGAGGATGTGGCTGTCGGCTTCTCCTGGGAGGAGTGGCAGTTACTGGCTCCATCTCAGAAGGACCTGTACCGGGACGTGATGTTGGAGAACTATAGGAACCTGGTGTCAGTGGGTGAGGACAACATCACAGTCCATTGCCTTCTCTTCCTCATTTGATAAAATCGGTAGTGTCTCTGAAATATCTCCTGGTTTGGGCTAACACACTGTGAGGAATAGACTTATTTTCCTTTTTGGCGCTAGAGTGTATATGCTCTCCCTTCCCCAGGAGAAGAATTTTGCTTTACTGAAGTATAAATGATATACAGACTTTCTCCAGTTTTCACAGATTCCCCAAGCTTCAATACGTGGTGCCACATTTTTAATGAGTTCCCATTTACAGGTTATCAAGCCAGCAAACCAGATTCACTCTTCCAGTCATTGCAAGGAGAACCACCATGGACGGTAGAGGGAGCAGCTCGGAGTCAAAGCTGTCCAGGTGAGTGAGTGAAAACCAAGAAAATGGGGAGAAAGGACAATAAAACTCCAGTTGGCCAGTGAAAGGTCAACACTTTGGAAGTGTGTGGAGAACTTTTCTTATACCAGTTGGGGACACAGAAATCTGAGCAACTCCTTTCTGTATCTTATTTATTGGGCTGTTCTTTGCCTGCTATTAAAGGATGAGGTCTTCCTTTTTTTCCTCATTTCTAGATCTCATTACAGTTTTGGCTCTTGTAGGATCCAGATTTCGTACCTGGCTCCCTCCTGCCCAGCTTGTGCAGGTCTTCTCCCTTTCCTTTTCTGCAGCGTTCCCGCCTCCTGTTCCTCACCGACTTGCTCCTTCATAGATGGCTTTGCATGTGGCACAGTTCTCATCTTCTGCCCATCCCCACCTCTTTCGAAAGGGCTAAAATCCCTCCCCGACAACCCGCCTCACCTGAGCTCATCTAAAAACTACGCGTACCTTGTCTCTTAGGGCACCTCTGTTTACTTAATCAGCCTCTGCTTCCCCAACTTCCAGGCTCTGGGTTTTTGTGGGGTTTTTTTTAATGTTTTGCTTGATTTTCACATTAAAAGTTTCATTCAGGGGTGCCTGGGTGGCTCAGTGGGTTAAAACCTCTGCTTTTGGCTCAGGTCATGATCCCAAGGTCCTGGGATCGAGCCCCACATTGGGCTCTCTGCTCAGCGGAGAACCTGCTTCCTCCTCTCTCTGCCTGCCTCTCTGCCTACTTGTGATCTCTGTCTGTCAAATAAATAAAATCTTAAAAAAAAAAGAAAAAGTTTCATTCATTCTCAAGGCCTAAGTTCTCTGTTCTTTGCTGGGAAGTCCCAAATTACCCTCTTCTACTAACATCTAATCTGCAGTGTAACCCACTGTATGTTGCCAGCCACCAGCACAGCTGCCCTTTGATGTCCTTCCTGTATGCAAAACAGAGTCCTCCTACTGCCATCGAGTGTATTCGAGTATATTTGAAGAGTTAAGCTCTCTGTACTCTGACAGTTATTCCCAGGTTGACATCTCCCCTTCTGTAGTCTGATCGGACTTCTAATTCTGTATTTTGCCGGCACCCAGGATAATGATCCTGGGAAGTCCTCTTTCCTTCAGCTTTAGTGTTGGAGCCAGAGATCATTTTTCCTCCCAGTGAATCCTCTTACTCCTAGTGCATTTTACTTAGGTTCTGCTGTGCTGCTGTACACTTGAGGTGCTTGGTCACTGTGAGTTGCCTTGAGTTTTCTGTATTATTTCTGACAGTCTCTGCTATGTTTATTAGATTTTATTGTTTTGAAAAGTCTTTTGAGAACTGCACACTCTACGTTCCCACCTCGGAGGAGGCTGCAATCATTTAGTCTTGGACTGCACCAGTTGTTGCACAACATTGGCTGTTTTCACTTGTCCAGTTAGTCCCTTTTAATGGTATGGCTGCATTCCTCGGTGTGCAGGGGGGCGTTAAAACAGTGGAATGTGATAAGAAAACAGGATGAATGAGAACTGGTTAAAACAATAAGAGGTGTACATATATTTAGAGGCTGAGAAGTAGAGTGAGAAGTTTTGGGGCTGTGGTAGGAGGAAGGTCAGAAAATGTCCCAGAAACAAGTGACAACCTTATTCCAAAGAGGAGGAAGTGATACATTTTATTGAATAGCACAGGTCATATAATGTCCATTGAGCTGAGGACTGTGTCTATACCACACTGACTCAGTCATGATCACACATTTTATTGTATTGTTTTACTGGTGGGTATGAGGCTTCTTTTTCCATATAGAGAAAAGGTCTCTGTCTTACTCTTCCTTCCTGCGTGTAGACTACATAATCATTCACTGACACCATTGCTTGCATCTGTTCCTCACGTTTTGAACGTAGGTCTTGTTTTGTTTTGTTCTTAAATTTTGTTTTTAAATCAGGGATGTGTGTAAACTACATGGGAACTTTTTCAAACCACAGGCTTTGTTTCTGGAGATTTGGTTTCTAATCTAGTAGATATAGGGAGTGCCCTGAGCATATGAGGTTGGAAATAAATGCTTGCTAGACCAGCTATGCTTGGATCCCTGTCTTGGAGAATGGCCACCCTACTGCACTCTGAAAGTTGGATCTAGTGAAGGACAGAAATACCTTCCGAGTTTCAAAGTCCAAATTGCAAAGGGTCGACATAGGTGCCTAAAATTCTAAAATTTTTAGCATTTGATTGTGAGGCATAGATAGGCACTGTTTTTGCAAAATTAGAGAAAATTGAGCTTTGGTAAAATGCTACAGAAAGAAAAAAGTACTTTTTGGAAGAATTATAAAATAAGTTCTGTAAAGGGGTGCCTGGGTGGCTCAGAGGGTTGGGCCTCTGCCTTCGGCTCAGGTGATGATTCCGGGGTCCTGGGATCGAGCTCTCTGCTCAGCCAGAGGCCTGCTTCCCTACCTCTCTCTCTGCCTGCCTCTCTGCCTACTTGTGATCTCTGTCTGTCAAATAAATAAATAAATAAATCTTTAAAAAAAAAAGTTCTGTAAGAAAGATAGCTGAGTTTCAAATCAAAATGATGAGTCAGTAAAAAGATTTTGGAGATGGAAATGGGGAAGGCAATGTGGGAGATTTTTAATAGATTGAAAGGAAATGGCTGATTCCTGTGGATTTTATATTAATAATTGGCTTAGAAAGTGTGAATTTGGGGCACCTGGGTGGCTCAGTCGTTAAGCAGCTGCCTTTGGTTCAGGTCATGGTCCTGGGGTCCTGGGATCGAGCCCCACATCGGGCTTCCTGCTCAGCAGGAAGCCTGCTTCTCCTTCTCCCACTCCCCCTGATTCTGTTCCCTCTTGCTCTGTGTCTCTCTCTCTCTGTCAAATAAATAAATAAATAATCTTTAAAAAAAAAAAAAGTGTGAATTTGGTTCTGTTTTAACTTTGTAAAGCTATTTATAGATAGTCTTGCTTGATAGCTTGCTCGAGTCTTGCTTGGTAACTGGGTAGTAGCATTGAAACATAGAATGTTACAGCTTAGAGTTCTAGGAAAAATGGTAGATAAGGCAGGTTGATGTTTTATTCCTGGATGGGGAATGAATCTCTTAATTGGTGGATGACAGAGATGATGTAGGAACAGATTGAGAAAGAATGTGGCATTAGTTGAAAAAAGAAAATTTGGGGATGAGTATGTCAAGTAGATTATAATGGCAAATATAGATGTGGTTTATATGGATATAAATCACCTATATCTGTGAGGTCCATTGTGTTGGCCACTGGCCACATATGGCTATATAAATTTAATTAACATTAAGTAAAATTACACTGCCACTCTGGTCAGCCACATTCAAGTGCTCAGTGCCACACATGGCTAGTGGGCACCATATTAGAAAACACAGATACAGAACATTCCCAAGATTGTAGAAAATGTTATTGAACAGCACAGTACACAGTTATAGTATGACTAAACTAAGTGGAGAAGGTCATGTTTCCACCAGTCAGTACAACTGTACTCTTCTCTGGGACAAGGGCAGATGGTCCAAGGACCTTTTTTTTTCTTTTTAGAGAAAGAATGTGCATGCGCATGAGCAGGGTGAGGAGGCAGGGAGGGAGAGAGAATCTTAAGCAGCGTCCACGTTGAGTATGGAGCCAGTTGCGGGGCTCGTTCTTACGACCCTGAGATTATGACCTGAGCCAAAATCAAGAGTTGGATACCTAACTGACTGAGCTACTCTGGTGCCCTAGAGGACCTATTTTTAAATTCTAGGTGGACATATATGTGTCAATATATTGGACTGAGTGAGGTTGTATCATTTTTACGTAAGCTATTGAAGTATTGAATACAGTATTACTCTTAATAGGTGATTGGTGTTTTATGTAAGTTTAGTTTTGGTGTGCAGGTGGAATGAAAGGGGAAAGGTTTAGTAACAAGGCAGTTGTTGAATATTTTACCTCAGTAGTCTTGGGATGAGATGCTTTAGGTCCTGCATTCTGATTTTCCAATTCTACCCCTTTGTTTTGAAAACCCACATTGTTTATATGTTTGATCAGTGTTTGTTTGATGTCTCTGGATTTATTTTCAGATGCTGCTCCCAAAACTCTTAAGACTTGGAATCCATGAAATTCTTTTCCTGAGTCTTCCTCTTTCTCTCATCATTCTTGCTATATTATCTCATCTGGTTCTGTGTAGTCCAAATATTTAAGTACTGTTTATGTACTCATGACTTAAAATTATCTGAAGGGGTGCCTGGGTGGCTCGGTTGGTTAAGTGTGGCTCTGGATGTCAGGGCTGTGAGTTCAAGCCCTGCATTGAGCTCCATGCCCACTTAAAAAAGTGGTATCTGAAGTCTAGAACTTTCTCCACACTCATAGATCTAACTGGAAACATCGTATTTGTTCTTGAATATGTATATTATCTCAGACCTGATATATCCCTCAAAATGGAGCACTTGATTCTCCGCAAATGCCAAACCTCTCTCCCTAATCTTCTTCACCTTATTAAATGCCACCAGCAGCTATCCAGATGTGTAAACCACATACTGAGAAGCTATCCTGGATGATTCCCTTTTCTTCCTCTACATTCATTCTTACAGTGAGGCTTATCTTTCCTCTTATCACTGTCTTTCCCTTCTCTGTACTGTGTCCTTGTTCTTGTACATTTCTCCATCTCTATGGTGGTCAGTCATGCTGAAGCTGCTGTTACCTCTTGCCTGAACTCTGCGGTAGCCTCCTGTGTATGCTCTCAACATCTTCATCCCTCCGGTTTATTCTTCATACAACAGCCATATTGGGATATATTGGGAAATACCAATTCAAAGTGGGTTGTGTTCCTTCCAAAAAATGTTCAGTAGCTTATGGCCATTGCTCTTAGCATAAAATCTAATTTATAACAAAGTCTTACTACATCATCTATATGTTCTCAATTCTTCC
Source organism: Enhydra lutris kenyoni (assembly GCF_002288905.1). NCBI lineage: Eukaryota > Metazoa > Chordata > Mammalia > Carnivora > Mustelidae > Enhydra > Enhydra lutris. The sequence continues at coordinate 1,077,091 of NW_019154161.1, forward strand.
TCCCTTTTCAAACTTAACTATTTCCACTTCACTTAAGCTCAGGATAATCCAGGCACACCAGCCTCTCTTGTATTTCTTGATCATGCCTGAGTTTTTTTGCCTCTGGGTTTTTGCATTGGCTGTTCCTTCTTGGAACAAGTAGGCAGAGAGGCAGGCAGAGAGAGAGTGGGCGGGAAGCAGGCTCCCTGCTGAGCAGAGAGCCCGATGCGGGGCTTGATCCCAGGACCCTAGGATCATGACCTGAGCTGAAGGCAGGCGCTTAACCAACTGAGCCATGCAGGCGCCCCTTATTCTGATGTTTAAATATCATATTGTAATATATTCCCAAACACCAGCACATTCAATATTTGTCGGGTGAATGGATCCATCCCCTTCGTCTTCTTTTGTTTTATTCCAATCATAGTGTGGTTCTGTTTTTACTTTTGTCTCCATTTTGCAAGGTCCTATTTGGAAAGAAGAATCCCAAGTTATATTTATTCATTGTAGGCTATCCATTGTTCTTTTTAAAGTAGCTGTTCTTCCTTTTGCAGTTTTAAAATACCATCTTTTTTCATAGAACATAGGGCACATTTCTCTTAGACAGGGATCTTATAAAGAGCTAGCCCAAACCATGGCACTTTTTTTTTTTTTTTTTTACATTTTCCCCCTTAAAATTATCATGGATGTTTTTATTGTTCTTTTTCCTAGAAGAAATATGGGAGATTGATCGTATGCACTGGCACCCAGAAAACCAAAACGAGAGTAAAACCTTGGAAAGAGATCAGCAAAGTTATGCACTTGGAAATAATTCCGATTTATGTGAAAGTCTTGTTCCTTTAACACAAAGACACAATAAGTTTGGCTCACATTGTAAAAGTTTGAAACCACATTTGGGTTTTGTTATTCAGAATAGAAGACATGCAGGAGAGGACTCTGATGAGTTTAGTGGATGTGAGAAATTATCAGTCTACATCCAGCAGGATACAACTCTTAGTGGACTTAAATGCCATGGATGGGTGAAACCCAGTGGCACTAGATCACAGTTCAGTGAACATCAAAAAACTTATACAGAAGAGAAAGCACGTGAATGCAGTAAGTGTGGGAAAGCCTTCTCCAGGAAGGCACAGCTCATTAGGCATCAGAGAACTGAAAGAGAAGAGAAGCCACACGGATGCAATGAATGTGGGAAAACATTCATGAGGAAGATTCAGCTCACTGAACACCAGAGGACTCATACTGGAGAGAAACCCCACGAATGTAATGAATGTGGAAGAGCCTTCTCCAGAAAGTCGCAGCTCATGGTACATCAGAGAACTCACACAGGAGAGAAACCCTATGGGTGCAGTGAATGTGGCAAAGCCTTCAGCCGGAAGTGCCGGCTCAGTAGACATCAGCGATCTCACACTGGAGAGAAACTCTATGGATGCAGTGTGTGTGGGAAAGCCTTCTCCCAGAAGGCATACCTCATTGCACATCAGAGGCTTCACACGGGAGAAAAGCCTTATAAATGCAGTGAATGTGGAAGAACTTTCTTTTTCAAGTCGGACCTGACCAAGCATCAGAGAATTCACACAGGAGAGAAACCTTACGGATGCAATGAGTGTGTAAAAGCCTTCAGGAGCAAGTCAAAGCTCATTCAGCATCAGCGAACTCATACTGGAGAGAGACCGTATGAGTGCAGCGAATGTGACAAAGCCTTTGCCCACGTGTCGGTCCTCATTAAACATAAGAAAACTCACACAAGAGAGAAAGCTATAAATTCACTGAAGGTGGAGAAACCTTCCTCAGGGAGTCCTAGCTCTTTGTACATGAGTGAACTTGCACAGGAGCAAAACAACATGAACACAGTGCCTGTGGAAATACCTTCTTTGGGAACTCAGCCCTCATTAAACCTCCATGAGTTCCTCGGGGGTAGAAATGTAGTGTTTGTGGAACAGCCTTTTCTAGGAAGTCAGGCCTCAGTAGGTAATTGGGAATTTCCACAGGGAATAAGTCTTGCAAATGCAGTGAATGTGACACCTTCTTTGATAAATTATGTCTTATATGTTATAGACATTGTGTAGGAAAGAAAATCGCTGGTACCAGAATATATCTGATATCAGAAAAGCCTGTAGCAAGAATCCTCGACATATGTCAGAGATCATTTTGGACACAAATGCTATGGGATGCAGTGGTGGTATAGAGGTATAGAGGTGGTATAGAGGATAAGTCTGTGAGAATTCAGACTTATTAAATTTCTATGAAATTTCACTGGGCAGCAATGCAGATAATGTGAGAAAACCTTTTCCTGGAGGTGATACCTCCATTGGTATCAAAGAATTCCCACAGGACCAGAACATTAGGAACGAATGTGATGATGTTTTCAGTGTTAAATTCTACCTCATCCCATCAGAGAAGTGTAGAAACACCTCTAGAGACGCCGAATATGGACAACGTTTTCAGTAAAATGTGGAAGAACTCATAGGAAGGAGAAACCCCTGAACACAATAAAAGATGGAAATTCTAAGCTGGGGATTCTATTGCCAAACTAACGAATGTGTCACAATTTTGAATCTTGGGAATCTGGGAAAGACTTCTCTGATAAATGAAATCCTGTGTTATGTAGCAAAAACCTATGAATGTGATGAATATGGAGCTACAACTTTATTAGTCTCTTATGGCTGTTGTAACAAATTACCATGCATTTGGTGGCTTAAAACAACACAATATTATCTTACAGTTCTGGAGGTCTAGAATCTGAAATGCGTCTTGCTGGACAAGGGGTTGACAGGGCTACATTTCTTTTTGGAGGCTCCAGGGAGAACCTGTTTTTCTTTGTCATTCCAGCTGCTAGAATTTGCCTGAATTTATGGTTTGCAGACCTCTTCCACCTTCCAAGCCAGCAGTGGCTGGTCAACTCTTCCATCACTCTGACACTGACTCTTGCCTCCCTCTCCTACATTTAAGGCCCACCCAAGTAATCTAGGATAACCTCCCTATCTTAAAATCAGCTAATTAGCAACTGTAACTCCACCTACTACCTTGATTCCCCTTGCCTTATACTGTGACATACTCACAAGTCCTGGAGGTTAGGATGTAGACATCTTTGGGGGCCATTATTCTGCCTCCTTCAGACCACCCTCTGGCACCCAATTATTTGTGTCCATACCACATGAAAAATACATTCAGTCTCTCTCAGCACCTCCAGATGTCTCAACCTATTACAGTACCAACTCAAAGTCTAAAATTCCACCTAAATCTTGAGTTTAAACGCTCTAAATCAAGAATTGGTTGAGGCTCTGGATATGATTTGTCCTGAGGCACAATTCCTCTCTATGAGCCTGTGAAATCCTAGAAACAATTCACATGGCCCTAAAATACCCAATTGCATCTTTTACTTTAAATGCCTTTTGCCACATAATGTAACATATTTACAGGGTCTGGAGATTAGGACATGAACATCTTTGGGAGTCCATTCTGTCTACCACAAAAACATTAGATGTCAGAGTATTCATACTACAGGATATTCCTACCTAGCCATTAAATAAATCTAGAGAAGCGTGTTCACAGAGAAGTAATTGTCTTTGATAATTACAGTCCAAATACAGTAACTTTTTTTCTACAAACAGGGACTCTTACACCTGTGTCATTAGATGTGACAGCAAGGAATACTATTAAGAAATATAAATAAAACGATCAGTACTGGAAAAGAACTCATAAATGCTCTAAAGGAATGTGAGATTTATGTGCTGCGAATGCTGCCAAATGTATTCATATGTATTCTGAAATTGTATAAATCAACATCCTATTCTGAGTGTAGAATGCATATTCCATAATGCACCTAAGTAACAGAATTCTTTTTTTTTTTAAAGATTTTATTTATTTATTTGACAGAGAGAGATCACAAGTAGGCAGAGAGGCAGGCAGAGAGAAAGGAAGGGAAGCAGGCTCCCTGCCGAGCAGCGAGCCCAATGCGGAACTCGATCCCAGGACCCTGGGATCATGACCTGAGCCGAAGGCAGCGGCTTAACCCACTGAGCCACCCAGGCGCCCCCTAAGTAACAGAATTCTTCACAGCTAATTCCAACAACCTTTTTTGTTTAACACGAAATGTTTAATTTTATTCACTCAGTAAGTAACAAAATATATGAATAGCCTGTCTTCAGACATAGGGTAATAGGGAGATCAGCACAGCTAACTTGAAAGAAAGGAAACAAATGAAGGGAGTCTTATGACTACCCCAGCCTGGACAGAGTTTCCATTCTGTAGCATAGGGAGGGGGAATCTCATCAGATCCTGGCAGTTTCTACGAATTGAGGCAGAGTTTAGAGTTTGGAGAATTCAAGGTGGCTCAAATTTATGGCGCAGGTTAGAGGAGAGGAGAGAGCTGCACCCAAAGCGAACCCATTCCCCCACATGATTTGAAGTTGTAATCAACACGTATGTGTGAGGAAGCTCCCTGGGCTGGAGGAAGAACCACTGGAACGAACAGGCAGAACTATCCTTGGAACTTGCACAGGTTGGGAGTAATTTGTTTCCACCAGTTGGAATGGAAACCCCTCCCAGTATTTGGAAAGTCACAGCAGAACTTCAGAAAAATAGTGTTTCAGTGGGTCACTCAGATTGGCTCTAGAGTAATGGCTGCTCTGAGCCCTCCTGACAAAGGATAAGTGCAAGCTGCTACAAAACCAAACTGTCTCCAAGCAGTTTAACTGCTTCCCAGACCTATGCCCAGTAGTATTTAAAGAAGAGAAAGCAGTCCATCAACTGAGAAAACCAACAATGTGGAAATCACAGTGTCTGGCATCTAGTCAAAACTTACCCAGGTATGCAAAAAAAACAAAACAAAATTAGGACCTATCAACATGACGAAAAGTCAGTAGAGACCCAGGATTGACCTGGGTGACAGAATTAAAGAAAATGCTATCAAAACAGCTATTATAAATACTGTCTGCTTAAGAATGTTGCAGTAAATGGATTATAAAAATTACTGTGGGATTTCTCTCCACATGAGCAAAGGGGTAGATGAGGCCAGTCTAGTGACTGGAGCCCCAACCCTAGGTTGTTCAACCTTCCAGGAAGAGGTCAGAAGGAGATGATTTCCATCAGGACCAGACCCCATGAGGAGGAGACCCAAGCCCAGCTGAATTTGGGGAGTGTAGTTTGGTCTCTTTCTAGTCCCTCTGGGTTTCCTGGGAACTGAGGCACCTGTGCTGAGGCACAGTTTTCCGGAAGGTGCAGTTTGGGATATATTGTCTTCCTAGTTAGTACCTAGTGCTTCTTGGCTGTTTGGCTGCCACATCGGTTCTGGGACATGCAGTCCATCTGCCTTTGTTTTTCTTCACATGAGAATTCTGCCTGGGTTCAAGTAGCTATTAAAGAGGGTGCCTGTCAGACCCTATTAAAGATGACTAGGGCTTCTATATGCAGCATGTGAGGGAATTGGTTTTCTTTGGGTCGATTCCAAGTTCATCCCGTGGCTCAGCTTGGAAAAGGTCAGATCTTGGTAGGTCTTTCCTGCTGTGTGGCTGCCGCAAGAGATGGCTCTAGAGAGCTCTTGTTGTGTGGGAGGCATTTGCCCTCATTCCGCCTGCTCTGGGGGGGCTAGGTAGACCCCATATTAGTAGCTTGGGAAGGGAATCTGTGGGTCCTACTGAACCTTACTGTTCCGTTTATCCCATCCCTTCTGCTCCTGGTCCCCAGAAAAAACTTTGGTAGTCTGTGTTCTGTGGAGTGTTTTGTCCTGGCCTCCTCCTAACAGCTCTTATCACCACAAACAGAAAACTTCTAGAACAATGTCTGCCATGCAGTGCCTTGAAGACTAAGCAAGCAATTTTGAAATAGTATTGTTATGAGTGGGATGATGATTTCAGCGGAAAGAAATTTGATTTACCTACTTTAGAACCTCACAACACAGTCTCTGCAGATTTACAGATTCTACCTACTTTCATCTTGATTTCCAGTCTAGAACTTGGGTCTCGGATTTTAGAACCTGCCAGACCTCAGGGAAGAAGTCCAGAATCAGCTGTCCCACAAGAAGTTGCCTAGTGCTAGTTCTGTATAGGGGAGCAGTTACTCCAGGTTTGGCTTTCTCTGTATTTGTGTTTTAGGGGTGAAGGTAGACTAGAAATTCCTAGCTGGTGTGTGGGCTGATTAGTCTGTCTGTGAGGGCTCCATTTTCTAACCCCAGCTTTGTGCTTTTAAGAATTCATCCTTCATGGGACACCTGGGTGTCTCAGTCAGTTGAGCATCCAACTCTTGATTTTGGCTTGGATCATGATATCAGGGTCGTGGGACTGAACCCTGTGTTGGGCTCCACACTGAGTGTTGAGCCTGCTTGGGATTCTCTCTCTCCTCCCCACCCCCCACCCCAAACCCCTGCACTCACATGCTCTTGCTAAAAAAAGGAATTCATTCCCCCATGAAAAGAAGGATGTTGAGTAATTGTCAAAACTAAAAGCTGGGGTGCCTGGGTGGCTCAGTGGGTTAAGCCTCTGCCTTCGGCTCAGGTCATGATCTCAGGGTCCTGGGATTGAGCCCCCACATCAGGCTCTTTGCTCAGCGGGGAGCCAGCTTCCCCCTCTCTCTCTGCCTGCCTCTGTACCTACTTGTGATGTCTCTTTCTGTCAAATAAATAAATAAAATATTTTTTTTAAAAAAAGAATATTAAAAAAAACTAAAAGCTAGTCTGTCATTGAAATGTGTCTTTTATTCTTTTTTTTTTTAGATATTTATTTATTGGACAGAGACACAGCGAGAGTGGCACAAGCAGGGGGAGTGGGAGAGGGAGAAACAGACTTCTCGCTGAGCAGGATGCGATTTGGGGCTCCATGTAGGGTTCCATGTGGGGCTCAATGTGGGTCCTGGGATCATGAACTGAACCAAAGGCAGAGGCTTAACAACTGAGCCACCCTGGTGCCCCTTGTCTCCTTTACTCTTTTTTTTTTTTTTTAAGATTTTATTTATTTATTTGACAGAGATCACAAGCAGGCAGAGAGGCAGGCAGAGAGAGAAGGGGGAAGCAGGCTCCTTGCTGAGCAGAGAGCCCGATGTGGGGCTCGATCCCAGAATCCTGAGATCATGACCTGAGCTGAAGGCAGAGGCTTAACCCACTGAGCCACTCAGGCGCCCCTCTCCTTTACCCTTAATCAGAGCTTTCTTGTCAGATATTCAGAACCAGAAAAGACAGTAGACTTAAAAATGCTGATGATTGGGGCGCCTGGGTGGCTCAGTGGGTTAAGCCTCTGCCTTCGGCTCGGGTCATGATCCCGGGGTCATGGGATCGAGCCCCACATCGGGCTCTCTGCTCAGCGGGGAGCCTGCTTCCCCCCTCTCTCTCTGCCTGCTGCTCTGCCTACTTGTGATCTCTGTCTGTCAAATAAATAAATAAAATCTTTTAAAAAAAATGCTGATGATTTCCAAAGAACAGAAGAAAATGACCAAGGCCCTGGTGGGTTTTTGTTTCTTGCCCTTGTCATCATGGATTTGCAGAGGCTTATAAAAATAACAAGTGGAAATATGCAAACATTCCTAAATTCAGAATTGAAGGGATAACAAGCCATACAATCAACATTAGGGCAAAGGTAGAATAATGAAATGTAGACCACTGAATTTGCTAAAGGAATGAAGGTGAATAGATACTTAAGAGCGTATGATGTAGGGGGGCCGGGCTGGCTCAATCGGTTAAGCAGCTGCCTTGGGAAGAGTGGCAGCTAGTAGGTTCTGCTCAGAAGAATCTATATCTGGGTATGATGTTGGAGAATTCTAGCAATCTGTGACAAAAGTTAAAGATGATTGCTGTGTGTCCTGCAAAGTGTCACAGACAATAGCCTTTCCTTTTTCAGTTGCCCTGGCTTCCAAAGAGCTTCAAGATACTGGAGTTCAGTTTATAGGCAATAGATTCTTAGTCTGTCTTCTGTTCCCAGATAGAATTTGTGTGCTCTCCCCTTCGATAGATACTTGATCTGTCAAGGTGAAACTGTGTCAATTCCTGAGACTTTCGTGCTTTTCCTTAGATATCTCCCACCAAGTCCAATTATAAGTGTCCGAGTCTTTGTCATTTCCCATGAACAGGCTATCCAGCTACCAAGCCAGATATGATCCTTAATTTTGAGCATAAAGAAGAGTAATGGAGCATAGAAAATGAAATGCAATGTCAGTGCTTTTCAGGTAAGTGAGCAACTGAAAACAAGAAGATGTGAGACTTTGAAAGTAACGTAGTTGGCCATGAGGGGATGACCCCTTCCAAACGCATTTTAACAAGGGTCAGGCTTTAGAGGTCCTTACAGACACCTAAATAATTAATGAGGCTCTCATTTGCCTGGTGTTTCGGGGAGATGTGCACCTCTTTTTCTCTCTTTGGATTGATTTATGTTCAGTAGAATGTTTCCTGTACAGCTTCCAAACCTCCTCCTCTTCTATTTCCTCTCTGGCAATGCCCTTTCCTGTTTTCTCAGCAGCTCTTTCACCCCTTTTACCTGATCAAGGGATGTAACAATTTTAGTTAACACAGAAGCCTTTTATCCTAAGTTCAGGTTTTTGGACTTCAGTGGACCTTCTCTGAATGTATCAAAACAAGCTAGAAGGTGGGAATGTTGACCACAGTGGTGGTGTCTAAATATATTAGAGCTTGCTGTCTGTTGCATAAAAAATTAGAAAAGAATCCATAAGAGAGGTGCCTGGGTTGCTAAGTCGATTGGGCGTCTGCCTTCAACTTGCGTCCGGATCCCAGCGTCCTGGGATCGAGCCCTGCATCAGGCTCCTTGCTTGGTGGGAGGCCTGCTTCTCCCTCTCCCACTCCCCCTGCTTGTGTTCCCTCTCTCGCTGTATCTCTCTCTCTGTCAAATAAATAAATAAATAAATAAATAAATAAATAAATAAAATCCTTAAAAAAAAAGAATCAGTAAGAGGATTAACTATGCTTATCTTTGAATGAGAAGCTGAGATTCTTCATTCTAACCTGCCTCTACCAGATATTTGTTCAAGACTTATGTTGGCATCTTTCTTTGGTCATTGTCTGCACCTAATGGATGGACTTTGTCCATTTTCTGGGCATCTTCACAAGTCTCCAGAGTCAGAGATCATGAGGCTTCATCCTTGCCTATTTCTATCATTTATTTCTAGTGTGGTTTATTCATTTTCATGGCCTTAAGAATACTATTTATATGCTGATGAGCCCCAAATTTCTGTCTCCAACCTAGACTTTCTTCTTTTATCCATACACATTCGCCTATGTGTTTCATTTCTGCACTCGGAAATCTAATAATTACTTCAAACATCATGTCACTCTTGGTTCCTCTTCTCACTCACACCACAAATCCAGTCCATCAGCGAGTGTAGTCTGTACTTTCTCCTCATTGTATCTGGAGGTCCTCTACTCCTTTCTATAACTATTGTTTCACCCAAGCCCCAACATCCATTGTCTCTTGCCAAAATTATTATAGTTTTCTTGAGAATGCTCTCAGTTCTTTATTCTTGTTTCTCTCTATTCTCCACGTAATAGCCAGATTTCTTGGTCTTTTTTTATTATTTATTTTTAAAAAGTAATAAAGTTAGTTGTTCCATCCTCTCACCCCCAAAATTCATGAAGACAAAAAGAAACTTTAGAAACATGCAGACGTATAAAGACATCAGGTTCAGACAATTATCTGAGTATGGAAGATAACTAAACCATCATATGGAAATAACAGTCTTCTGAGTTGGAGGAAAGAGGGAAAGATCTAAAGTATAATAAAAAAAAAAGTGATATGTGCCATAGCAGGTCTTTACTGATTTTCCCAAGCACAGTCCGCAATCCTAAAAATAGTATTTATGTCACAATACTTAAGACCTCGTTAGTGTGATAACTGATATATATACACACAGGATGACATTCATAAAAGTGAAAATCAAGGACATGTCATCTTTCTCCCACTATTACCTTGAATGGCATCCTGTTACTATTAGTATAATATCCAAATTCCTCCTACATGTGAGCATTTCCTGACTCCTGCCTAAATTTTTGCTTACTTTTTTATGTAAAAATTTTTTGAAGTGTAACATACACAAAAATATATAGATATAAGGGTACAGCTCAGTTAATTTTTACAGTCAGTATACTGTGTAACCAGCACTAGATCAAGAGTACCAGAGTACTGTGCAGGGTGCCATTGTGTGAACATAAAACAAATTCTCCTTTCCACATTCAGGCTGTTATAAGTAATACTCCTACATATCTTTACATAAAGGTCCTTTATTTTATATTTTTCTCCTATTGAAAATGTTTATTTGTGAGCAATTTAGACTTAGTGAGAAATCCCAAAATTATACACGAATTTCTTACATACTCTTTTTTTTAAAGGTTTTATTCATTTATTTGAGAGAGAGGGAAAGAGAGAGAATGAGTGGGATGAGGGGCAGAGGGAAAAGCAGACTCCCTGTGGAGCAGGGAGCCTGACATGGGGCTCGATCCCAGGATCCTGAGATCATGACCTGAGCGGAAAGCAGACGCTTAACCGACTGAATCACCCAGGTGTCCCTTACATATTCTTTTTTGTAGATTTCCCTAAGTGGTAATATTTTACCACATTTGCATTATCACATTCTATCCACCTATTATTCCATTCACACACATACACACATCCTGTCTTTCTGAACTCGTTATACCGAAATACTTGAATGTGTATTTCCTAGAAATAAGTTAATTTTTCCACGTAAACAAAATACTAAAAAAAGAAAAAAATCAGAATATTGGTATGGATATAGAACCATTAACCAATCTACAGAGCTTACTCAGATTTTACTGATTATCTCATTACTGTTTTTTATAGTAAATGGAAAAAAATATTTTTCTGGACCTTTCCTTATTATCTTGCTCATTCTATTGTGGATACATTGGCTTTCACTCAGAAGTCAGAGCTCACTCATTATGACCCAAATCCTTTAGGTAAGAAACCATATGGATGGAATAAATGTGCAGTGAATTCTTATGAACCACTCATGACCTTGCTTCAGAGAACTTGTGCGGGAAAGAAATCTCATGAATGCTGTGATTGTAGGAAAGCCTTTCCCAGTAAGTTAAAGCTAATTACTCATCAACAAACTCACACAGAGGACAGACCATTTGGGTACAATCAATGTCCAAAAGCCTTCATTACAAAGTCAGCACTCATCTGTCATCAGAAAACTCATCATAGAGAAGGGAAATCCTATGTATGCAGTAAATGCGGGAAAGCTTTTCCTTGGGAGTCAAAACTCACTTTACATCAGAGAACTCATTCAGGAGAGAGACCTTTCAGATGCAGAGTATGTGATAAAGCCTTTAAGGTTCAGACACATCTGACTGTACATCAGAGAACTCACACAGGAGAGAAACCGTACGAATGCTCAGATTATGAGAAAGCCTTCTCAAAAAAGGCTCAGCTCATAATCCATCAGCGAATTCACACAGGAGAGAGACCATATGGATGTAGTCAATGTCCAAAAGCCTTCATTACAAAGTCAGCACTCATCTATCATCTGAAAACTCGTCATAGAGAAGGGAAATCCTATACATGCAGTAAATGCGGGAAAGCTTTTCCTTGGAAGTCGAAACTCACCTTACATCAGAGAACTCATTCAGGAGAGAGACCTTTCAGATGCAGAGTATGTGATAAAGCCTTCATGGTTCGGACACATCTCACTGCGCATCAGAGAACTCACACAGGAGAGAAACCATACAAATGCTCAGATTGTGAGAAAGCCTTCTCAAAAAAGGCTCAGCTCATGATTCATCAGCGAACTCACACAGGAGAGAGACTGTATGGATGTAGTCAATGTCAACAAGCCTTCATCCAGAAGTCAGATCTCACTAATCATAAGAAAACTCAGCATGTAGTCAGGAAATCTCATGGATGCAGTGAATGTGGGAACGTTTTGTCCTCTAAGTCAACTCTTATTATACATCAGAGAACCCATACAGGTGAGAAGCCCTTCAAATGCAGTATATGTGATAAAGCTTTCACATCGAACGCACATCTTATTGTCCATCAGAGAATTCATACCGGAGAGAAACCATATGAATGTTCAGATTGTGAGAAAGCCTTCTCCACTAAGGCACATCTTAAGATTCATCAGCGAATTCACACAGGAGAAAGACCATATGGCTGCAGTGAATGTCAGCAGGCTTTCATCCGGAAGTCAGGTCTCACTAACCATCTGCAAAATTGTCACGCGAGAGTGAAAGCTCATGGATGCAGTGAATGTGGAAAGGTTTTGTCCTGTAAGTCAACTCTCATTATACATCAGAGAACCCATACAGGTGAGAAGCCTTTCAAATGTGATGTCTGTAATAAAGCCTTTACAGCTAAATCCTATCTCACTGTACATCAGAGAATTCATACAGGAGAGAAACCATATGAATGCTGTGATTGTAAGAAAGCATTTGCTACTTTGTCAACTCTCATTGGGCATTGGAGAACTCACACAGGAGAGAGGCCCTATGGGTGCAACAAATGTCCAAAAGCCTTCTTCCGGAAGTCAGCTCTTATTAATCATCAGCGAACTCAGCATAGGAGAAAATTCTCTATGCAATGACTATCGGAATGTGAGAAATAGTTTTTGATTAATCTTGTCTATTCAGAGAACTCATATAAAATAGAAATGTCATGAACGCTTTGATTATAGTAGACCATTCTGGAACTTCTATAGGAAATGAACCTTCTAGATGCAATGAAAGCTGTAAGCCTTTCATCTGAACACTCCTCTTAGTCTACCGCAGGGATCGCACCTAAAGAGAGAAACATTGTAAATTCAGAGATTGTCAAAAATTTCATTTGAAACTCACAGGCTATGTGTTTAGGAGGAAACACCTGTGGGTGCAGTGAAAGTGGGAAATCATTCTTTTCAAGTCACATTTGTTATACATTAGGATATTCATTCAGGGGAGGGACCCTGCTGTTGTAGTGAGTGCAGAAAAGCCAAGAAAAATCACATCTCATTGTACATTGTATTTGACTTTATTATTTGTTGGAATGACATGTAGGAACATAATTTTTAGGAGTTAATAAAATTTATTAAACATAAATATTATGCTTATAATATTATAACATTTTATTAGACAAAATAATAAAATCTCATGGAAATAGAAATGTTCTATTTCCTTATAAATCAGAATACCTTATAATATATAATTTGACTTAGTAAGAATTCTAAAGCATTAGACTGCATAAATTTGCTGTCTTTATTTTTACTGTCTTTTGTAGTGTTTCTGCCAAGTGTGATGAACTATCACTACTTGAAACTGCTGTTGTTCTAGAGCCTTATTTCTTAGATATGCAAAAGTGATAAAAGATTTACATGGAATACTAAAAAATAAGCAACATATGAGACAAAGGGGGAGAAGAGACTTGTGTTCACGTGTGTGTTCATGTATATTTATTGCAAGTGCTGTATAATGCAGGAACTCTGGATTTATTATGAAAACACGTCCTTGGGCACTAGAAACATTTTCTCTCTTAGCATTTCCTAAAATGCCCAGTATTTACTAATATTAAGGATAACACTGCAGAAGTTGGAGTTCTTGAACATAGCTGGAATGGAAAGTGGTTCACTTGCTGTGGAAAACAATTTCGCAATTCCTCTAAAAAGTTAAATGTAGAATTACTATATGATCCTGGAGTGCCACCCGCAGCTATATATTGAACAAACTTGAAAGCAGGTACTTTGAAGAAGTACTACAGTACTTCTACACTGTTCACAATAACCAAAAGGTGGAAGTAATCCAAGTGTCCATCAGTGGATGAATGGATCAGCAAAATGTGGTACGTGTGTGTATATGCATGTATTCACATAGATATACATAATGAATATCGGTTACCTATGCAAGTGAAATGTTGTTGAATGAACGTAAGCCTCCAAAACATGATAACTGAAAGAAGCCAGACACAAAGGACCCCATATTGTATTCCTGTTTATATGAAATGTGGAGAATAGGTAAATCTATAGAGATGGCAAATTGGTGGGTTCCAGGGCCTGGGGAGAAGAGAGCATGGAGACTGACTGATTAATGGTTATGGATTTGTTTGTTTCTTTTTTAGAATGATAAAAATGGGAACTAGGTAGAGGTGGTAGTTGCATAACATTGTGAATGTAGTAAACATCACTGGATTGTATACTTCGAAATGCTAATTTTGTTTTATGTATATTTTTACATCAATAACGAATATATTTGGAAAAAGTACCATTGAAAAACTGTTGATTTTTATCTGTATTTTGAGTGCCAGCATTCTTGCAATGATAATGCAAGATTAAATGATAAAATATTAATGGTAATTAATGAAGAAATAACTGCTTAGCAAAACAGATGCAAATATATCTTCTTCATCTTAATAGATATTAGCTACCAAAGCCTGACAGCTAACTTCACACTGAATGATAAAACTTGAGAGATATTCCCTAGTTGTTTGGCAGTGAGGTCTGCTGCAACATCTCTCCTGAGCTGGAGATCTTAACCAGCACAATATGTCAATAATAAAAATGAAAGGGCTTACTCTTGGAAATGAAGAAAAAAGTTGTCATTATTTGCAGATGACCTGATTGCCTAGATGGAATGACAGGAGAATCCACAGACAGCCACGGAGAATAATAAGAGTCCAACAGGATTCTCTGGATACTTGATCAATATGCAGCTTCAGTTGAGTGCCAATAAAGTGCTAGTATATATATACATTATCACACTAAGAAAGCATCATAAACTAACTCCTACATCCTTGAGTGGTTTTTTAAAAATCATGTTGATTTTTGTCAAAAGCTATTTTTAGCATCAATGGTGACAGTCATATGAATTTTCTTCTTAGATATAGTAAGTGAATTTTATAATACTAAAACATATATGGTGAATTTTAATGTTCTTATTTTATTAATAAAATTCCTGTTCTTTCATTCCTGGTATATGTCTCACATATTCTTTTTTTACTGCCATATTTCTAGTATTTTTTTCTTTGGCCCATGTTTTATTAGGAGGAATACTTTAAATTTCTAAATATAAGCAACACATTCAATCCTACATTTATTACTTATTGCTAAAGCACATACACACACATACATATGTTTTTTTAAAAACAGGACGAAAACTGCTAGAATGCACACTTGAGATCTGTGGTCATCTCCAGGAAGAGAAGTAAGCCTAGAAATGAGAGAGAGGATGCAGATTAACTTTTTTTCTCTCATGTTTTTACATTACTTTTCCTTGTGTATATACATAATAATTTTTTAATAATTTACTAAATTAATAAAAATATAATTTTCTATATATTATCACAGAATTACTAAGTAAGTGCTGGAATTCGTGATACATGTTTCCACAAAGCATTTATGTCCTTCATTCATGGCATAATTTATATTCTTATATTTTGTATATGTGTCTCCCACATTAGGCTGGGAGTTCTTAGGTATAATGATCTAGTTCAGTTAATCTTGGTATATCCGAGGACTCACAACCTATTTGGGCATATAGTAGATATTGAAGAAACTTTTTGAAATGAAAGATAAGGGTTTACCTTTGAGATTATGTTCTGGACATGCACACTTAAGGATTTGGGAAATCGACTAAATAAAGAACCATCTTGTGTGGCTGTATGAGCATAGACAGAAGCATGCTAGAATGGCTACTCTGAGTGGCAGTTTTGAGTTCACTGGTATGGAGTGCTCTTCCCAGAAATGTAATTTCTGTCCAGGGCGTTGTCAGGGGCCCAAGAGTCCCTGTCAGAGCTGGGTATATTGGAACAAGTCTGTGACCTGTGCTGTCACACTGAATTCTAACTTCTTGACCTGCAGTCTCTTTGCTGAACTGCTTCTTCCCATGACCCCAAGAGAATGATGTTTGATGACTTTTCTTGGTCCAGACTGGGATTAGGGTCCTGGGGAATACCTTTCTTCTCTCATCCTATGCTTCCACATCATGTGGAAGGCCATGCACTGAGGCCCATACACTTGATTCTCACCAGCATGGCTGTGGCCTCCTTCTTGGTTCCTCTCTAGAGGGGGATCCCCCAGACGATACCTACCTGGGGACTATCACCCAACCTGGGCAACACTGGATGTAAACTTGTCTATTATATCCATAGAATGGCCTCAGGCCTTTCTCTGCACCACTTCCCTCCCGAACAGTTTCCAGGCTGTCACCATCAGGCCCAGAACTTGTGCGGGGATGGGGCTCGAAGGCAGAGCTTGGAAGAACACTGGTTCTTCCTGCTTCCTATGGTGGATCTCCAACCTGCTGAGAAGTGTCTTTGTTCCTATGCTGTTTGAAGCTCTTCAGCATATTCACAATTCTACCAAGATACAGGATTATCTTCTAAAACTCCTGAAACATCTAGTACCACAAAATACACAATTCTAATCACTTTCCCAGATGGTGTATTCATGGGAGTCATGATTGGATCCAATGTATATATGGTACTTCTCCTTCATGGACACCACCAGAGAGTGAGGCATATTCACATCCTCAGAAATGCCCACAGATTCTCACCAGAAGCAAAAGCCACTCAAACCACCCTGCTTCTAGCAAGCATCTTCATTTTTTTCTTTACTTCACCAATTCTATTCTTACAATTTATAATGTTTTTTGTTTTTTCAAATCTCACCTTTGGCTGCAGAACACTATCGGCTTTCTGTTGGCATGTTGTCCCACCCTCAGCCCTCTGATATTGTTGCTTCAAGATCCCCAGCACCAAGATTCTGCTCTTAAATGGTGAATGAAAAAATCTCAAATTGCTAATGATGCACTCACAACACAATTTTTCCTCGAAGAATCTAGTTATTCACTTAACTTAAAGATATATGGATGTCTAAAACATGACAGACACATACCCAAGATACTGATGATGAAAAGATCTATATGACATTGACCTAGTCATGCAGAGGCTTTCAGCTTCATATAGAAGGCAATCAAATAAGTACAATACCGTATAAATGTTAATATTATCTTGATGCTTTGTCATTTTTTTTCTTTGAACTGTTCGATGGGAGCATGGAAATAAAGTTGGACAGAAGTAACTTTGGGACATCAGAATTTTTAATGGTTTATTAGGACAATTATTAAATTGGATGCAGTATTATGTAGTGATAAGCCATCGTCTTTGAAATAGAAGAACTAAAAAGCTATTCATTCTAACTGATTTCTAGCTGTGTAAAGTGGAGTAGGTGCAATTATTCAAACATTTGTATTGTAAAATATACCATGCAGAAAAGGCATCTGGGTGCTTTAGTTGTTAAGTGTCTGCCTTCGGCTCAGGTCATGATCCCAGGGTCCTGGGATCAAGCCCTGAATTGGGCTCCCTGCTCAGCAGGAGGCCTGCTTCGCCCCCTTCCGTGTGTTCCCTCTCTCACTGTGTCTCTGTCAAATAAATAACTAAAGTCTTAAAAAAAAAAAAAGAGCAGTCACACACGCCGCTATCAGGTTAACATAAAATGGCGACAGCTACGTGTGAGCAACTATCTACTACCACTCAGATCAAGCAACAGAACACCCCAGAAGCCCTATTTATCCCAGTAAACACCCCTCCCTTCATTTTCTATGGTCTAGATCTCTTCACAGAGACACTCCTGGAGTTCTTTCTTGAGTCAATTTCACTTCTCTAGATTTCTCCTTTGCTAGAGACATCCTTAGAGTCTCTTCTGCTGGATTCCCTTTTCCTTGCCCAGGGAACATTTTCTTTGCTGTAAGGACCTCAAAACTCTTACAAAACAGCCAAGATGTCCCCGAAAATACATCATGCACTTAGGTCTAGCTGAAGGGTGATGTCCAGAAGGGTCCCCAGTGGCAGGAGCTCTGTCCCTGTGGAGCTGGAGTGCACCATCCTCCTGGCACATGGATATGTTCACCAACCTGGAAGCTCTCTGTAGTTTATGGATTTTTTTTAAAGATTTTATTTATTCATTTAACAGACAGAGATCACAAGTAGGCAGAGAGGCAGGTAGAGAGAGAGAGAGAAAGCAGGCTCCCCGCCAAGCAGAGAGCCCGATATGGGGCTTGATCCCAGGACCCTGAGATCATGACCCGAGCTGAAGGCAGAAGCTCAACCTACTGAGCCACCCAGGCACCTGGATTTTTTTTTTTAAGTAGGCTCTACACTCAGTGTGGGACTTGAACTCACTACCCTGAAATTGCTGCTCTGACTGAGCCAGCTAGACACCTTGTTTATAGATATATTTTTTATGGACACTTAATCATATAGGCAATGTTTAATTTGATAAAGGGATTTTACAAAAATCTTTGGTAAACATCATACTTAAAGAAACTTTGAAATCAGGAAGAAGACAATATTGCATCATCACACCCTTTCAACATCGGACTGGAGGTCTCACCCAGTGTAAAGGGAAAAATAAAGGTTTAGAATGGAAAACGATGGGGGAAACTCACTATTTAATGAGAATATGGGAGGGCGTCATCGGGGTCTCTGCTTGGCAGGGAGCCTGCTTCCCCCTCTCTCTCTGCCTGCGTCTCTGTCTACTTGTGATTGCTTTCTCTCTCTGTCAAATAAATAAATAAAATCTTAAAAAAAAAATAAAGAGAATATGGGAGTGCCTGTGTGGCTCAGTTGGTTGCCTGAGACACAGAGTCACTGCTTGATGAGAGGAGGTTGCTCAGGATAGAGTACCAAGGGATCAGTCTCAACCAGTGAAATGAGGTGAGAGCAAGGATCCTTGAGTAAATGCCCTTATTGAGGGTCAGGGAGTACCTCCTATTGGAAGTGCCCTATTGGGGAAGTACACAAGAAAAGACTGATGGGTATTTCAGTGGTGTGTTTGAATGGCACTAGGTCACACAGAAGGGTAGGAAGAGGAACTTGTGCAGGGGTGAACATTATTACAGGGATACACCTGGTTGCCTAATTGGTGTACTCTCCGTCTGTTTGTGGGGATGTTGAGGCAGTGGGAAATTACGAAGTTTTAAAAATTTATAACACAATAGTCACAAACGATTAGAATAAGATAGTTTATCAATTTTGCTTGGCATAGTATCAATATACAAATCAGCTGTATTTCTACATACCACCAACAGAGAGTTCAGCAATAAAATTGTAAAATGTCTTTACAAGAGCATTAAAATTTTCAGATATCATGAAATGACTCTAATAAAAACGTATAAGACTACTGTAAGAAACATTTTTCAGAACTTTATTGAGACATTAAAGAAGATTTAACTAAGTGGAGTGATACACAGTGTTCATGGATTTTAAGACATTATTGTAGAGATGTCACTTAAAGGATTTACAGATTCAATGCAGTATCAGTACAAATCACGGTCACTTTTTTTGGGCGTTGGGGGGTGGAAGCTGACAAAGTGAGTTAAACATTTTGAGAATATAAAGGGCCTAAAGAACAAAGAGACTTGTAGAAAAAGAATACGGCAGGAGGCCTTTATCAGACTGTAAGACTCAGAAAACTCCCCTAGCTAAAACAGTAGTGCTGGCGCAGGGATAAACAAGAGAACAATGGAACAGAACGTCCGAAAACCCAGAACGTCCGAATACCTAGCCATGCAGATGGGGACATTTGCCTTAGGATAGAGATGATTCGACCTGGCAGTGGGGAAATCGACTAGACAATGCAGCTGGGATCATTATCTACACAGTATTCACAGAAACAAACGACCGGGCGGGCTGTGACTAACGAGGATATGCAGGATCGTTCTTTAATGTACCCGGTTTGTCTTGGGATACGAGATACAAGGTGTACTCTTTTGGCGTGGGTCGCGGTTGGTCCACAACCGTTTCCGGTCACGAAGCACACATCCTAATGTCGTCTCTACTCCTTCAGATCCACTTCTAGTCTCCTAATCCCCGTTTTCTCAAGTGTGCCGCCAGCATCCTAGCCGCCCCCAGTTCCCCGCCCCGAGGACCGCTCTTCTCTGTACGGATCCAGACCTTCCCAATATGGCTGCTCCCTACGAGCGGCTTCCAAAGGGCGAGGAGACCGAGCGGACGCAAGCATTTCCGTCTCAGCCCTGGGCTGTGATTGGCTTAGCGCTCCGCTCAAGGTCAAAGACCAGGCGAGAGCGATTAAGTCCTACTAGGCATGCGCGTCCGCTCTGACAGCCGCTGCCGAGGTGGAGACGGTAAGTCTTGAAAAGAGAAAGGATGGGCTGGATTTGCACCTCTCTGGTCTGGCCGGCCAGCTCCGGTCGCCTAGGGTGGCCTTCTCGCTCTCCGTACGGCGCACGACCCAAGATGGCGGCGCACGGAGCACAATGGCCGCTACCACCGCAACGCGGCGAAATCGGAGCGGCGACGCTGCCCGGCGATAAAATTCTAACCAGGGCCAGAATGAGGGCCTGTGCATTGGTGGTTCGCTCCAAAGTGCCACTGATTCCGAGACTCCGGTCCGCAAACTTGATGAGCGGAAGCGGAAGGGGCGTACGGAAGCTTGGGTTCTCACGGCGTAAGGTCACAGATTTGCGGTCGAGGATCGCTTTCTCCTAGAAGCTGTCAGAGTCCCGCGCTGTGGGACTTCCGCGACTTGAGATGCGGGTCGTGTGGGTACTCGTGGGGGGTGTCTGTTTTCGGTGGCTGCGGGGTTGTCAGGGGCGTTGGCGGAAGTTTGGACTGGCATTAAGTGTTGAGGACGAAAGACAGTGCCTACTGAGAGCGACAGGTGGGTTCCGGGTCGCGCCCCAGGCGGTAGACAGAGGCGTTGGGAGAACCACTGACCGAGGGGCCCATCGGGGTCTGTTCGGTGAGGAAAGGATCGGGGGTCATCTGAGGTCCCTATGGTCCGAGTGTGAGCATCCGAGGGATCCGTGATCCCTCTGAAAATAGGTGTCTGGGGGGCTGTGAATGGGTGCGAGAGCGAAGCGCAGGGTGTTCGTGGGAGAGGTGGGTGGGATTGGAACGCGAGGAGTCGCAGGGAGACATTTGGGTGTGCATATTGGGGTGTCCTATTTCCCAGCTTTTTATGCTGAATCTAAGCGTACAGAAAGTCGAAAGAATAGCAAAACGGTTCACCCGACGTGAATAGATCCACGAGTTGTTAAAACCGTGCCATAAACACTTAGGAAGTGTGTGTGCGTCTCAGCCAGTGGACACGTGCGTTTTTGCACGCGCATGAAATCAGGGTAGTCCTAGCTTTTTCAGTTAGCAGTAATCGCTCCTCGGATAAACCTCGTTGGCTAAGATGCTGCCACTGCTCAAAGCTAGTCCTAACTTTCTTGTCCTTTCTGCTACATGTTTGTGTGATTTGTCATAAGGTGCTAAGTTCTTTAATTCTCGGTTTTTCCACTCAAACACATTGGTATTTAACTCACAGGTACTTCTGAGGGCCCTAACTTCATGACCTCATCTAAACCTAATTACCTCCCAAAGGCCTTATTCCCAAATACACATGAGTTTGAGGGCTGCAATTTTTTTTTTTTTTTTTAAAGTAGGTTCCGTGCCCGAGGTGGGGCTTGAACTCACAACTCTGAGATCAAGGTCATATCCTCTACAGATTGAACAAGCTAGGCACGGCTGGAGGACATAAATATTAACTCCATAACAGGTAGGTACCTGACAAAAGGTAGCTATTATGATTTAAATGTATACTTCCTTAATGGGAGTTTTTATGTTTGAAACAGTTCTGTTAACTTTTAAAATTATATATATATAATACACATATATATATGAACATATACATACATATATATTTCTTAACTATGTGTATTTATGTTTCATATTAAATGTTCTTGTCATTTTTTATTACGGTATCATTATATACTTATCATCAATAAAAGCAGATAATCACCTTAAACTATCTGTAATATTTTGAAATGTATTTTTTTAAAGTGAATTATATTTAATGGATATTTTCCCTTTTTTAATGGGTAAGAGTAGGCTGGATTAAATGCGCATTTCAGAGGCCTCTGGTTTAATTTTACCACATTCCCCAATAATGTTCCATTATCTCATGCATCCACACACTGTGCCAGGTTTTTCGACATCTTTAGTGACAGTGGGTTAATCATCTTTTCATTCTTTTCTAATACGATAGCCCGATTTAGAAAAAAATGACTAGCCTCACCTTTTCTTTATAGTTTTGTTTAATCAAGATCATATTTGATTTGAAAATGGAAGTCTCCATCCTTGTTCCATCTTCCTGGTCTCTCCTTCTAACCCTCCCATACCTTGGAACTACTATGCACAGATTAGAATGTATTATTCCCTGGACTTGTATAATTTTATCACATGTATATGGATATACTCTTAAGTAGTAGTAAGAATACACATTTTAGTTTTCTGAGTTTGTAAGTTTTATAATGAGGATATTATAATGTGGTATTCTGAGGCCTGGTTTTCTTTTTCTTTTTTCTTTTTTTTTAATTTTATTTATTCATTTGACAGACAGAGATCACAAGTAGGCAGAGAGGCAGGCAGAGAGAGAGGAGGAAGCAGGCTCCCTGCCGAGCAGAGAGCCCGATGCGGGGCTCGATCCCAGGACCCTGGGATCATGACCTGAGCCGAAGGCAGAGGCCTTAACCCACTGAGCCACTCAGGCGCCCAGGCCTGGTTTTCTTGATTCGGTATCAGTCTGTGATTCATCTGTCTTGCGTGTAGGCTTGGTGTATTAATACGAATTTCATTGCATAAATACAGTGTAGTGCATGCATCCATTCTCCTGCTGTTGGACATTTGTATTGTTTCTGGGTTTTGGCTGTTAAAAGTAGGGAAGTTCTGAAAAATCTTGTATGTCTCTTAGTTGTTGTGAGAATTTGTCTAGTCTAGGCTATATATTTAGAAGTATAATTTCTGGCACAAAGTAGATGAATTTTTATCTAGAAGGAAAAACCAAATTGCTTCTGTAACGCGGTACAGAACTCTATCATCAGCAGTGTATAAAAGTGCCTGTTGGTGCATAAGCTTTCCAACTTAGTATTTTCATTATTGCTTTTTGACCATTTTGGGGGTATAAACCTCATCTCGTTGTGGTCTCCATATGCACTGTTCTCATTACTCACAGGGTTGATCATCTATTTATATGTTCATTGGCCAATTTTCTTCTTTTATTTATTTTAATTTAGTATAGTTGATACACAATGTTCCATTAGTTTCAGGTGTACAACATAGTGATTGACCATCTTTATATATAGATGGGCCAACTTTAAATAAAACTGAAAAGTTTAAAAAAAAAAAAAAACTGAAAAGTTTGTCTTTACCCGACATATTTGGAATGCGTATCTTTTGCTAGTTATTTTGTAATAAACAGTCTGTCTGGTCTCTGTCCCCCACTCCTAGGAAGTGGCCTCTAAAACCTGTCACTCCTGAGTGACAGGAGTCTTTGTTATTCGTGGTGGGTCTGTAGATAGTTAGGACAGTGAGGTGACTCAGGATGGGGCTGTTTTATGTCGTATGCCAGAAAGACTGACCATGTGATCAGAGGGTTGGGGCTTTGAGCCTGGTAATACTAGCCCAACCTCTGAGATGGTAAGGGTGCTGGGGGTTGAGTCGCATGGCCAGTGATTAGGTCAGTCATGCTTACTTAATAAAAACTGTAGACACTGACGCTCGGGTGAACTTCTGTGGTTGGCGGTACCCTACATATTGTCACTTATAGATATGTTAAATGAGTAATGTGTCCTGAGGCACCTGGGTGGCTCAGTGGGTTGGGGGCTCTGCCTTCAGCTCGGGTCATGGTCCCAGGTTCCTGGGATCAAGCCCTGCATTGGGCTCTCTGCTCAGCAGGGAGCCTGCTTCCCTTCCTCTCTCTCTGCGTGTGATCTCTGCCTGTCAAATAACTAAAATCTTAAAAAAAAAAAAAAAAAGAGTAATGTGTTCTGACTCCAAAAGGATAGGACGATGGAAGCTTCTGGTTTGTCTCTCTCCATTTGACTGGTTATGATTGGATTGGCTGGATATCGTTTTGCTATAATAATATGTTTTTTAAATTATTTATTTAAAAAATTTTTATTTATTCACTTGAGCACACGTCAGAGCAGATGAGTTGGGGGGAGGGCAGAGGGAGAAGGAGAGGGAGAGGCTCACTCGCCTCTGATCACAGAACCTTACTAGGGTTCCCATCTCATGACCCTGAGAGCATGACTAGAGCCGAAATCAAGAGTCGGGCACTTATCCCACTGAGCAACCCTGGTGCTCCTCTTTTTGCTCTAGTAAGACTTCTATCTTGCAGTTTCTCCCAGGTACCTTGTAAATACTGGCTTTTCTCCCCTCTTAAATCTTGTTTGAATATGAAATTGCAATTAATGTTTATATTGAATTAAAGCAGTTGCATAATGACAATTTTGTTTTTCTTTTAATTTATTTTTCCCATTTATTGCTCAAGTTTTTATCTGGTACATTTTTGACTTCAAAGAGAGATTATCCCTGTCCCTAAGTTTAAAGAAATGCCATGGACTATTTTAGATACTCTTGCTTGTGTATTTTTAGTTTAGTAATATATATATTTTTAAATTGTCAGTGGTGGGGCACCTGGGTGGCTCAGTCATTTGAGCTGTATACTTTTGATTTTGGCTCAGGTCATGATCTCAGGATCCTGGGATTGAGCCCCATATTTGGCTCTGCATTTAGCAGGAATTCTGTTCAAGGATTTCCTCCTCTTCCTCTACCTGCCCCCCACCTCTCAAATAAATAAATCTTTAAATTGTTGGTGGCCATGGTTTTTTCTCACATGTCTTTTCATTATCTGCTGGGCTAATGAAACAGTTCTTACTACACTATCCTTGCATCCTTGGAATAAAGTCAACTGTGCATAGTAGGGTTCTTCCTATATTTGGCTTTCTTAGTATTCTTCTTATATATCCCTGCATATGGTTTCTCAGTATTTTCTTTAGGCTTTATATAGCGGGAGTCCCATTCCCTGGCCTTGGTTCTTGAGTTCCGCCAAGAAAGAATTCAGAGTCAAACTCTTAAGCGAGCAAAGGTTTCATAGCAGTTTAAGCAAAAGTACATTCCTTTCTTTCTTTCTTCTTTCTTTTTTTTTTTTTTTTTTTTTGGCAAAAGTACATTCTTGAGATGGGAGAGCAAGCAGGCCCAGAGGTGGCAGCTGGGTCAGGGTTGTTTTTGCTTTTTGGATAGGTTATGGGTCATAGGTAGGGCAGTGTCTGACTGAGGGTACAGCCCGTCATCTAAGGGACTCCACCTACTGGGAGTTTTTGGCCTTATAGGGCCCTTGTCAGAACTGTCACGGCAGCCATTCTCTGGGGAGGGGGTTAAAACCACAATGTAAATGTATTATAGTAAGGCTCCGAGTTACTCTAGGGCAGTCATGGGGAAGAGCGCAGGCATATCCTCTGGGATCTTCCTCGGGGGTTTGGAGGTTGGCCTCCGCCCTTTTACAGTCGGAAATCACTTGTTCCCTGCTCATACCCAGCTAGCTGCCTACGCTGTCAGTCCCTGGTGTTTGGCTTCTTTCGCTTAGAATAATTAATGCTTTTCATCTTCGTCCATGATTTTCCATTTATCATGAGTTTATTCCTCTCTGCTGCTGAGTACTAAGCGGTGGCACAGATAGGCCGCAATATGTTCATTCCCCACTTGATGAATGTTTTGGATTTAGGGGGTCAGTTTTAGATATATATTTTTTAAAGATTTTATTTATTGGACAGAAGGAAACACAGGGAGAGAGGGAACATAAGTAGGGGAAGTGGGAGAGGGAGAAGCAGGCTTCCCGCCCAGCAGAGAGCCTGATGTGGGCTCCATCCCAGGACCCTGGGATCATGACCTAAACCGAAGGCAGTCACTTAACGACTGAATCACCCAGGTGCCCTGGTTTTGAATATTCTCAATAAAGCTGCAGTATGCATTCATGTACAAGTCAAAGTGGCTGTACCATACTGTATTTTTACCAGCAGAGGAGGGGAGTTCTTTTTCTTCACATCCTAGTCAGTACTTAGTATTTTCAGTCTTTTAAATTATAGCCATTCTGGAGAACATGGCTGGCTCAGTTGGTAGAGCACATGACTCCTGATCTTAGGGTTGTGAGTTCGAGTCCCAAATTGGGCCTAGAGCTGATTGATAGGTAGATAGATAGATAAATAAATAAAATTATCGCCATTGTAACAGGTTTGTAGGAATATTTTATTTAAGTTTTAATTTGCTTTTATTTAGGTTTTAATTTGCAGCCTTTTGTGTGTTCATTAGACGTCTCTCTACTTTTTTGGGGGGTAAGTGTCTGTTTAAATATTTTGTTTCTTTTTTACTAGATTGTCTCTTTTGTGAAGTTGTAAAAGTTCTTTGTATTTTTTAGATAGAAGTCTTTTAGTCAGGTATGCATTTTGTTAATATTTTACTCTAGCCTCTAGCTTGATCCTTCTTTGTTTTTTTAAGATTTTATTTATTTATTTGACAGAGATCACAAGTAGGAGGAGAGGCAGGCAGAGAGAGAGAGGAAGCAGGCTCTCCGCTGAGCAGAGAGCCTGATGTGAGGCTCCATCCCAGGACCCTGAGATCATGACCTGAGCCGAAGGCAGAGGCTTTAACCCACTGAGCCACCCAGGCACCCCTTGATCCATTTTACAAGTGTCTTTTGAATATTAAAATTTTTGGTCCTGAGATGTCTACTTTATCAGTTTTTTTCTTCTACTGTATGTTTTGTGCCCTGTTCAAGAAATCTTTGCCTAATCCAAGGTCACTTAAAGTTTTTCTGTGCTTTCTTCTAGAAGTTTCACTATTTCTTTTTTTAAGTGATCTCTGCACCCAGCATGGGGCTTGAACTCACAACGCCAAAATCAACAATCATGTTCTCTACTGACTGAGCCCACCAGGCATCCCAACAGATTCACTTCTTAAATCTTTACTGGTTAATTTTGGCATGGGGTAAACACGAATATCCTATTGTTTCAGTAGCATTTGTTAAACATTTTGTTATTTTTTTCATGCTCGTGCTTGCCTCTAACTTGTTGAATATATGAAGTATATATAATAGCATTTTTGGTGTACTGGTCCACCAGGTCTCTCCCTTTGGCCATTTTTGTCTGTTTCTCTTCCTTGTTTTTTTTTCCCCAGCTATGGGTCATATTTCCTTGGTTCTCTGTTTGTCTGGTAATTTTTGATTGGATGTCAGATATTGTCAGTTTCACCTGGCTGCCTGCGGGATTTCCTTTTATTCCTTTTACTACTTTTGAGGTTGGTTCTGGGATGTAACCACGTTACTTTGAAACAGATTCTTTGGAGGCTTTCTTTTAAGCTCTGTTAGGTGGTGCCAAAAGAGTCTTTTGTCTAGGATTGTTTTGTCCCCATTTCTGAGGTGATACTCTCCTGAGACCTCTGCATAGTGTAAGACCGGGCATATCAGAAGGTCTTTCCACCCAGGCTAGTGGGAATGCCGCTATTCCTGCTCTTGTGTAAGCACCAGGAATTGTTTAACCTGCTTCTTCCCAGTGGCCTTGGTAGTTCCCTCACAGTTCATTAGTGCTGAGCCGGAGACTCAAAGGAACCCTCATCCTCTGTAGAGTGAGTTTTCCCTCTCTTCACTGGTATACTGCCTGGCAAGTGTTAGTCATCTTTCCTTCCTCAGATTTTGAATTCTGTATCATTAACTCAGCAGCGCTGCTAGACTCTTCGGGTTCCTTCTCCCCATCCTGTGGCCTAGAAAGTCTCCAGGTAGTGAGCTGTGGTGCCCAAGGGTCTCTAGCCTTGTTTCCCTTCTCTGACTTCTGGGTGAGAAAACAGTTGTTTTAGACACGTTTCCATTTTTTTTTTTAATTGGTTAAGATGAAAGGATAATTCATAATTTGGTAATTTTCGCTGGAATCAGAGGTTCTATCAGTTCTGAGGGTTTGTGTTTTAATCCTTGGTCCAAGAGTTACTGTGTGGCTTTTAGCTAGGTGCTTGACCTTTCCTTTCTTGGTTTTCTCTAAAATAGAATAATTATAGTCTACCGCCTAGGATTGTGAGGGTTAAGTGAGAAAAGAAGATGCCTGAAACAATTCTTTGCATGTATGGGAACCTGCTTTTATTATAATTTCCACGCCAAACAAATCTTTCCTTGAATCCATAGATGCCGGCTTCCTAGAATGATGCACTTCCTATAAAGGAAGAAACGTAGATCTCAAGTCTAGAAACTCATTCTTGCCGAGGATACCTTTGATGAGACACCTGAATACTGAAAATGACCAAGTCCCAGGTTAGTTGTTTATTTCCCAGATTTCTAGAAGTTTGTAAAAATGTATACAATCTGATGGTTGCCAGAGTTGGTAAGGTAGGGGGGAGAGGGATAGGCAAAATGGGTGAAGGGGAGGGAAGATACAGGCTTCCAATTACGGAATAAATAATTCATGGGAATAAAAAATACAGCATAGGAAGTATAATCAATGATATTGTAATAGTGTCTCTGTGACAGATGGTAGCTGCACTTGTGGTAAGCATAGCATAACCATAGACTTGTTGAATCACTATTTTGTAACACCGGAAACTAATGTAACATCGTGTGAAAACTACAGTGAACAATTTAAAAAATGTATACAATCAAAGGGAATGATGTATATAGATCTCTTGCAGCTGGCAGAGATGTGCTTAGACTGGGAGACAGAATAATGACCTGGAGTAGCCAATCAGGGAGGGAGTTCTATCTTATCTGTATGTCACGTGTTGCAAGGTGCGAACAACTGTAACATTTCCACAGAAGTGGCAGGATCCAGAGCAGAGTTGCAGACATTTTTGTGGTAATATTGGAAACCACAGAAGAACAAAAACATATTTAAGATTTACTTTGTATATAAGCAGGAAGCACATGAACTTTCTGAGTACGTGTTTCCCAGAGATTAAAGATGAAGAAGTGCATTTGATGGGTCTTCCTCTTCAGTTTTTCTCCAGACTGTGGACCCAGTAAATGGTCATCTTCCCAAGGAAATGCGGGAGATTCAAAAGGCATAGCTAGAAAACTTTTTAAAAATCTCTTCTTATCTACAAAGAGAAAATAAGATTAATTTTTACCCGAGGGTCACGGTGTACGTCATTGCGTGAACATATGTAACATGTTCATAACATATTTCTAACAATATGCAGCACACAGTAAGAGTTAGTTCTGTTTTTGCTTTTGTGAGTACCATGATTTAATACATAGCAAAGTTAACTTCTAAAAGGCAGTTCTGAGCATAACATACTTTATGAAAAACACTGCAGGGGCGCCTGGGGGGCTCAGTGGGTTAAGCCTCTGCCTCCGGCTCAGGTCATGATCTCAGGGCCCTGGGATCGAGCCCCGCATCGGGCTGTCTGCTCAGCGGGGAACCTGCTTCCCTCCTCCCCCCGCCCCCTGCATACTGTGATCTCTGTCAAATAAATAAATAAAATCTTAAAAAAAAAAAAAAAAAGAAAGAAAGAAGGAAAAAGAAAAACACTGCAGTGTCTACCAAGTGTCTGCAGGAAATGTGTCCGCTTGCTCTGGTCTGTTGCTGCTTGTACCCCGGGCATCGGTTCTCTTTGGTTTCTTCTGTCTCATTGAACTTTTTGCAGTTCCTGGAACCCAGCATGGTATTTAACACTTTTAACACATGCTTCCTCTGGAAGAGTCACAGCTCCCGTGTCTTCCCAGTCTTACCATGGAGCACACCAGGAACCATGCACCTCTTCAGCTTGACCTCTTCCTCAGAACTGTTCGTTCTTCACCTACTTGTGCCCCCCGTTTTAACTTGAGTGAACTTCTGTTGTAAGCCTTGTTAAACCAGACCGTCTTGCCGTATATGAACTCTGTAAAGGAGTGTACTTGCCACTCCACAGGGTGTCAGGATTGTGCTTTATTTCCTTTTTTACTGCAGTGTATAGTGGGTAACATTAAATGCTCCTGGGGCACCTGGGTGGCTCAGCTGGTTAAGCGGCTGACTTCGACTCAGGTCACGATCTTGGGGTCCTGGGATCGAGACCCAAGTCGGGGCTGCCTGCTCAGCGGGGAGTCTGCTTCTCCCTCTACCCCTCCCATAGCTCACGCTCTCTCTCTCAAATAAATAAATAAAATCTTAAAAAAACAAAAATAACATTAAATGCTCCTAAGGTGGGTTGTAGATGCTTTTTAGGTAAAGTCTTAACAACATTTTACATTGGGTGAATGAATGAGGGAAGAAGTGAATGAAGAATGCAGAAAGGAAGGGCACCTGCGTGGCTCAGTCAGTTAAGCATCCAACTCTTGATTTCAGCTCAGGTCGTGATCCCAGGGTTGTGAGATCAAGCCTTTTGGGCTCTGCACTAAATAGAGAGTCTGCTTGGGATCTTCTCTCTCCCTTTGCCGCTGCCCCTGTTCTCTCTCTCAAATAAATAGATAAATTTTTACAAAAAATGCAGAAAGGATTATTTCAGTGGATTTATTAGCACACTAAGTGTAAATCAAAACTAGATATAGAGAAATACTTGTTTATAAATTTCTTTTCTTAAAAAAAGATTTTATTTATCCATTTGAGAGAGAGAGAGAGAAAGAGCATGAGAGGGGAGAAGGTCAGAGGGAGAAAGAGACTCCCCGAGGAGCTGAGAGTCCGATGCGGGACCCGATCCCGGGACTCTGGGATCATGACCTGAGCCGAAGGCAGTTGCCCAACCAACTGAGCCATCCAGGCACCCCTGTTTAAATTTCTATAGTAAAAATAATCAGAATAATATCCTGTATATCTTCTATAATTTATTCCATTATATTAACTCCAGATTAAAGAGGATTATGTTATTACAGGGCTTGTTGTCATTCAGTGATGTGGCTGTGGATTTCACCTGGGAAGAATGGCAGCTGCTAGATACTGTTCAGAGGAACCTCTACCGGGATGTGATGTTGGAAAATTATAGCAACCTAATGTCATTGGGTAAAGACAACTTTCCTAAAGACAACTTTCTCACCATGAGTCCATTAATTGCCTGGCTTTTTTCCCCCATTGATAACAATTTTTTTTTCCCATTGACACAATTTATGGGTACTCTGATATCCTTATTGATTTTGGAGTTACATAGGTGATGGAACTTATTTTCTTTATGACCAGTGATGGTACTTACGTTCATTTTCTGAATGAAAGCTTCTGTTTTGCTGAGATTTACTCTCTATTCCCTAAAACAGAATTTTTCATCATAGGCCCTAATACTGCTCAGTTCTCTGGGGGATTACTTCTTGACAGGTTATCAAGTTACTAGACCAGAAGCAATGGTCCACTTGGAGAAAGAACAAGGAGTGCTAGAGAGAGAATTCCCAAGTCCGTCTGGTCCCGGTGAGTACAGCAGTGCAGTGGGAGTGAGTGGGAGCCAAGTCACAGTTGATCATTGGTGTGTTGGGACCCTTGTTATTTTAACATTTTTGCTCATAGTCTCTGAATCTTAAGAGTTGACTTAGAGCAAGTGAAAAGAGGTCATCAGTGTGAATGGTGTTCCCTTCTCTTACCATATATGACTCATTGGCTAGCCACCTAGCAGAAGATGTACCTCCTTTTACTACTCTGGGTCAGATCTTGGCCTATTTCATTTGGTCTTTCCCTTTTGGCTTAGTTGTTTTTTTGCAGCTCGTTAGATACAAACTGCCTTCCCCACATCTTATCCATATTTGCATCGCTCTTCTGTTAGGCTTTCAGATATTCATAGATTGCCTCCAGAGTTTGAGGACATCACGTCTTTAGTTCATTATTTATTATCTATTTCTTTTATTGAATACCTTTGACTTATATTGTGCACCTGCTCGGTCACTTTCTCCGTTCTCTTTGGATATTGACTTGAGATTCCATTCCCCTCCATTTCATAATGGTAGGATTCACTGATTTTTTTTTCCCCCTAGAAGTAATGTGGCAAGTTTAGGGTCGGTATCAGGAAAATATTGAGAAAGATGAATCTGTGGAGGGAAATAATGAAAATAATGCATTGGGAAAAATATTTTCTCTGAGCAAAAATTTTGTTCCTTTTGTAGAAAGACCACGTCAGTGTTTCTCAAGAGGAATACATCTGGAACAAAAGTCAGATTCGAAATTTCAGAGCAAAAACTATGCAGAAATGAATTGTGATGAATTAAACAGCCACGGGAAACCATTTTTCCATACTCTGCATGAAACCTGCCATACTCAGGCCCCGTACAGCGAACATAATTTCTTTGTGAAGACGTTCAGCATGGCAAAAAATCTTAAAAGACATCACAGAATTCACGTAGAACGGAAACCTTATGAATGTAGTGAGTGTCCAAAATCCTTCAGGTATAAGTCAAAGCTCATAATACACCAGAGAACTCATACAGGAGAGAAGCCGTACAGATGCCCTGAATGTCAGAAAGCTTTCAGTACAAAATGTCATCTCACTCTACACCAGAGAACTCATACAGGAGAGAAGCCGTACAGATGCCCTGAATGTCAGAAAAGAGAGCCCGATGCGGGGCTCGATCCCAGGACCCTGGGATCATGACCTGAGCCGAAGGCAGAGGCCTTAACCCACTGAGCCACTCAGGCGCCCAGGCCTGGTTTTCTTGATTCGGTATCAGTCTGTGATTCATCTGTCTTGCGTGTAGGCTTGGTGTATTAATACG
Organism: Enhydra lutris kenyoni; assembly: GCF_002288905.1. Classification (NCBI taxonomy): domain Eukaryota; kingdom Metazoa; phylum Chordata; class Mammalia; order Carnivora; family Mustelidae; genus Enhydra; species Enhydra lutris. Next base: position 1,109,464 of record NW_019154161.1, read on the forward strand.
AATTTCATTGCATAAATACAGTGTAGTGCATGCATCCATTCTCCTGCTGTTGGACATTTGTATTGTTTCTGGGTTTTGGCTGTTAAAAGTAGGGAAGTTCTGAAAAATCTTGTATGTCTCTTAGTTGTTGTGAGAATTTGTCTAGTCTAGGCTATATATTTAGAAGTATAATTTCTGGCACAAAGTAGATGAATTTTTATCTAGAAGGAAAAACCAAATTGCTTCTGTAACGCGGTACAGAACTCTATCATCAGCAGTGTATAAAAGTGCCTGTTGGTGCATAAGCTTTCCAACTTAGTATTTTCATTATTGCTTTTTGACCATTTTGGGGGTATAAACCTCATCTCGTTGTGGTCTCCATATGCACTGTTCTCATTACTCACAGGGTTGATCATCTATTTATATGTTCATTGGCCAATTTTCTTCTTTTATTTATTTTAATTTAGTATAGTTGATACACAATGTTCCATTAGTTTCAGGTGTACAACATAGTGATTGACCATCTTTATATATAGATGGGCCAACTTTAAATAAAACTGAAAAGTTTAAAAAAAAAAAAAAACTGAAAAGTTTGTCTTTACCCGACATATTTGGAATGCGTATCTTTTGCTAGTTATTTTGTAATAAACAGTCTGTCTGGTCTCTGTCCCCCACTCCTAGGAAGTGGCCTCTAAAACCTGTCACTCCTGAGTGACAGGAGTCTTTGTTATTCGTGGTGGGTCTGTAGATAGTTAGGACAGTGAGGTGACTCAGGATGGGGCTGTTTTATGTCGTATGCCAGAAAGACTGACCATGTGATCAGAGGGTTGGGGCTTTGAGCCTGGTAATACTAGCCCAACCTCTGAGATGGTAAGGGTGCTGGGGGTTGAGTCGCATGGCCAGTGATTAGGTCAGTCATGCTTACTTAATAAAAACTGTAGACACTGACGCTCGGGTGAACTTCTGTGGTTGGCGGTACCCTACATATTGTCACTTATAGATATGTTAAATGAGTAATGTGTCCTGAGGCACCTGGGTGGCTCAGTGGGTTGGGGGCTCTGCCTTCAGCTCGGGTCATGGTCCCAGGTTCCTGGGATCAAGCCCTGCATTGGGCTCTCTGCTCAGCAGGGAGCCTGCTTCCCTTCCTCTCTCTCTGCGTGTGATCTCTGCCTGTCAAATAACTAAAATCTTAAAAAAAAAAAAAAAAAGAGTAATGTGTTCTGACTCCAAAAGGATAGGACGATGGAAGCTTCTGGTTTGTCTCTCTCCATTTGACTGGTTATGATTGGATTGGCTGGATATCGTTTTGCTATAATAATATGTTTTTTAAATTATTTATTTAAAAAATTTTTATTTATTCACTTGAGCACACGTCAGAGCAGATGAGTTGGGGGGAGGGCAGAGGGAGAAGGAGAGGGAGAGGCTCACTCGCCTCTGATCACAGAACCTTACTAGGGTTCCCATCTCATGACCCTGAGAGCATGACTAGAGCCGAAATCAAGAGTCGGGCACTTATCCCACTGAGCAACCCTGGTGCTCCTCTTTTTGCTCTAGTAAGACTTCTATCTTGCAGTTTCTCCCAGGTACCTTGTAAATACTGGCTTTTCTCCCCTCTTAAATCTTGTTTGAATATGAAATTGCAATTAATGTTTATATTGAATTAAAGCAGTTGCATAATGACAATTTTGTTTTTCTTTTAATTTATTTTTCCCATTTATTGCTCAAGTTTTTATCTGGTACATTTTTGACTTCAAAGAGAGATTATCCCTGTCCCTAAGTTTAAAGAAATGCCATGGACTATTTTAGATACTCTTGCTTGTGTATTTTTAGTTTAGTAATATATATATTTTTAAATTGTCAGTGGTGGGGCACCTGGGTGGCTCAGTCATTTGAGCTGTATACTTTTGATTTTGGCTCAGGTCATGATCTCAGGATCCTGGGATTGAGCCCCATATTTGGCTCTGCATTTAGCAGGAATTCTGTTCAAGGATTTCCTCCTCTTCCTCTACCTGCCCCCCACCTCTCAAATAAATAAATCTTTAAATTGTTGGTGGCCATGGTTTTTTCTCACATGTCTTTTCATTATCTGCTGGGCTAATGAAACAGTTCTTACTACACTATCCTTGCATCCTTGGAATAAAGTCAACTGTGCATAGTAGGGTTCTTCCTATATTTGGCTTTCTTAGTATTCTTCTTATATATCCCTGCATATGGTTTCTCAGTATTTTCTTTAGGCTTTATATAGCGGGAGTCCCATTCCCTGGCCTTGGTTCTTGAGTTCCGCCAAGAAAGAATTCAGAGTCAAACTCTTAAGCGAGCAAAGGTTTCATAGCAGTTTAAGCAAAAGTACATTCCTTTCTTTCTTTCTTCTTTCTTTTTTTTTTTTTTTTTTTTTGGCAAAAGTACATTCTTGAGATGGGAGAGCAAGCAGGCCCAGAGGTGGCAGCTGGGTCAGGGTTGTTTTTGCTTTTTGGATAGGTTATGGGTCATAGGTAGGGCAGTGTCTGACTGAGGGTACAGCCCGTCATCTAAGGGACTCCACCTACTGGGAGTTTTTGGCCTTATAGGGCCCTTGTCAGAACTGTCACGGCAGCCATTCTCTGGGGAGGGGGTTAAAACCACAATGTAAATGTATTATAGTAAGGCTCCGAGTTACTCTAGGGCAGTCATGGGGAAGAGCGCAGGCATATCCTCTGGGATCTTCCTCGGGGGTTTGGAGGTTGGCCTCCGCCCTTTTACAGTCGGAAATCACTTGTTCCCTGCTCATACCCAGCTAGCTGCCTACGCTGTCAGTCCCTGGTGTTTGGCTTCTTTCGCTTAGAATAATTAATGCTTTTCATCTTCGTCCATGATTTTCCATTTATCATGAGTTTATTCCTCTCTGCTGCTGAGTACTAAGCGGTGGCACAGATAGGCCGCAATATGTTCATTCCCCACTTGATGAATGTTTTGGATTTAGGGGGTCAGTTTTAGATATATATTTTTTAAAGATTTTATTTATTGGACAGAAGGAAACACAGGGAGAGAGGGAACATAAGTAGGGGAAGTGGGAGAGGGAGAAGCAGGCTTCCCGCCCAGCAGAGAGCCTGATGTGGGCTCCATCCCAGGACCCTGGGATCATGACCTAAACCGAAGGCAGTCACTTAACGACTGAATCACCCAGGTGCCCTGGTTTTGAATATTCTCAATAAAGCTGCAGTATGCATTCATGTACAAGTCAAAGTGGCTGTACCATACTGTATTTTTACCAGCAGAGGAGGGGAGTTCTTTTTCTTCACATCCTAGTCAGTACTTAGTATTTTCAGTCTTTTAAATTATAGCCATTCTGGAGAACATGGCTGGCTCAGTTGGTAGAGCACATGACTCCTGATCTTAGGGTTGTGAGTTCGAGTCCCAAATTGGGCCTAGAGCTGATTGATAGGTAGATAGATAGATAAATAAATAAAATTATCGCCATTGTAACAGGTTTGTAGGAATATTTTATTTAAGTTTTAATTTGCTTTTATTTAGGTTTTAATTTGCAGCCTTTTGTGTGTTCATTAGACGTCTCTCTACTTTTTTGGGGGGTAAGTGTCTGTTTAAATATTTTGTTTCTTTTTTACTAGATTGTCTCTTTTGTGAAGTTGTAAAAGTTCTTTGTATTTTTTAGATAGAAGTCTTTTAGTCAGGTATGCATTTTGTTAATATTTTACTCTAGCCTCTAGCTTGATCCTTCTTTGTTTTTTTAAGATTTTATTTATTTATTTGACAGAGATCACAAGTAGGAGGAGAGGCAGGCAGAGAGAGAGAGGAAGCAGGCTCTCCGCTGAGCAGAGAGCCTGATGTGAGGCTCCATCCCAGGACCCTGAGATCATGACCTGAGCCGAAGGCAGAGGCTTTAACCCACTGAGCCACCCAGGCACCCCTTGATCCATTTTACAAGTGTCTTTTGAATATTAAAATTTTTGGTCCTGAGATGTCTACTTTATCAGTTTTTTTCTTCTACTGTATGTTTTGTGCCCTGTTCAAGAAATCTTTGCCTAATCCAAGGTCACTTAAAGTTTTTCTGTGCTTTCTTCTAGAAGTTTCACTATTTCTTTTTTTAAGTGATCTCTGCACCCAGCATGGGGCTTGAACTCACAACGCCAAAATCAACAATCATGTTCTCTACTGACTGAGCCCACCAGGCATCCCAACAGATTCACTTCTTAAATCTTTACTGGTTAATTTTGGCATGGGGTAAACACGAATATCCTATTGTTTCAGTAGCATTTGTTAAACATTTTGTTATTTTTTTCATGCTCGTGCTTGCCTCTAACTTGTTGAATATATGAAGTATATATAATAGCATTTTTGGTGTACTGGTCCACCAGGTCTCTCCCTTTGGCCATTTTTGTCTGTTTCTCTTCCTTGTTTTTTTTTCCCCAGCTATGGGTCATATTTCCTTGGTTCTCTGTTTGTCTGGTAATTTTTGATTGGATGTCAGATATTGTCAGTTTCACCTGGCTGCCTGCGGGATTTCCTTTTATTCCTTTTACTACTTTTGAGGTTGGTTCTGGGATGTAACCACGTTACTTTGAAACAGATTCTTTGGAGGCTTTCTTTTAAGCTCTGTTAGGTGGTGCCAAAAGAGTCTTTTGTCTAGGATTGTTTTGTCCCCATTTCTGAGGTGATACTCTCCTGAGACCTCTGCATAGTGTAAGACCGGGCATATCAGAAGGTCTTTCCACCCAGGCTAGTGGGAATGCCGCTATTCCTGCTCTTGTGTAAGCACCAGGAATTGTTTAACCTGCTTCTTCCCAGTGGCCTTGGTAGTTCCCTCACAGTTCATTAGTGCTGAGCCGGAGACTCAAAGGAACCCTCATCCTCTGTAGAGTGAGTTTTCCCTCTCTTCACTGGTATACTGCCTGGCAAGTGTTAGTCATCTTTCCTTCCTCAGATTTTGAATTCTGTATCATTAACTCAGCAGCGCTGCTAGACTCTTCGGGTTCCTTCTCCCCATCCTGTGGCCTAGAAAGTCTCCAGGTAGTGAGCTGTGGTGCCCAAGGGTCTCTAGCCTTGTTTCCCTTCTCTGACTTCTGGGTGAGAAAACAGTTGTTTTAGACACGTTTCCATTTTTTTTTTTAATTGGTTAAGATGAAAGGATAATTCATAATTTGGTAATTTTCGCTGGAATCAGAGGTTCTATCAGTTCTGAGGGTTTGTGTTTTAATCCTTGGTCCAAGAGTTACTGTGTGGCTTTTAGCTAGGTGCTTGACCTTTCCTTTCTTGGTTTTCTCTAAAATAGAATAATTATAGTCTACCGCCTAGGATTGTGAGGGTTAAGTGAGAAAAGAAGATGCCTGAAACAATTCTTTGCATGTATGGGAACCTGCTTTTATTATAATTTCCACGCCAAACAAATCTTTCCTTGAATCCATAGATGCCGGCTTCCTAGAATGATGCACTTCCTATAAAGGAAGAAACGTAGATCTCAAGTCTAGAAACTCATTCTTGCCGAGGATACCTTTGATGAGACACCTGAATACTGAAAATGACCAAGTCCCAGGTTAGTTGTTTATTTCCCAGATTTCTAGAAGTTTGTAAAAATGTATACAATCTGATGGTTGCCAGAGTTGGTAAGGTAGGGGGGAGAGGGATAGGCAAAATGGGTGAAGGGGAGGGAAGATACAGGCTTCCAATTACGGAATAAATAATTCATGGGAATAAAAAATACAGCATAGGAAGTATAATCAATGATATTGTAATAGTGTCTCTGTGACAGATGGTAGCTGCACTTGTGGTAAGCATAGCATAACCATAGACTTGTTGAATCACTATTTTGTAACACCGGAAACTAATGTAACATCGTGTGAAAACTACAGTGAACAATTTAAAAAATGTATACAATCAAAGGGAATGATGTATATAGATCTCTTGCAGCTGGCAGAGATGTGCTTAGACTGGGAGACAGAATAATGACCTGGAGTAGCCAATCAGGGAGGGAGTTCTATCTTATCTGTATGTCACGTGTTGCAAGGTGCGAACAACTGTAACATTTCCACAGAAGTGGCAGGATCCAGAGCAGAGTTGCAGACATTTTTGTGGTAATATTGGAAACCACAGAAGAACAAAAACATATTTAAGATTTACTTTGTATATAAGCAGGAAGCACATGAACTTTCTGAGTACGTGTTTCCCAGAGATTAAAGATGAAGAAGTGCATTTGATGGGTCTTCCTCTTCAGTTTTTCTCCAGACTGTGGACCCAGTAAATGGTCATCTTCCCAAGGAAATGCGGGAGATTCAAAAGGCATAGCTAGAAAACTTTTTAAAAATCTCTTCTTATCTACAAAGAGAAAATAAGATTAATTTTTACCCGAGGGTCACGGTGTACGTCATTGCGTGAACATATGTAACATGTTCATAACATATTTCTAACAATATGCAGCACACAGTAAGAGTTAGTTCTGTTTTTGCTTTTGTGAGTACCATGATTTAATACATAGCAAAGTTAACTTCTAAAAGGCAGTTCTGAGCATAACATACTTTATGAAAAACACTGCAGGGGCGCCTGGGGGGCTCAGTGGGTTAAGCCTCTGCCTCCGGCTCAGGTCATGATCTCAGGGCCCTGGGATCGAGCCCCGCATCGGGCTGTCTGCTCAGCGGGGAACCTGCTTCCCTCCTCCCCCCGCCCCCTGCATACTGTGATCTCTGTCAAATAAATAAATAAAATCTTAAAAAAAAAAAAAAAAAGAAAGAAAGAAGGAAAAAGAAAAACACTGCAGTGTCTACCAAGTGTCTGCAGGAAATGTGTCCGCTTGCTCTGGTCTGTTGCTGCTTGTACCCCGGGCATCGGTTCTCTTTGGTTTCTTCTGTCTCATTGAACTTTTTGCAGTTCCTGGAACCCAGCATGGTATTTAACACTTTTAACACATGCTTCCTCTGGAAGAGTCACAGCTCCCGTGTCTTCCCAGTCTTACCATGGAGCACACCAGGAACCATGCACCTCTTCAGCTTGACCTCTTCCTCAGAACTGTTCGTTCTTCACCTACTTGTGCCCCCCGTTTTAACTTGAGTGAACTTCTGTTGTAAGCCTTGTTAAACCAGACCGTCTTGCCGTATATGAACTCTGTAAAGGAGTGTACTTGCCACTCCACAGGGTGTCAGGATTGTGCTTTATTTCCTTTTTTACTGCAGTGTATAGTGGGTAACATTAAATGCTCCTGGGGCACCTGGGTGGCTCAGCTGGTTAAGCGGCTGACTTCGACTCAGGTCACGATCTTGGGGTCCTGGGATCGAGACCCAAGTCGGGGCTGCCTGCTCAGCGGGGAGTCTGCTTCTCCCTCTACCCCTCCCATAGCTCACGCTCTCTCTCTCAAATAAATAAATAAAATCTTAAAAAAACAAAAATAACATTAAATGCTCCTAAGGTGGGTTGTAGATGCTTTTTAGGTAAAGTCTTAACAACATTTTACATTGGGTGAATGAATGAGGGAAGAAGTGAATGAAGAATGCAGAAAGGAAGGGCACCTGCGTGGCTCAGTCAGTTAAGCATCCAACTCTTGATTTCAGCTCAGGTCGTGATCCCAGGGTTGTGAGATCAAGCCTTTTGGGCTCTGCACTAAATAGAGAGTCTGCTTGGGATCTTCTCTCTCCCTTTGCCGCTGCCCCTGTTCTCTCTCTCAAATAAATAGATAAATTTTTACAAAAAATGCAGAAAGGATTATTTCAGTGGATTTATTAGCACACTAAGTGTAAATCAAAACTAGATATAGAGAAATACTTGTTTATAAATTTCTTTTCTTAAAAAAAGATTTTATTTATCCATTTGAGAGAGAGAGAGAGAAAGAGCATGAGAGGGGAGAAGGTCAGAGGGAGAAAGAGACTCCCCGAGGAGCTGAGAGTCCGATGCGGGACCCGATCCCGGGACTCTGGGATCATGACCTGAGCCGAAGGCAGTTGCCCAACCAACTGAGCCATCCAGGCACCCCTGTTTAAATTTCTATAGTAAAAATAATCAGAATAATATCCTGTATATCTTCTATAATTTATTCCATTATATTAACTCCAGATTAAAGAGGATTATGTTATTACAGGGCTTGTTGTCATTCAGTGATGTGGCTGTGGATTTCACCTGGGAAGAATGGCAGCTGCTAGATACTGTTCAGAGGAACCTCTACCGGGATGTGATGTTGGAAAATTATAGCAACCTAATGTCATTGGGTAAAGACAACTTTCCTAAAGACAACTTTCTCACCATGAGTCCATTAATTGCCTGGCTTTTTTCCCCCATTGATAACAATTTTTTTTTCCCATTGACACAATTTATGGGTACTCTGATATCCTTATTGATTTTGGAGTTACATAGGTGATGGAACTTATTTTCTTTATGACCAGTGATGGTACTTACGTTCATTTTCTGAATGAAAGCTTCTGTTTTGCTGAGATTTACTCTCTATTCCCTAAAACAGAATTTTTCATCATAGGCCCTAATACTGCTCAGTTCTCTGGGGGATTACTTCTTGACAGGTTATCAAGTTACTAGACCAGAAGCAATGGTCCACTTGGAGAAAGAACAAGGAGTGCTAGAGAGAGAATTCCCAAGTCCGTCTGGTCCCGGTGAGTACAGCAGTGCAGTGGGAGTGAGTGGGAGCCAAGTCACAGTTGATCATTGGTGTGTTGGGACCCTTGTTATTTTAACATTTTTGCTCATAGTCTCTGAATCTTAAGAGTTGACTTAGAGCAAGTGAAAAGAGGTCATCAGTGTGAATGGTGTTCCCTTCTCTTACCATATATGACTCATTGGCTAGCCACCTAGCAGAAGATGTACCTCCTTTTACTACTCTGGGTCAGATCTTGGCCTATTTCATTTGGTCTTTCCCTTTTGGCTTAGTTGTTTTTTTGCAGCTCGTTAGATACAAACTGCCTTCCCCACATCTTATCCATATTTGCATCGCTCTTCTGTTAGGCTTTCAGATATTCATAGATTGCCTCCAGAGTTTGAGGACATCACGTCTTTAGTTCATTATTTATTATCTATTTCTTTTATTGAATACCTTTGACTTATATTGTGCACCTGCTCGGTCACTTTCTCCGTTCTCTTTGGATATTGACTTGAGATTCCATTCCCCTCCATTTCATAATGGTAGGATTCACTGATTTTTTTTTCCCCCTAGAAGTAATGTGGCAAGTTTAGGGTCGGTATCAGGAAAATATTGAGAAAGATGAATCTGTGGAGGGAAATAATGAAAATAATGCATTGGGAAAAATATTTTCTCTGAGCAAAAATTTTGTTCCTTTTGTAGAAAGACCACGTCAGTGTTTCTCAAGAGGAATACATCTGGAACAAAAGTCAGATTCGAAATTTCAGAGCAAAAACTATGCAGAAATGAATTGTGATGAATTAAACAGCCACGGGAAACCATTTTTCCATACTCTGCATGAAACCTGCCATACTCAGGCCCCGTACAGCGAACATAATTTCTTTGTGAAGACGTTCAGCATGGCAAAAAATCTTAAAAGACATCACAGAATTCACGTAGAACGGAAACCTTATGAATGTAGTGAGTGTCCAAAATCCTTCAGGTATAAGTCAAAGCTCATAATACACCAGAGAACTCATACAGGAGAGAAGCCGTACAGATGCCCTGAATGTCAGAAAGCTTTCAGTACAAAATGTCATCTCACTCTACACCAGAGAACTCATACAGGAGAGAAGCCGTACAGATGCCCTGAATGTCAGAAATTCTTTCAGAACAAAGTATCATCTCATTCTCCACCACAGGACTCATACAGGAGAGAAACCCTATGAGTGCAAAGAGTGTGGAAAAGCTTACAGGGAGAAGACAAAGCTCAGATTGCATTACAGAACGCATACAGGAGAGAAACCTTTTGAGTGTACTGATTGTGGGAAAGGTTTTATGCAGAAGTCAAACCTGATGATCCACCAAAGAACTCATACAGGAGATAGACCCTATGGATGTAGAGAATGTGAGAAGACCTTCTGTAGTAAGTCTCAGCTTGCTGTTCACCAGCGAACTCATACAGGAGAAAAATCGTACGAATGCAAGGAATGCGGGAAAGCCTTCAGTAAAAACTCGCATCTCCTGACACATCAGAGAATTCATAGAGGAGAGAAACCTTATGAATGCAGTGAGTGTGGAAAAGCTTTTGTACACACATCACAGCTTATTGTACATCAGAGAAATCATACAGGAAGAAAACCTTACGAATGCAAGGAATGTGGGAAAGCCTTCAATAAAAAGTCACACTTCATAACACATCAGCGAATCCATACGGGAGAGAAGCCTTATGAATGCAGCGAGTGTGGAAAAGCTTTTATAGACAATTCACAGCTTATTGTTCATCGAAGAACTCACACAGGAGAGAAGCCTTACGAATGCAAGGAATGTGGGAAGGCCTTTAATAAAAAGTCATCCCTCATAACACATCAGAGAATTCATACAGGAGAGAAGCCTTACGAATGCAGTGAATGTGGAAAAGCTTTTATAGACAAGTCACATCTCATTGTCCATCAGCGAACTCATACGGGAGAGAAACCCTATGAATGCAGTGAATGTGGAAAAGCTTTCATACGAAAGGCAATGCTCATTGTCCATCAGAGAACACACACAGGAGAGAAACCTTTTGTGTGTCCCGAATGCCAAAAAGCCTTTAGCAGTATGGCCATGCTTAGTAGACATCAGTTGATTCATACAGGAGAGAAACCCCATGGATGCAAGGAATGTGGAAAAGCTTTCCGCCAAAAAAGCCATCTTATTATCCATCAGCGGTGCCATACTGGAGAGAAACCCTATGGATGTGTTCCGTGTGGTCAGATCTTCAACCAGAAGTCCCAGCTCATTAGGCATCAGAGACGCCACACGGGAGAGAAACCGTATCAGTGCATTCAGTGTGGAAAAGCCTTTTTTGAGAAATCATATCTCAGTGTCCATCAGAGAAGTCACACAGGACAGAAACCTTATCAGTGTAATGAGTGTGGGAAAACGTTCTCTGTCAAGTTCTTTCTCACTTCACATGAGGAAATTCATACTGGAAAGAAATCTCAGGAGCATGGTGACCACTGGAAAGACTTTAGTGAGATGTCAGATCTCACTGAATACAAGAGAAATCATTCAAGACACACCCTATGAATGAAAGTTAGGATACATTTGGTCAGTGTCAGTTTAAGAGAACTTACGCAGGAGATCTTTAAATGCAGTGAATATAAGAAAATTACCTACCACCAGTGTAGCCTCATTTCATTGAGGAAAGGCATATGAATGAGGTGAAAAGTCAAAATCTTTTCTTGACAGGTTCCCACCTGTCCTCCCATTATACATAACACAGAAATGAAACCTGAGTGCAACAAATGTTTTTGATGGGTCATCCTCTGATAGAGTAAAAAAAAGACCTCATGAATGTTGCAGATCCTGGAATATTTTGCAAACAAATGAGCTTTCATACCAAAGAAAATAGACACTGAAGACTTGTGATGGGGAATGCCTCTGGCATGAAGTCTAAACTTAATGTGCATCAGATTACACTTATTAAGAATTAGTGTGGTATAATGGTGCTAGGAAAGGTTGCTTACATATAACCTTTAGAACAAAAATTTCATTCCTGTCACATTGCCGTTTATTTAAGGAAAATACATGAAGTAGTCAGGAAAAGCAAATAACTTTGGCATGCCAAAGGACACTTTGCCTCATGTTTGAATATATTGGATAGTCAAAGCACTAAATTAAGAATGATCCAAGATGAATGTATTAGCTTTGCTTTACGTCTGTTTTTGTAGTACATGTATATAGTAATTTCATGTTTAATAAGATCATGAAAGGAAGTTGTATACCACAAAGTTCTTGTTTGTTTGTAATATGTAGTATCCATCAAGAAATGCCAACATTGTAAATTTTTTTGTATCATATAAATTGCAAGGGAAGTAATTAGACCTAAGATTAAGACTTTTTTAAAAAACTCTTTGCTGGTATACATAAGTGGATCTGGTAATAGTTTTAGCCCTTTGGAATAATAAATTTTTTTAAACAAATTACCTTCCGGTTGTCACTCAGAAAAAAATAAATCCATTAAAAATAGTGAGATTTGGGGTGCCTGGCTGGCTCAGTCAGTGGAATATGTGACTTTTTTTTAAAAAAGATTTTATTTATTGACAGATCACAAGTAGGCAGAGAGAGGGGGAAGCAGGCTCCCTGCTGAGCAGAGAGCCCCATGAGGGACTCCATCCCAGGACCCTGAGATCATGACCTGAGCCAAAGGCAGAGGCTTAACCCACTGAGCCACCCAGGCGCCCCTGGAATATGTGACTTTTGAAAAAGATTTTATTTATTTGAGAGAGCATGAGCAGGGGGGAGGAGCAGAGAGAGAGGAGAAGCAGGCTCCCCACTAAGCAGGGAGCCCAATATGGGGGTCAATTCCAGGACTCGTGGATTATGACCTGAGCTGAAGGCAGATGCTTAACCAATTGAGACGCCCAGGTGCTGTGAGCATGTGACTCTTGGTCTTGGGGTTGTGAGTGTGAGTCCCACGCTGGGTATAGAGCTTACTTAAAAATCTCTAAAACATACTGAGATTTAAGAGTGATGAGTAATCACAAGTCTTCCGTCCCTGAGTTCTGAGAAACTGGAAGCAGCTGCTATTTGCAAAGAAATGAAAACCTTTGGTGGTGGTATTGCTCAAATGCGGAATGTGGCTTAGACCTATCTATGGTCAGATGTGCTACCCACTGCTTTCTCTCATGTGGCCTAGTTTATCAGCTTCTGGCCGCTGCCATAACAAACTAGTATAAACTGAGTGGCTCAATACAACAGAAATTTATTGTCTCTGATCTGGAGGCTAGTCTAAAATCAAGGTGTCATCGGGGCCATACTCCCTCTAAAACCTGTTGGGGAGGGGCGCCTGGCTGGCTCAGTCGTTAAGCGTCTGCCTTTGGCTCAGGTCATGATCCCAGGGTCCTGGGATGGAGCCCTGCGTCGGGCTCCCTGCTCAGTGGGAAGCCTCCTTCTCCCTCTCCCGCTCCCCCTGCTTGTGTTCCCTCTCTCACTGTGTCTCTGTCAAATAAATAAATAAAATCTTAAAAAAAAAGACAACAAAAAAAACAAAAAACCAACCAACCAACTTGTTGGGGAATCCCTTCCTGTCTCTTTCTAGCTTCTGGTGATTTGCTGGCAATTTCTGTCACTCCTTCCTTAGCTTGCAGCTGCATACCTCCAGTCTCCATGACAATGACTTTTCCCCCACGTGCCTGTGTCTTCACATGCCCCCTTTCTAAGTACACCACTCACTGGAGTACAGGCACACTCTACACCTGTAGGACTTCATCTTAAACTAACTCCATCTGCAAACACTCTGTTTCCAAATACAGCCATATTCTGAGGTACTGGAGGTTAGGTCAATATACACTTTTTGGAGGAAGGGAGAGAGAAAATTCCTAACACCTAGTAATTTGGATGTAAACCTATAGAGATAATCCCAGTTTCAGGTCCAATACACTTACTCAGGCAGGTGTTCACACTCATCCAGCCTCTACAGTGGAGATCGAGGAGGAACAGTCAGCATTTACGCCTTTCTGAGACACACCCCGCATCCTGTACCAATGGCGCTTGCCGCTGTGACAGCAGCTACATGAGGGAATGAATGTCTTGTACTACCAACAAGCTAACTCAAACAGTAAGTGAGCACATCTATGTTTATGAGGGACCTTAATCTGAAATTGCCAGAGGAGTTTTGTTGTTGTTGTTGTTTCTTAAAAGATTTTACCTATTTACTTGGGAGAGAGAGAGCATGAAAAGGAAGAAGGTCAGAGGGAGAAGCAGACTCCTCGCAGAGCTGGGAGCCCGAGGCGGGGCTCGATCCCAGGACTCCAGGATCATGACCTGAGCCAAAGGCAGTGGCTTAACCCACTGAGCCACCCAGGCACCCCGCCAGAGGAGTTTCAACTGAGTTTGTTTTTTTTTTTTTTTTTTTTTTAGATTTTATTTATTTGACAGGCAGAGATCACAAGTAGGCAGAGAGGCAGGCAGAGAGAGAGGGGGAAGCAGGCTCCCCACTGAGCAGAGAGCCCGATTCAGGGCTCGATCCCAGGATCCTGAGATCATGACCTGAGCCGAAGGCAGAGGCATAACACCCTGAGCCACCCAGGCACCCCATTAACTGAGTTTGTTGCACTAAAAATGCCTTTAGTTTATCTTTTACGAGATGCAGGTGTGACCTAATGTGTTATTTGCTCACTTGGAAATTCCTGGAATTTCTGGTATTTTTTATTTTCATTCTTCCTAACTGGCTAATTCTTTTCTGAACTCATCTCTTAAAAAAAAAAAAAAAAGATTTTATTTATTTATTTATTTATTTGACAGAGAGAGAGAGAGAGAGAGAGAGAGAGACAGCAAGAGAGAGAGAGCACAGGCAGGTGGAGTGGGAGAGGGAGAAGCAGACTCTCCACTGAGCTCCGGGAGCCCAATGTGGGGCTCGATCCCAGGACTCTGGGATCATGACCCGAGCCGAAGGCAGACGCCCAATGACTAAGCCACCCAGGCACCCCTGAACTCATCTCTTTTTTTTTTTTTTAAGGTTTTATTTATTTGACAGAGATCATAAGTAGGCAGAGAGGCAGGCAGAGAAAGAGGGGGAAGCAGGCTCCCCACTGAGCAGGGAGCCCGATGTGGGGCTCAATCCCAAGACCCTGAGATCATGACCTGAGCCAAAGGCAGAGGCTGTAACCCCCTGAGCCACCCAGGTGCCCCCTGAACTCATCTCTTTATGGAAATTCGTCACCTGGAGAAAGTGGCAATCAAGGCAAATGACTATTATTTTGTTTTCCGCCCTCTTCACTCAAAGCCCACAGGTTGATTTAGAATCATTTGCCACCCTAGTTGTCAGAGGTGACAGTTTCACACAATGTCGTATCACTACATAAGGTGGGCCTCCATCTTTTCCGCTCCTCTTAACAGTTCACCTCCTTCTCGGCTTCAAACTGCTCAACTAACTGAGCCACCCAGGTGCCCCCAGTGCACTCATTTTATATTTTTGTGGTGGTATCTCACTTTTAGGTACCAGTTCTGTATCAGTCAATATAGGCTTAGTAATGCCTTGCTATCAATACCCTACCAATTGTGGTGGTTTACAGGAGTATAGTATTTTTGGGTCATGCCACACAATGACTACAGGTTGGCTCCACGTCTTCCTCACAGCCCAGACTGAAGGAGTAGTGTTCATCTGAAATCCTGTTTGTCTTAGTGCAAAGGAAAGAACGGGGCAAACAATTTGCAGGCTCTTAAAGACTGACAGTGATACATTCTACTTCCCCCCACAATTCGTTTCTTGAAAAAGTCACACGGCCAAGCCTTTAAGAAAGGGCTATGTAATCTTTTGGTAAGGCAGCACAGCAACTAATAATGACAATATTAATTAAAATACATATTAATAAAAGTGAATTCACGCTATCTTCATGTTAATTTACTGTCACTGTGAGGTAATTAGAGTCAAAGTGTAGTAAACTTCAACGAAGATGCTAGGCAAAAATAATCCTATCATGTTTTAAAAATTACACAGACTATGTGACAAGGGCAGCATGTAAACTGCAAGAAGTATCCTGTATTAAAGCATTCTAAAGTGCTATTTTCCTAAAAAAGTATAAAGTTATTGAGTGTTAAGAATGCACCCTATGGTTAAGGACGCACACTTAGAGTCATCATTAAGGGAAAATAATAAATGAAAAGAAAAAAAGAAAGAAATCACTAAGAGACTAAGAACAGGGTGTATATCTTCCAAACTAGTCAAAGACAAAAATAAAGAGCAAAAATAGAATGATTAAAAACCAAACATTACCACAAACCCAAAAGAAGGCTAAAAAGTAGACTATAAAGAAACAGGATAAGCTGCCCAAATAGAAAGAGGTAGGATCAAACAATAATTTGTTAGTAAGTTAAATGAAAATGAAATAAATGCTCTGGTTTATATACAGTTTGTCAGACTTGGTAAATAAAATTAAGATACTGTGTTTTTTAAAATGAAATAACCACATAAAACATATGGAATGGATTTTATGAAAAAGCATCTCATGCAAATACTAAACATGGCAAACCTAGTACAACTAAATTAATATCAGAAAAAAATCGGGGTGCCTGGGTGGCTCAGTGGTTAAAGCCTCTGCCTTCACCTCAGGTCACGATCCCGGGGTCCCGGGCTCTTTGCCCACTTCAGGCTCTTTGCTCCGCAGGAAGCCTGCTTCCTCCTCTCTCTCTGCCTGCCTCTCTGCCTACTTGTGATCTCTGTCTTTCAAATGGATAAATGGAATCATTAAAAAAAAAATCTCTAAGGGGATAGTCACTAATCATGGGAAGAAATGCTAATGCTAAATTCATACATTAGATAGGGACTCAAATTAAAGTAAAAATGTAAGATTTACAATCATAAGAGGCAAAGTTACAATCATAGAGGGAGATTTTAATCCCTTTCTACCAGCATATTACAGAATAAACTGATAAAATGTTTATAAAAGTTTTGAACATACTTAATAAAAATCAGTATAATGAAGGTATTGTATGCAACCTCAAAATTCACAGAATTTTCAAGTACTTCTTTTCAAAGTTTACCATGTTTGCCATGACCTGGGCTTTATTATAAAACAAATTTCAACAAACTTCGAAGGACTAAATATATGTGCAATTGTGTTCTGTTAAGCTCACATACACTTGGAAGTCAATGACAAATATTAGCTAGAAATCTATAATGTTGGAAATTAGGAAAAAATTCTAAATATCCCATGAATCAAAGAAGAAATCATTTTTCCAACTTTGCATTCTAATCATTTTTAAGTATAAAAAGGATGAAAATCTAAATAATGGTCCCTATGTACCTACAAAATAGATTCAACAAATTCACCATTTCGTTATGTATCTATTTTCCATTTAGTTATCTACCTATTTATCTTTTCAGAATCATCTGAAATTAAAGATACCATGACACCTTACTTCTATATTATCTGCATCCCCTGCATAATCATGATATCATTACCAAACCTAAGAAATTAAATAGGAAATTAAAAAACTGGGGTTTCCTAAGTGATTAAAAGTGTACACCATGGGTAGCTGGGTGGCTCAGTCCTTAAACGTCTCCCTTTGGCTCAGGTCATGATCTCAGGGTCCTGGGATGGAGCACCCAGTGGGGCTCCCTGCAGGGAGACTGCCTCCTTCTCTCTTCCCCATTCCCGTTCGCTCTCGCTGCCGCTATCTCGGTCTCTCTGTGTCAAATAAATCTTAAAAAAAAAAAAAAAAAGTACAGTAGGACATTTTGCTGCGGTCTGACAACAGGTCACATTAACAGGACTAGTCCCGTTTGAGCCTGGGTCTCCACTTTGTTGTTGGGGTATCACAAAAATCCTCTTCTGCCATGGGAAAAGAAACTCAAAAGCAAGGTCTTTATGTGACATCTCCAAGCACAGATAGTTTGGAGGCGTTCAGGTGAAGTGTGTGTATGTATGTGTGTGTGTATATATATATATATTTGATGAGAAAATTTTTTCTTTATTTCCCAGGATGTGTAACAGATTGGAGTTTGGACTAGGGCTGGTTGGTTTGATCTACAGAGACCGCCAGATGCTTCCAGAATGCAGTAGCTCTCCTCTTCACTCTCTCCGGGTTTAGGATTCTCAATAGTGTCCCCACCACTACCCCTCTCCCAGTTCTGCTGAGGCCCGCCCTCGGCACCTGGCAAGCCCCCCCCCCCCCTCCAGCGCTGCAGAGCGCCAGCTCCCCTTCTCCCCCCGGGCCGCCATCCGTCCCTCTTCCTCATCGTCGGGCACGCACGGTTGGCTTCCCGGTTCTATTGGCCCGGTGCCTCCCCTTCCACGACCTCTCCTTCCAAATACCCTAGAGTTACTTCTCTTCAGTGCACGCGTCTACTGAACCCCGTGCAGATGCACGATGCCCGTCTTCAGAGGTCTTCCAGGATTCTGCGGTCCGGTGCAAGAGCAGCCGGCTCTCCTGTTAGAGGTAACGCTTCGGCCGCCGGACGCGCTACTGAGCATGCGTACCGGCACCCGGAGGCGCGGTGGTCAAACGCGCTACGGAGCATGCGTAGCGGTCCCGGCGTGCTGCAGAAGCCGGGGCCGGAAAGGCTTTCCCGAGGAAGCCGACCGAGAGCGGGAGAAGCCGGCAGAGGCTCCTGCCCCGCACATCATTTTAAGAAGACCGCTCGCATTGTGCAGCCGATCAGTGCGGGCGGCCGTATGACTCACTACGTATCCACGGTGCCGAGTTCCAGTCTTTGGAAGGATGCGGCTATTTACCTCCACCTGCCCAGGCATGAGCGAGGGAAGTGGTCAGCGCTGGGGGGAACCGGAAGCGGAAGTGGTGTGTGCGGTCCTTTTAAACCTCCTGTGGCGCGCTGAGGTGGCTGCAGCTGCCCGCTTAGAGGTGCAGTGCCTAGCGAGTGCTCGGGGCGGGTGGCGGAGGGTCCCTAGGCGTTGAAGGCAGCCTGGGGGCGTCTGGCGTTTGGCGGTGGGCTGGAGGATGTGAGGACTGGAGAGGTGGCTTGGGTGTGAGAGCAGGTGTCGCGGGAGTGGGTCAGCGAGGGCTAGGGAATCCTCCCTGGTCGGTGCTTGTTGGCTGCGTGAGTCCGACAGCCTAAATGTGGTGGGTCCCTGAATGGGGTGATGTGCTTCAGGATGAAATAGCGGCGAGTGGGCAGCCTCGTTTGTGTTTGTGGTTGAGTAGCTTGTCGGGGTTGTGCACAGGTGCGAGAAGTGTGGTGAACTGGGGGAAGCCTTGATGGGCAGGGCGTTTTCAGGAATTTGCCTCCACCGCCTCGGAAAATGGGAAGATGCTTTCTGGGGGCATGATTCTCCTAGCTGACCCACAGTTTGGTCCGTCATACCGACTCACCCACCCAAGGCCTGTTTCAACTCTCCTTTGACTCCAGCTCATACTTTCTTCTTATTCGTTCTATGAAAAACGAAAATACTTTGAAGTGACTAGATTAAATTAATCTGCAAAATATATGTGTTATGAAAGGTGTGGCTTCTGCCTTTTGTCTTTGGGTTTTTGTAAATCTCACTTGCGTGTTTCTTTTCTGGTTGGTTATGAAACAGGTAATGAGAAACAAGTCAGTTTCCCCAAAATATGCTACCTAGAGATAATAGTTGTTAACTTTTCCTTATTTTTTTTAATTTTAGGCTTTTAAAAAAGATTTATTTATTAGAGAGAGAGAGACCAGTCAAGTGGGGGGGAGGGTCAGGAGGAGAAGTAGAGACTGTCAAGCAGACTCCCCACTGAGCACCAGTGGGACTTGGGGCTCGATTTCAGGACCCATGAGATCATGACCTGAGCAAAATCAAGAGTCAGATGCTTAACCGACTGAGCCATCCAGGAGCCCCTTTATTTTGCTCTTTTTATGTCTTTTGCAGTTATTAACTGAACAATTTCTTAAAACTGGATTTATCATGTATACATTCCCATAGTCTTTTTAAAAGATTTTTATTTATTTATTTGACAGAGATCAAAGCAGGCAGAGAGGCAGGCAGAGAGAGAAGGAGGGGAAGCAGGTTCCCCACAGAGCGGAGAGCCCGATGCGGGGCTCCATCCCAGAGTCCTGGGATCATGACCTGAGCGGAAGTCAGAGGCTCCAACCCACTGAGCCACCCAGGCACCCCTAAAATACTTTTTCAACAGTTAAAAAAAAATACTTTTAGTATTTCATCAAATGAATATACTATGGAATTTTGCCTGGTGTCCCATTAAAAGTATACATAAATTTGGGCAGAACAATCTATAATTTTATCTTAATACAAATTGGTCTCTCCAGCTCCTCAAGAAAACTTTCTGGTTTTTTAATAGAGATTCTGGATATTTATCTTGTCTTTAATAATTATATTTTTACTGCTATTGCTGGTGTTTCTTTTTGCCATTTAAACTTTTGTTTTAAATTTTGCTGTGAAGAAAAGCAATTAAAATATCTATCTGGAGGTGCTTGGGTGGCTCAGTCAGTTAAGCATCTGCCTTCAGCTCAGGTCATGAACCCCGCGTCCTGGGATTGGGCTTCGCATCAGGCTCCACTCAGTGGCGAGTCTGCTTGGCGATTCTCTCTCTCTCTGTCCCTCTCCCACTCATGATTGCACTTACTCCCTCTTTCTCTCTCAAAAATAAATAAATAAATCTTTAAAAAAAAATCTATCTGGGCCCATTGCTGAATTTTCATTATTATGCATAGTTCTACTTTTTTTTTTTCCCTCTTGAGATATTTTAGGAAAGCAGTCAAAAAATATTCAAATGATTTTAGTGGGAAGAATGTGGATTTTTTTTTTTTTTTTGACAGATCACAAGTAGGCAGAGAGGCAGGCAGAGAGAGAGAGAGAGGAGGAGGAGGCAGGCTCCCTGCCGAGCAGAGAGCCCGATGTGGGACTCGATCCCAGGACCCTGGGATCATGACCTGAGCCGAAGGCAGAGGCTTTAACCACTGAGCCACCCAGGCGCCCCGAAGAATGTGGACTTTTTTTTATTAGACTTTTTTTTAAAGATTTTATTTATTTGACAGACAGAGATTGCAAGTAGGCAGAGAGGCAGGCAGAAAGAGAGAGGAGGAAGCAGGCTCTCCACTGAGCAGAGAGCCCGATGCGGGGCTCGATCCCAGGTCCCTGAGATCATGACCCGAGCCAAAGACAGAGGCTCAACCCACTGAGCCACCCAGGCGCCCCAAGAATGTGGATTTTTAAAGTCTTGGTTTACATCTCAGTTATACCACTCGCTAGAACATTGGGAAAGGTACCTAAACTCTCTGAGTGTCCAGTTTCTCATTTGTGTAAACTAAATTCATAGCGACTCTGAGGGTTGTGAATATTAAGTGAAATCTATGTAGAGTGGCTAGGACAGTGGGTGACAGTTGTACTTTTAAGTGTTTCTCTTCTTTCTGTTCATATAGCTACATGCTATATTTTTGTGTGTCTTGCCTCTTTCCTTCAATATTATGTATATGACCATCTATGTTACATGTATCTTTAGTTTCTTATTATTTCATTCATTCGTATTATTAATATGACACAGTTTATTTTTTTCCATTTTACTGTGGGTGGACATTGGAATTATTTCTCATGTTTGGTTATTATACACTGTACTGCTGTGAACATTCTGGTATACATATCCTGGTTTACTCTCCTTCGATTTTTCTGAGATATTTACTTGTTGCTTGGTCATAACAGTCAACTTCAGTAGCTAACACCATGCTTTTCCTGAGGAAGCTTTTCTAATTTGCACCACTATCAACATCATATGGAAACTCCTTTTGCTCTAAATCCTTGTCAACCCTCTGTATTTTTAGATCTTTTGCTTTTGGTCCATCTACTGGGATTGTGGTAGTATCTCACTGTAGTTTTAATTTACATCTTTTTTTTTCTTTTTAAAGATTTATTTATTTATTTGGCAGACAGAGATCACAAGTAGGCTGAGAGGCAGGCAGAGAGAGAGAGAGAGGAGGAAACAGGCTCCCTGCTGAGCAGAAAGCCCGATGGGGGCTCGATCCCAGGACCCCAGGATCATGACCCGAGCCAAAGGCAGAGGCTTTAGCCCACTGAGCCACCCAGGCGCCCCCTAATTTACATCTTCTTTATTATCAATAGGACTGGGCCCCTTTTATTATGTTCCAAGGATATAGGATTTCATTTGCATAACATGCCTCTTCACATCTTTTGCCCAATTTCTTGGGTTATCTGCCCATTTTTAATTTTAAGATTCTTTTAAAGGATTTTATTTATTTATTTGAGAGAGAGGGCATGAACAGAGAGAGGGGCCGAAGGAGAGGAAGAAGCAGACTCCCCACTGATCAGGGAGCCCTACGTGGGTCTCGATCCCAGGACCCTGAGATCATGACCAGAGTCAAGGCAGATGTTCGAATGACTGAGCCACCCCGGTACCCCTTATTTTTTTAAGATTTTATTTTTAAGTAATCTCTACACCCAGTACAGGGCTCAAACTTACAACCCTGAGATCAAGTTGCATGCCCTCCCAACTGAGCCAGCCAGATGCCCCATATCTGCCCACTGCTTAAAAATTGATTTGTTAGGGGCACCTGGGTGGCTCAATGGGTTAAGCCTCTGCCTTCAGCTCAGGTCATGATCTCTGGGTCCTGGGATCAAGCCCCGCATCGGGCTCTCTGCTCGGTGGGGAGTCTGCTTCCCCTCTCTCTCTCTGCCTGCCTCTCTGCCTACTTGTGATCTCTCTCTCTCTCTAAAATGAATAAATAGACTCTTTTAAAAAAATTGATTTGTTCTTTATATTTTCTGCGTATGAGTCCTGGTTGGTGATACATGTTGCAGACGTTCTCACATTCTGTAGTTTATTTTTCATACTTTTAAAAAGATGGTTAAATTTTTTGTTAGTAGCTGTATTTTTAATTGCTATTGTCACTACATAGAAATGCATTGAACTTTATATACTGATATTTGTATCTATCTATGGTATAAAACTTTGTTAGTTTTACTAATATATTTGAGGAGTCTTTGAATTTTTCTTTGTAAACGATCCTAACAAAAGCAAATTACTGCAATTTCACCTTCTCTATCCTTACAGGTATTTTTTTCTTTTCCTTGTTTTCTCATGGCTAGGATGATCAATATAATGAAGAATGGAAATACTGCCATTAGGCATCCTTTTCTTCTTGATCTCAGTAGGGGAAAATTTTCAGTGTTTTACTCTTAAGCATGATGTTTGAGGTAGGTTTTCTGATAAATAATGTTTTTTGGACTAAAAGTTTCCTTCTAGTCCCACTTTGCTAAGATTTTTGTTCTTTTTATTGTTTTTTTAGTCATCAGTGTAAGTTGAAATTTTTCAAATGTTTTTCATTAACTTGATTTTTTTTTTAAAGATTTTATTTATTTATTTGTCAGAGAGAGAGAGGGAGAGAGAGCGAGCACAGGCAGACAGAATGGCAGGCAGAGGCAGAGGGAGAAGCAGGCTCCCTGACGAGCAAGGAGCCCGATGTGGGACTCGATCCCAGGACACTGGGATCATGACCTGAGCCGAAGGCAGCTGCTTAACCAACTGAGCCACCCAGGCGTCCCTTAACTTGATTTTTCTTATTTAATTTTGTGAATTACATTTATTGACTCTGGGATTTTATTTTATTTTTTTAAAGATTTTATTTATTTATTTGACAGAGAGAGATCACAGTAGACAGAGGCAGGCAGAGAGAGAGAGAGGGAAGCAGGCTCCCTGCTGAGCAGAGAGCCCGATGCGGGACTCGATCCCAGGACCCTGAGATCATGACCTGAGCCGAAGGCAGTGGCTTAACCCACTGAGCCACCCAGGCGCCCGACTCTGGGATTTTAAATCAACTCTGTACTCCTGGGGCACCTGGGTGGTGCATTCGGTTAAGCATCTAACTCTCGGTTTCAGCTCAGGTCTTGATCTCAGGCTTGTGAGATCAGGCCCCACGTCAGGCTCCAGTGGTGAGTCTGCTTGAGATTCTCTCTCCCTCTCCTTCCTCGCCTCCCCCTGCTCTCTCTCTCAAATAAATCTTTAAATAAATAAATAAAATATAATATATAAGATATTTTATATATAATAAATAATATATAACAATAATGATATAAATAAAAATAATTAATAAAAATAAATGAAATCTTTAAAAAAATAAAAATAAATCAGCTGTGTACTCGTGGTATAAAACCCATAATGACATCCTAAATTAGCTATTCTCTGCATTGCTGAATTTGACTTACTATTCCTTTGCATAGTATCATTGGTGTTCATTTATGAGATTTGCCTGTAATTTCTTTTCTTTCTTTTTCTGTTCTTAAAACTCAGCTTCTGCCAGTTATATGTTTCCCAATAGACTATACTTTTGAAGTTGCAGATTTTAATATATAATCAAAAACTCAAAAGCAGCGGCACCTGGGTGGCTCAGTGGGTTAAAGCCTCTGCCTTCTGCTCAGGTCATAATCCCAGGATCCTGGGATCAAGCCCCGCATCGGGCTCTCCCCTTAGCGGGGAGCCTGCTTCCTCCTCTCTCTCTCTGCCTGCCTCTCTGCCTACTTGTGATCTCTGTCAAATTAAAAAAAAAGAAAAAATCTTTAAAAACTCAAAAACAGCTCCTATGAACCTGGGAAAGTCCTTGCTGGCTGTTAACACTTTTCTTGCAGAGCAAAGCACCAGCCAAATAGCAAGCCCAGATCAGTTCAAACTAGTCTGAGACACTATGGCTACTAAATTTGACCTTTCACTGCCTTTTACCCTCATTATAAAACTAAAAATCATGTGGTAGGTGGGTGGAGATCTAACATGTTAGACATGCAACACATGAAGATGCATGACCTTTAAGTGTGCAGATTTAAATAAATCTCTGCCTCTCCATGCTGATGCGTGAACCTTTTCCCACTGAAGTTTCTATAAAAACTTTCCCTAACTTCTCCTCAGGGGATCAGCCTAAGGATTCCTTCCTTTGTGCTGCCTCCCTGGTGCTTGACCGTAGGTCCCAATAAAGCCTTGCATGTGCTTTTAAATTTTGGGTCCAGGGGCACCTAGGTGACTCAGTTAAGCGGCTACCTTCAGCTCAGGTCATGATCCCAGGGTCCATCCTCATTTCCACCATTGCTGGGTCCAAGCGTTCAAGTCCAATAACAATAACTGGGGAAGTTATCAATCCGTAAGTATGTGTAGGATGTATTATGAATATTAAGAGCATCTCAGTCTTGGACATTGTATTTCTAGAACCTTAAGGTGTTCTAACTAACCGCGTAAGGTGTCAAACTCAATGTTACTTTTGTTCCCAGAAGCCTGATCAGAGTCAACAGAAGGCCTATCCTGGAGTTCTTTGTGAGGGTAGGTCCTCTGCAATAAAAGCAGAGATTCAGGGCCTGTGATTGAAATGCCTTCTAAAGTAAATACTGCCCTTAAATCCACAGCTCTCACTCTCCGGGAACACAAAGATGCCATGATGTGAGGAGGTAGAGGTTCCTGAACAGCTGTGTCTTACTGGTGATGGTTCTCTTGACTAGAGACCTCTTATCAAGACTCAGAGAAGAGCTGGAAAAGTCATTGGAGAAGATGCTGGAGTCACTGGCCATTTTCCAAGAGCAGCTGAAAGTGACCAAATCGCAGGTGAGCCGTCTTTCCGAAAGATTTGAGGACATTTCTAGAATGTTCATAATGAAGACCAACACTACACAAATGATAAAAGTCAGGTGGGAAAAGGGCACAGAAAGAAGATTGAGATGCAGGCATGTACAGATGGTGGGTCATTCCAAGTGTTTAACGTGTTTAATGCCAAAACATTGCTATGTAAACCATGAGGTTCAAAGTGGAGTTGATAATTTTCCTCTGGTGCCGGTGGCAGCCGTAAGCAAAAGAGAAACAGGCATTTTTATGAAGTACATTTTTTGCCTAAAATACCTTTTCCATTAAGACAGTTCCTCACAGTCAGTAAATGCTTTCTGGCACTTAGGCACAAGGTCTTCCTCAAAAACCAAAAGAGTTGCCCAAAATCAGCATCACCAGTCCCTCCTCCCTTTCTGATTTGAACCCACTCCAGTTGCTTTTAATCTCCTTCCTCCAAAAGTGGTTTTTATCGGGATCACCAGTGACTTCATGTTGTTAAATCCCACGCTCAGTTTTTATTTGACCTTTCAGCAGTATCCGGCATTGTCGGTTCTTCTTCCTTAAAATACTGTTGTCATTTAGTGTTCAGAATGCCGTGCTCTCTGGATTTTCTGCCTTATTGGCCACTGGTAGGGCTCAACTTCTTTTTGTAATTTGTCTTGTCTCCCATCCTATTATCTTAACCCCCAGAGTATCTCAGGGCTCATTGCTTGCATCTGTTGTATTTGTACTCTGTAGTGTTCTCATCTAGTTTAGTGTAAGGCATTCTCGTATGGCGATGGTTTCCTCTTTATATCTCTAGCCTGCACTTCTCCCCTAAGCATCGCCCCCTATATCGTACTGACTCCCTGACATCTCTAAGGTACACATCTCTACAGATATGTCCAGCTAATCATTTCCCAAACCAAGCTCCTAATCTCACCTGAACCTATTCCTTCCATAGTTTCCCTGTTTCGGTTAATAGCTTCTCCTAGTTTCTCACATAAGGGGTCAGCAAACTTCTCAGCAGCTGTAGACAATACAGAAGCCAATGGGCATGTCTCCCTTTCTTACGCTTTTATCAATATCTCTGTTTCCCATCCTCTGAGGGCAAATCCTGTTGGCTCTGTTTACACAGTAGACTTCAGATCTGTCATTCTTCATTACCACAGTCAGAGCCTAGTCAGAGCCATCATTATAGGTCACTTGGACCACTGCAGCTGCCTCCTCACTGTTTTTCTTGCTAACGTTCTTGGTGTCTTTCAGGCCCTTCTCCAGATTGCTTTCTTGCTTTGGCCCTTAGTATTTTCTTATAAATTTTAGAATCAGCTTGTCAGTTTCCACAAAACATCTCCTAGGATATTGGTTTTATCCAGTTGCTTGGGTCTATCAATTTGGGGGATAATCAACATTTTTATACTGTGAAATTTTCTCTTTTTTAAGATTTTAAAATTTGTTTATTTAGAAAGAGGGAGTGAGGGAGAGAGAGCACATGTGCACAAGTGGGAGAGGAGCAGAGGGAGAGAGTCTCAAGCAGACTCCTTGCTGAATGCAGAGCCCAACACATCCCTTGATCCCGTGACCCATGAGATCATGATCTGAGCCAAAACTAAGATTCAGACACTCAACCAATTGTGCCACCCAGTGCCCTTATATCATGGAATTTTCTAATCCAGGAACATGGCATTTTCTTGGATTCTTTCATATTTTCTTTAATGTGTTTCAGTATAATTTTGTGGTTTTGAGTATTGAAGTCTTGCAAATTTTTTCAAGTATTCTTTCTTTTTTAAAGATTTTATTTATTTATTTGACAGAGAAATAGAGAACACAAGTAGGCAGAGGCAGGCAGAGGGAGAAGCAGACTCTCTGCTGAGCAGGGAGCCCGATGGGAGGCTCGATTCCAGGACCCTGGGATCCTGACCTGAGCCAAAGGCAGCTGGTTAACCAATTGAGCCAACCAGGCTCCTCAAGTCTGTTAAATTTTATTATATGCTTTTTTTTCTAGTGTTTTCCTGATGTTTTTTTGTTATCAAAAATCTCAGATATACGGAAAAGTTGAAAAAATTTTACCGTGAGCGTTCGTATACCAACCAACTAGATTCTGTAATTAACATTTTACTGCACTTGCTTTATCACCTATGTAATGTTGTGATTCATAAGAAATATACATTTGGTCATTCAGACAACCAAAATACACCTGTCATCTATATTTGGTCTTGTCCACAGTTCCTGGCTCATAGCCCCAAAATCCTTGAAATTTTCTAAATGTTGAGAGTGATAACACTGTCTTTTGTGATGTGAACAATGACTTTTGGAAGCATCCAAGGATGAGGGCTGGTTGTCAGGAGAACCATCCATGTGATTGGAGGGTTGGAACTTGCAGTCACACCCCCTGACATAAGGCAGTGGGAAAAGGGCAGGAGGTTGAATCAGTTGTCTGTGGCCAGTGATTTAGTCAGTCATGGCTGTGCAGTGAAGCCTCCATAAAAACCCATAAGGACAGTGTTCAGACAGCTTCCAGTTTGGTGAACAAGCGGAGATTGGGGGAGAGTGGTGCACCTGGAGAGTGCATAGAAGCCCCCTGTCCTTTCCCTGTACCTGGCCCTCCACATCTCTTCTGTCTGGCTGTTCCTGTGTTCCTTTTATGGTAAACTGCTAATCTAGAAAGTAAAATGTTTCTCTGAGTTCTTTGAGCTACTCTAACAAATTAATTGAACCTGAGGAGGAAATTGCGGGAACCTCTGATTGATAGCCTGTCGATCAGAAGTACAGGTGACAATCTGGACTTGTGACTGGCATCTGAAATGGGAGAGGGGAAGGGAAGTCTTGTGGGACTGAACCGTTAAGTGGTGGAATCCGATGCTGTCTGCAGGTAGATAATGTCAGAATCGAGCTGAGTTGTAGGACCTGAGCTGTGTCCCAAGAAATTGTTTATTTTTGTTATGAGGAAACCATCACCCTGCCATGTTGGATATTGAGTCTCAGAATATCAAAAGAACCTGCGTCTCCATTTAGGCATCCCTTTCTCCCTTGTTTTTTGATGTATTTTGAAATAAATTGCAAAATTAGCAAACTGCTCCCAAAATACTCCAGCATGTTTATCATTAACTTGGGGTTTAATATTTATTTATGGTGCTTTTATTTATTTTGATGTAAAATTTATATACAATGAAATCTTAATGAACTATTAAGTAGTTAACGAATCTTAATGATTTTAAGATTTTTAAGATTTTTAAGATTAACAAATCTTAATGAACCATTTAGTAGTTTTGACATATGTATGCTCACCTGTGTTATATCCATTGACATGACAATGTGATTTTTATTCTTGATTCTGTCAATCTAGTGAGTTACATTAGTTGATTTTTGAATGGCAGAATACGTTTAATGAGTTTTTAAGTTTCTTCTGCAAAGGCGAAACTAGATTCACCAACCCTTGGATATATAATGTCTTGTGAAAATGATCATAATAAATTCATATGCATTTTTTCCATATCACTGAGTGAAAAGTCCCCTGAAACAAGAATATGCAGTTACAGTGAACACTGGCATTTAGGGATGTGGTTGTGGACCTCACATCAGAGGAGTGGCAGCTACTAGGTGCTCTTCAGAAGAACCTACACTGGGATGTAATGGTGGAAAATTACAGCAACCTCGTGTCTGTGAGTAAGGACCCTTGGTGAGCCCCCCAGCCTATTGCCATTCCTTTCTTAACTGCTGGAATTTATAAGTTTTCTGAATGTTTGACATCTTTGAACTTTGGATTTATAGATGGTAAAACATTTGTGTCTGTCTGAACCTGGAGAAATGTTCTTGCTCTCACCCCCCAAATGAAAGTTTCGCACTTTGCTGAAGCGCTAACTTGAAACAGTCCCTTCCAACTTCTTCAGAGGTTCCAAAGACCAAGCTCTTGGTGGCATGTTTATCCACATGCAGATTGTTAGGCTTCCAGACTTGCAGCCGTCCTCCATCTGGGGCAGGGAGTCACGGGTTGTAGAGGGAAGAATGAGCAGTGAGGGCCATCTCAGTGACTGCGTAAAAGCCAGGCCCATGAGTGAAAGCCTAAGGAGCTAGAACCTTTGATACATTATTTTGAGAGCACAACTTAAAAAACCCTTAAACTTTTGAGGCACCTGGCTGGCTCAGTCAGTAGAGCATGCAGCTCTTGATCTTGGAGTCATGAGTTTAAGCCCTACTTTGGGGGAAGAGATTACTAAAAAATAAATAAACTTAAAAAAAAAAAAAAATAAGGGACGCCTGGGTGGCTCAGTTGGTTAAGCAGCTGCCTTCGGCTCGGGTCGTGATCCCAGTGTCCTGGGATCGAGTTCCGCATCGGGCTCCTTGCTCAGCGGGGAGCCTGCTTCTCCCTCTGCCTCTGCCTGCCATTCTTGCTCTGTCTGCCTGTGCTTGCTCTCTCTCCCTCTCTCTCTCTCTCTGACAAATAAATAAATAAAATCTTTAAAAAAAAATAAATAAATAAAAGGAGATGGGCCCTTTATGTCTTTGTACTCTGTCAGATCTGGAACTTTACTAGCACCAGCTTTCTTGGTTAGACTCTCTTCGTAGCATCTTTACTCTTCTTCACCAGCACTGCTCACTTTGCCTTCCTCCTCCTTAGCATCTCACCTATGGTCAGAATTAAGTTTCCAGTTACACATGGACTTTTCCTTTAACCATGACTTTTATGTCCCTCTGCTTCCCTTCTATTTTCTCTTCTCCTTCTAGTGGATGCCTCTAACTTGTATTCAATTCAGAACACCATTTCTTTCCTTGATCCCTTGACCCTTGTTATGAAAATTGGCCCCTTCTAGTACCTAATCACATACACATTCATTGGTCTCATTCCTAGAAGATACCTGGCACGTTGATGATGGTATAGACTGGCTCCAGGAAAACTCTTGACAGGCTGGATCCCCCAGAGAGGCACCAGGAATGTGATGTATTCAACAAAATATTTCACCTGAGAAAAGATTTTGAGCAGTTTGATTCAAATGGAAAAACTTGGAAACATAATTTAGATTTACTTTTCCAGAACAGAAATTATTTAAGTAAAAAAGCTGAAAAGTTGTTTTTCCACCCTATGCACAAAAACACTTATTCTGGAATTGCTGTGAATATGATTGTGGAGAAGCTGTCAGTAAGACGTTGTGCCTGAATATGAGTCATACAGAAATGAGATTTTATAAATGTAGTGAGTGTCAAAGGTCTTTTAACCATATGTCACAACTTCTTCTACACCAAAAAGTCACCCAGGAGAGAATCCCTGTGGATACAGCGAATGCAGAAAATTTTTCTCCCAGAAATCACAGTTCATGGTACGCCAGAGAATTCACACAGGACAGAAAATATGTGAATGCAATGAGTGTCTGAAAGCTTTTATTCCAAAGACAGAGCTTATTTTACTTTGAAGCACTCACACAAGAGAGAAGCCTTATGAGTGCAGAGAATGTCCACAGGCTTTTAGTAGTAAGTCTCAGCTCACTCTGCACCAGAAGTGCCACACAGGAGAGAAACCCTATGAATGCAGTGAGTGTGGGAAAGCCTCTCCCGACAAATCTGCTAGTTTTCCATCAGAGACCTCATGCCAGAGAGAAACCCTATGAATGTAATGAATGTCGGAAAACCTTCATTAGTAAGCTGCATCTCATTAAGTGTGAGAGAATTCATACAGTTGAGAGATCCTATGGATGTAAGGAATGTGGAAGAACTTTCTCTCTGAAGTTTAGTCTCACTTTTACATCGTAAGATGCATACAGGAGAAAAGCCCAGTGAATGAAGTCAGTGTCAAAAGCTTTCATCCAAGGTCACAGCTCCTTGAACACCAAAGAACTCACCCTAGAGAAAAACCCCTTTCATGTAAAGAATGTTGGAAGGCTTTCATCCAGAGGTCAGAGCTTGCTTTGCAACAGAAAATTCACAGGGGGAGAAACCTTATAAGTGCAGTTGATGTCAGAAAGCTTTCGTGCGGCAGTCAGAATGCATTTTACATCAGAAAGTTCATACTGCGGGGAAGCCTTTCTAATATGGTAAATTGGAAAGTCTTTAGCACCAAATCACCACTCATTATACACCAGAGAGAGCACACAGAAGAGAAACCCTATGGATGCAATGGGTTGTGGGAAATTCTTCTCACAGAAGTCACAACTCCCCATACATTAAAGAACCCATACAGGAGAAAAACCATGTGAATGCAATTGACAGAAAACCTTTAGCTGTAAGTCCCCACTCATCATACACCATACAGGAGAAAAGCCCTATGTATGTAGTAAATGTGGGAGACTGGGGTGCTGGGGTAGCTCAGCTGTTAAACGCCTGCCTTCGGCTTAGGTCATGATCCTGGGGTCCTGGGATCAAACCCCACGTGGAGCTCCCTTCTCAGTAGGAAGCCTGCTTCTCCGTCTCCCACTCCCGCCGCTTATGTTCCCTCTCTTGCTGTCTCTGTCAAATAAGTAAAATCTTTTAAGAAAAAATGAGAAAGCTTTCTCCTGGAATTCTTGTCTAAGTGACATCAAAGAACACATACAGGAGAGAGACCCTACAATGCAGTGAATGTGTGAAATCCTCTGGTGTCGAGTCACACTTCAGTAGACACCAAAGATGTCGTATAGTAGAGAAATCAGATGGATAAGATGGATATGGTGAAAATAAAAAAGCGTATAAGGAGGTCATTCCAACATGAGATAGCAGGCATATGGGAGACAGTTCTTATGGTGATTAAAGAAAAGCTTCCACTCAGATGTTTAATTTCACTGAGAATTAAAATGAGAAATCTAGGGGCGCCTGGGTGGCTCAGTCATTGAGCATCTGCCTTCGGCCCAAGTCGTGGTCCCAGGGTCCTGGGATCGAGCCCAACATCGGGCTCCCTGCTTGGTAGGAAGACTGCTTCACCCTCTCCCACTCCCCCTGCTTGTGTTTCCTCTCTCCCTGTGTCTCTCTCTACCAAATTATAAATAAAATCTTTTAAAAAATAAAATTAAAATTAAATGAGAAATCTAGTGCCGAAGATAAATACAACAAAAATCTTCAGTAATAACTTGCAGCGCAATCCTTCACCAGAAGAAGGCATACACAAGAGAAACTGAATTCCGCAAATGTGCAAAAGTTTTCACACAGAAACCCATAAGGGAAAGAAATGATATACAGGGAAGGAATGTAGCAATATTTTCGTTGAGAAATTTCAGATGTATCAAAGAATTTACTCCAGAGTGAATCATAGAAGAGTAATAAATGTGAGAAAATTCTTTTATTGAAAGCCAGAAGCATGTGTTATGGGGCGCCTGGGTGGCTCAGTGGGTTAAAGCCTCTGCCTTCAGCTCAGGTCATGGTCCCAGGGTCCTGGGATCCAGCCCCGCGTCGGGCTCTCTGTTCAGCAGGGAGCCTGCTTCCTCCTCTCTCTCTAGCTGCCTCTCTGCCTACTTGTGATCTCTCTCTGTCAAATAAATAAAATCTTTAAAAAAAAAAAAAAGAAGCATGTGATATTAGAGAATTTACACTAAAAAATAACTCTGATTGCCGTAAAATGCAAGATTAGTTACAAAGAACTTAAAAAAAAATTTTTTTAGAGAGAGAGAGAATGGGCGAGTGATCAGAGGGAGGGGCAGAGGGAGAGTGAAAGAGAATCCTAAGTAGGTTCCACGCCCAGCTCAGAGCCCAACTTGGGAATGGGGGCTCGGTCTTACAGCCCTGAGGTCATGACCTGAGCCAGAATCAAGAGTCAGCTGCTTCACCGACTGAGCCACTCAGGTGCTCCTTACAAAGGACTTTTCAGGCAGATTCCCCAGATGTTAATATTTTACTGCATTTGCTTTATTCTCTCTCTCCATGTATATACACGAACATATTATTTTTCTGAGCCACTGAGAGTAAGTTTCAGACGTGATGCCTCTGCAGTGTGTAAATGCTAAGAACAAGGACATTCTCCACCATATCACAGTATAACTATTAAAATCAGGAACAATGATTCAGTACTGTTATCTGATTTACATCTGGCTGGCTCACTTGGTAGAGCACTCAACTCTTGATCTTGAGGTTGTGAGTTCAAGCCTCACATGGAGTATAGAGATTACTAAAAAATAAATAAACTTAAGAACAGTTACTTGGGACAATTTTTAAAATTACATTGGAGTGTTTATCAATAATAAAATTAGATTAGTTATTTTTTGTTTGTATTCTGTCTTAGAACTTTTGTACCCATCCTTGTTGATGTTGGTATTATTTTTTTTTAAAAAGAATTTATTGATTTATTTGACAGAGATCACAAGTAGGCAGAGAGGCAGGCAGAGAGAGAGAGGAGAAAGCAGGCTCCCCACTGAGCAGAGAGCCCGACGCGGGGCTCGATCCCAGGACCCTGAGATCATGACCTGAGCCAAAGGCAGAGGCTTTAACCCACTGAACCACCCAGGCGCCCCTGTTGGTATTATTTTTAATAATAATATTATTAATATATTTTATTAATATTAATAATAAACATTATTTATAATATAACAATATATTTTATTATAAATATAATATATAATATATTAAATAAAATATAATGATATATTTTATTAATATTAATATAAATATTAATATATTTAATAATATTATTATTTTAAATAATATTATTATCAAAACATTAGCATGGCTCCAGAAGTCAAAACTATACCCAAAAGTATACTCAGCAAAGTGATTTTTATGATTTTCAGGATGTAGACTTCCCATAAATAAGTCCAACGTTTGCATTTTGCATCACAACAGTGCAGTATCCTTATAACTGGAGTAATATGAATTACTGTCCTGTCTGCAACCTGTTTTCTTGGATGAGGGTAAATGAGGGTATAGAGGGGAATATATGACTCTTTCCCAGTATTTCTGAGAGTTGAAATTCCTATTTACTTATGCTTATTCATGAATATGGAGTAAGATAAGGATAGTTTGAGTTGCCTAGCTGGCTCAGTGAGTAAAGTGTGTGACTCTTGATCTCGGGGTCATGAGTTTAAGCCCCACACTGAGCATTGAACTTAATTAAAAAAGAAAAAAATAGGGGCGCCTCGGTAGCTCAGTGGGTTGAGGCCTCTGCCTTTGGCTCAGGTCATGATCCCAGGGTCCTGGGATCGAGCCCCGCATCAGGTTCTCTGCTCAGCAGGGAGCCTGCTTCCCTTCCTCTCTCTCTGTCTGCCTCTCTGCCTACTTGTGATCTCTGTATGTCAAATAAA
>NW_019154161.1:1143775-1145722 GCF_002288905.1 Enhydra lutris kenyoni
GCTCAGTGGGTTGAGGCCTCTGCCTTTGGCTCAGGTCATGATCCCAGGGTCCTGGGATCGAGCCCCGCATCAGGTTCTCTGCTCAGCAGGGAGCCTGCTTCCCTTCCTCTCTCTCTGTCTGCCTCTCTGCCTACTTGTGATCTCTGTCTGTCAAATAAAAATAAATAAAATCTTTAAAAAAAAAAAGAAAAAAGAAAGAAGGGTAGTTCCTTTTAAAAAAAGGGAGAGAGAGTTAATCATTTTATATGTTTTACATATGCTGAGGCAAAAACCACATACTCATCGATGGGACACTCTACCGCAGGGAAAAGAAGTGAGTTGGAGCTATGTTTATCAGTACGATTGAATCTCACAAGCATAATTTTGGTCGAGAAGTCTGGTCACAGAATACAAACAGTGTAAAGTGAAATGGTATAAAAAGGAGCATCTAGGGGCGCCTGGGTGGCTCAGTGGTTTAATCCACTGCCTTCTGCTCGGGTCATGATCTCGGGGTCCTGGGATCGAGTCCCACATCGGGCTCTCTGCTCAGCGGGGAGCCTGCTTCTCTCCCTCTCTCTGCCTGCCTCTCTGTCTACTTGTGATCTCTCTCTGTCAAATAAATAAATAAAATCTTAAAAAAAAAAAAAAAGGAGCATCTAGCTGGCTCCTGGGAAGAGCGTGCACAAGGAACTCTTGATCTTGGCATCATGAGTTCAAGCCCCACCTTGGGCAGGTAGAAATTACTGAAAGGAATGAAGGAAGGAAGGAAGGAAGGAAGACAAGACTTGATCCCAGGACCCTGGGATCACGACTTGAGCCTAAGGCAGACACTTAACAAACTGAGCCGCCCAGGCACCGTGTACCTACTGCATTTTTTTTTTTTTTTAAGATTTTGATTATTTATTTGACAGAGAGACAAGAGAGGGCACACAAGCACGGGGAGTGGGAGAGGGAGAAGGCGGCTTCCTGCTAAGCAGGGAGCCCAATGCAGGGCTCCATCCCAGGACTCCGGGATCATGACCTGAGCCAAAGGCAGAGGCCTAACAGCTGAGCCACCGAGCCACCCTCCGTACCTACTGCTTTAAAACAAAAGCCTGGTTTCAAATGATTTTTCATGTAGAAATTTGCAGTGAAGCAAAAATGAAGCCAAATTGTTTCTTACTGTTCCAGAATCTCACTGTGCAATTCTCTGAAGTATTTGGCGGATATAAGGATGGTCCGGCTGTATTGTCAGACACCTCGTGGAATCCCTACAATGGTAAAACCAGTGGAAGACACTGGAATGTCTGACACTGAAATGAAATTTTATTGTTCATGCACTAAATACTGATTACCAAGTACTTGAGTTAGACCCTTTTTGTCAACTAGGTACCACAGTCAAAACAAAGGAAAGTGATGTTGATGTTTATTCACATATTATAGTACTTTCTGAAATTATAATATTTCATACGTATAATATGTATGTAAGATAGAAAACAAAATTAGTGAGGACTCCCATCCACCACTAGGCTTCAGAGAGGTAAGCAATGCTATCGGCGCTGTGAAAGCCTTTTCTTTGCCTTTTCTGACCAAATTCCCCTTTCATACTAAGTAATTACTATCTAAAATCTTGTGTTTAGCATTCCCCTACTGTTCTTTATAGTTTTACTATATATGTATCTCTAACAAACTTATTTGTTTATACCATTTATTCATTTCTTTTTTTCAAGTAAAAAAAAAAAGCTAGATGCTCCTTTTTATACCACTTAACTTTACACTGTTTGTATTCTGTGACCAGACTTCTCGACCAAAATTATGCTTGTGAGATTCAATCGTACTGATAAACATAGCTCCAACTCACTTCTTTTCCCTGCGGTAGAGTGTCCCATCGATGAGTATGTGGTTTTTGCCTCAGCATATGTAAAACATATAAAATGATTAACTCTCTCTCTCTTTTTTAAAAAGGAACTACCCTTCTTTTTTTTTTTT
>NW_019154161.1:1146122-1235078 GCF_002288905.1 Enhydra lutris kenyoni
CTGGGATCATGACCTGAGCCAAAGGCAGCCGCTTAACCAACTGAGCCACCCAGGCGTCCCACTCATCTGTATTTTTAACTACTTCCCTGGCTGGTTCTCTTGTGGCCACTGTGGAGATCAGTTTTGTGGAAATACCATCATAGACAGTATTTGGGGGAGGTAGGGAGGTGAGGCTGGGGATATGAGGACAAACTGTAAAACATCCATAACCTATTTTTGGCAGTCAAGTCAGTGAGGGGTGAGATGAGCGCCAGTCTCTGGAAGAGACATTAGGATGAATGAGGATATCCTGGATTTCTTAAAAGGTTGTTTGTTTGGGGAGCCCCAGAAAACTTACTCCAGAGAAGCTGACAGCGAAGTAAGCAAGTTCTGAGCCTCTTCCAAGTGGGCATGAAGAAGTGAGACTCAGCAAAACTTCCATTTTCTTTATTGTGTCTTGGCTCCAAGCAACCACTAGGTGGGAGTTGTGTTCTAACTCAGGTTTTCATTAGCTCTTGAACAAACACAATAATACCAATAGCATCAAGCCCAGATCAAACCTGGGTTTGTTTTGCTTTTGCTGGCCTTTGATCCCCCAGATATCACTCTTCTAATAAGCCCAGTTTTAGGTTACATAGCTCGGATATGAGTAGGATGCTCTACTTCAGGCTGCCTGGATTCCAGAAACCAAGAGGTTTCTTTAGTGTAAAGGGGAATGGACATGAGAGGAATTGATTTTTTTTTTTAAGATTTTATTTATTTATCTGACAGAGAGATCACAAGTAGGCAGAGCAGCAGGCAGGGGGTGGGGGGGAAGCAGGCTCCCTGCTGAGCAGAGAGCCCGATGTGGGGCTCGATCCCAGGACCCTGAGATCATGACCTGAGCCGAAGGCAGAGGCTTAACCCTCTGAGCCACCCAGGCGCCCTGTTTTTTTTTTTTTTTTAATAACCTTATTGTGAAGGATACCAAAGGTGCAGAAAAGTGAATAAAACAAGTGTACAGCTTGTCTCATTCTTACAAAATAAACACCTATGTGCCCCCACATAAGTCAAGATCTAAAAACTTAAGGAACCCCAGAAGCTTGCCAGCCAACCATGTATACGTTTCAGATCAAACCTGCTCTCTCCTCCTAGCTATGATCGCCCCTCTTGGCTTTTATGTAATAAATCCCTTGCCTTTTTTTTTTTTATTATTATTAAGATTTTATATATCTGAGAGTGAAACTGAGCACAAGCGGGTGGAGGGATGGGGGAGAGGTATAAGCAAACTCCCCGAGCCCAACATGGGGCTCAATCCCAGGACCCCAAGATCACCACCCACGCCAATGTCAGCCACTTAACCAGCTGAGCCACCCAGGCACCCAAATCCCTTGCCTTCTAAAATTAAACCTAAGTATGTATACCTAAGTAGTGTAGTTTAACCGCCTTTTGGAAAACTACGTAAACGGAATATAACAAATCTAACATATGTAGCTTTTTCACTTAACATGATGATCTTAAGATTGATCCATATCATGGGCTACTTCAACTGTTCTTTTTGTAGAGTAATTAATTTTAGGAATAGACTGCCATTGTTCATCCTACTGAAGATGGACATTTGGTTTGTTTCCAGTTTGGGGCTATTGTGAAATATGTAAGTATTTTATAATCTTGGGCACGCTCTGTTGTCCAGCTGTTTTTCCCTCACATATCATCTATGCGTCCTAGCGGGCACAGGCTCATGTTTGTTGGCAGGGTGTATATCTAGGCGTAGTTTGGTTGGGTCATAGAGTGATTTTTTATTTAATTTTTCATTTAATTTTATTATTATTTTTTTAAAGATTTTATTTATTTGACAGAGAGAGACACAGCGAGAGGGAACATAAGCAGTGGGAGAAGGGAGAGGGAGAGGGAGAGGGAGAAGCAGGCTTCCCAACGAGCCGGGAGCCCGATGTGGGGCTCGATCCCAGGACCCAGGGACCATGACCCAAGCCAAAGGCAGACGTCCAACCGACGGAACCACTCAGGCACCCCATAGAGTGATTTTTAAAAAAGACTTTAAAGAGCAAAATGAAAACATCTACAAGAAAAGAAAGCTTCAAAAATTGAAAACATTTTGATCTCTCACTGATTGCCTTTCCTTCCTTTTTTCCCCTGGGGAATATTTCTAATCAAATATCATATGTCATGGGGTACCTGGGCGATTCAGCCCGTTAAGAGTCTGCCTTTGGCTCAGATCATGACCCTGGAGTCCTGGAGTCCCTATGTCAGGCTGCCTGCTCAGCAGGGAGTCTGCTTCTCCCCATCTCTCTGCTCTTTCCCCTGCTCATGCTCTGTCTCTCTGTGTCTCTCTCTCAAATAAAATCTTTAAAAAAAAAATCACGTCATTTCCCCCTTTAATAGTTTTTATCTGTAACAAATAAGGATATTTAAAAACTATAGCCACCATATCATTACAATTGACAATTTTTTAATATATTTGTGTTCTCCAAAGAAACAGAACTAATAGGTTGTGTAGGTATGGGTATGTGATTTATTGTGAGGTATTGACTCATGATTGTGGAGGCTGAGAATTTGGAGTTGGAAGGGATAGGGAAGATGTCTTTCTGATTAAATAGTAATTTTTTTTTTTTTTAAGATTTCATCTGTTCATTTAGTTGACAGAGAGAGAGAGGGATAGAGGGAACACAAGCAGGGGGAGTTGGAGAGGGAGAAGCAGGCTTCCCACCGAGCAGGGAGCCTGACACCAGGCTCGATCCCAGGTCCCAGGCCCGAGCTGAAGGTAGACGCCTAAAGACTGAGCCACCCAGGCGCCCCTGATTAATTAGTAATTCTGTTAGCTGTTCCTGAGAACCTCTCCTTTTAGAAGAGTAGAATATTGACAGCTTCAACTACTCACATCTGCCACTTCAGGACAAAATCAGCTCCAGAGGGCCCTGAACAAGATACTGGGGCAGTGACCTTTCTGTCAAGATTTACTTTGCTAACTGAACTGCCCGCACATTTCTCTCCTAATACCTTCCTCTCCAGCCCCATAAGAAGACCATTTGTTCTTGGGTGTGAACTATAAAGATATATCTGTGTTTGCAAGATCTGGTATTAGTTCTTATTCTGTTCTGTAAAGAGAGCATTTCTGCAACTGCTAATGACCAGAAGAATCTGATGGCACATCACAGTTACCAGAGAGCTTTGTGAATAAATATGGATTCCTGCATTCTGCACCAGACTTTGTTAATCCGTGATGGCTTGATGCTGCAGTGACCTGACCCATATTTTCAAAAAATACCTTCCCAAGTGATTCTGGCTAACGGCATCAGTGGTTGGTTCACACTTGGAAAACAGTTACCTAGATGGTATTTGGGGCTGGGAGAGCCATGAGATGGGAACGTGAGGAAAAAACACAGTTGCTCAATCTTCAGTGTCCCAAGAGTATGAGGCATTCACACAGATTCTCTTTTATCTACTAGCAAGTTTATCTACTACCTTAGGGTGGGAAGAGATACAGGAGAAATTCCCACTCTCCTATCTGTGGAACGTACATTCTGGAATGAGGGGACTTCCTGGATTAGAAAACAGATTTCCTTGTTCAGATGCACTTAGAAATTCACTCTGGGTGGGGGAGTGGGGATCTGGTGGCTCAGTTGGTTGTGGGCTGATTCTTGATTTCCGCTCAGGTCATGATCTCAGGGTTGTGAGATCTAAGACCATGGCGAGCTTTGCACTGGGCTTGGAGCCTGAGTAAGAGTCTTTCTCCCCGTCTCCGCCTGCCCTTCCCCTCAAAAAAAAAAAAAAAAAAAAAAAAAAAAAAAAAAAAACACTCTGGAAGAACTTGTGAAGGAGAGAATCTGGTTCTCTTAGAGGATTGCTCCCAGTGACGTTGTACAGCCAAGGAGGAAGGTCACACTCCCATTTCCTTGCTTTGTGTCCTGACAGCCACAGGGTGGAGCTCGATTTCTAAGTTTGTTTTCTTTAGCACGCGAGACAAGTAGGACACCAAAGCCAGCCATACCAGATTGTTTCCTGCTGCTTCCTTTTGGCCCCTCAGCTCTCTCTGTCCTGATAAAAGCAAATTTAGAGGACTTCGGTGCCTCTTTGAATGGGTTGCCTTACTTGAAGGAGCTGAAATCCAGAAGCTAAGAAGCTTTCCTGGTATGAAGGAAAAGGAGCCTGAATTTCACAGAACTATTAAAAAAAAAAAAAAGTGGGCTATAACAAATCTAAGGGAAAAATGACTAAATGGTAAACATGAAGATTAGGGACACCTGCACAACTCAGCGAGTTAAGCATCAGCCTGGGGTCATGATCTCAGGGCGTTGAGATCAAGCCCTAGGCTGGGCTCCACCCTCAGCGGAGAGTCAGCTTGAGACTCTTATCCCTCTCCCTCCCCGCCCTTTCTCTGCCCTCTCCCTCTAAAGTAAATAAATGAATCTCTTTTTTTAATGAAAATTAATACATTTGAGTAAAAGAAATACCCATGTACCAGCAGCAAGTCAAGACATAGATCATGATCAGCGTTCCAGAAGCCATCAACCACAACATACTTTTTTCTGATCATTTTCCCTCTGTCCTTCCAACTGTAACCACTATCTTGATTATGGCAGTAAATTCATCACTTTCTTTCATAATTTTACTACATGGTTATGTATTTCTGAACTGTCAGTTAAGCATCTGCCTTCAGCTCAGGTCATGATCCCAGGGTCCTGGGATCAAGCTCACATCAGGCTCCCTGCTCAGCAGGGAGTCTGCTGCTCCCTCTCCTGTTCCCTCTGCCTATGCTCTTTCTCTCTCTTTCTCTGTCCAATAAATAAAATCTTTTAAAAAAATAAAATAAAACAAAACAAAACAAAACAATTTAGCCAAAAGCCACAGAAATGATTAGAAACAATTTAAATGGTCATTAATATGTAGCTGCTTAAGTTTTGTTACAGCAAGCCAGTGGAATACCATGCAAGCATGAAAAAGAATGAGGAAGCTCTTTACATGCTGATATAACTGACATGTTATTGCTAGAATTTACTTAGTTGAAAGGATGGCTGCAAAAGGTATTATTTTAGGTAGATGAATATCAACCTACTTTTTGTAATGGAGGGGGATGAATATTGGGTAGGAAGTTGGCAGTCTCTACCACATCCTACCTCTTTGTCCCCTCTGTATACTCTTCCGAATAGAAGTAATCCTATCCTTCCCAGGGGTGATAGCCCCAATGTCTTATTTTGGAGTTTTAGATTCAGTGAGGTTTATAAGTGTTTCTTTGTGAAAACATTCCATAACTTAAAAGAATCCTCAGCTTCCAGAGACCCAACCCATAATGGTGCGATAGGAACTGGGCATACACAATGAAGACTTACAATGAAGGACAGAAAAATAGAGAGGAGATAGCAGGCACTGTTCTGTTGTGAATAACCAAGGCCAGTGAGCAGGAATCGTAAGAATTCACGGCCCTGACAGTGAAGCACTGTCAATTAGTGCTTCGCAGTGAAGCACTGTTGATAAACCACTTTGGAAGTGCTGGTTTTGTTGAGATGATGTACACCATACTTTGTGGTTCTTGGCTTTGCACTCTTGCATTTCTTACTTGTTTCTTCTTTTCTATGGCCACACCTTAGTTGGACATTTCTTGGGAACCAAAAAGCATTTCTAGGAGTCAAAAATGCAAACGAAATGGGTACATTGCTGTGCACTGGAAAAGCAAAACTTCAGGGGTGACTTGAGGGAAGGGAAGAAGGAGGATGACAGTAAAGCAGCAGAAAGAGTGAGGAACTTGTGATAACAAGACTATCTAATATTTAGTTTGAGTTCTTTTCTTTGGGCATTGCATCAGGAAAGTATGTTACATAGTAACAGATAATTTGTGCATGATGTTTGCAGAAAGAAGAAAAAAAAAAAAGCTAAGTACTATTGTGGACTGACTTCAAAACAAAAGCACCAGACAACAGTTAGCCAGAGTGCTTTACCTGAAGCAGAAACTCAAAACCAGAGGTGTTCATAAAAATGTAAACCACATGGGAATTTGTAAATATTGTAAACTGCAGTGAGAATCTACTAGGCACTCTCAATTCATGAAATGAGGGTGAGAGAGCATTTCAGCTACACATCAAAGGTTCTTGTTTGACACCTGGATGACACTATTGTCTGTTGATTCATTAACTCAGTATTTATTGTCTATCACACAATAGGCACTATTTTATACATAGGGCA
This sequence comes from Enhydra lutris kenyoni, assembly GCF_002288905.1. Taxonomy (NCBI): domain Eukaryota; kingdom Metazoa; phylum Chordata; class Mammalia; order Carnivora; family Mustelidae; genus Enhydra; species Enhydra lutris. Next base: position 1,152,279 of record NW_019154161.1, read on the forward strand.
TGGGGATCCATCAGTGAACAATATGGACCAAAATCCCTGCCTTCAGATAGCTTACATTCTCATTATCTGAAGGAAACCATACCAATACTACACACAGTTTCCATACTGTTTCATGACAATAAATCTGACAGTTTGGGTGAAATGGCTAAATTCCTTGAAAGTCACAGTTTGCCAAAATTGACAGAGGAGGAAATAGAAAATCTGAATAGTCCCATAACTATTAAAGAAATTGAACTCATTACTAAAAGCCTTCCCAGAAAGAAAACCCAAAGCCAACTAGCTTCACTGGTAAAATTCTAAACATTTATGAAAGAAAAGAATCAGAGGAATCACTTCCCAGGTCTATTTAGGAGGCCATCAGTAGTTCGATGTAAAAGCTGACAACATTAGAGGAAAGGAAAGCAATAGACCCATCTTTACACATACATAAGTGCAGAGGTTCTAAACAAATCTAGCGAACTATGTTATCGATAGACAAAATACATCATGACCAAATGTCATTTATTCTGGGGCTGCAAGGGTAGTTTGGTGTGCAGAAATTAATCAGTGTAATGTATGATGATATAAATGAAAGAATAAAACTAATATCATCTTTATGTATGCATAAATGCATGTTATACAATCCAATAGCCATTCATGATATTAAAAAGAAAACTCTTAGTAAACTATTAATACAAAGACATTTCTGTAATCTGATTAAAAATAGCTTTAAAAAAAAGCAAAATTTTAATGGTAAAATAACTAGGGTTTTCCCCCATACTATATACTCTCTCATCTAAACTTTATAAATTCCCCATCACTTTCTCTTCTCTTCCCTTGTACTCTTTGGCAACCTCCACTTTATCCCAGGGTAGAAGCTGATGTCCAAAATTAAAATCACATCTTATGTCACTTTTTCCCCCAAATCAGGGACACCCAAGTATTTTTCCTGATGAATATATTAGTATGACCCACAGTAAGATGAAACTGAAATGGGAGCAGGGTTAAGAGCACGCAGAGCTCAAAAACTTCCTCCAGCCTCCTCACATTGCCTGTAACTCTGCTTCTGTGGGTGGTAAAGCAGATTTAGTTCTGGTCTGGGTTACATGGTCTGGGTTACATCCTCACTAAGGGCTCTCTCCAGACTGGCAGGCAGGGAGTGGATCAATCTCTCTTGGAAGTCTTGGCCCACAAAGACATAGAGCATTGGGTTGAGGTAGCTGTTGAAGAGGACCAGGGAGCTTGTTGGATTAACAAAGACATGAAGGATTTTGTACTTACCCACCAAGAGTATCTCTTTGAACCAGACTGTGCTTAAAAGAGCAACCAGTTGAAAGGGGAACCAACAGAAAAAGAAGGAAGCCACAACAGCAGTAAGGGACGGCTAGATTTAATCATGCTTTTGCGTATCTTGGCAGCAATGAGCCCACAGCACATAGCAATGATGGGCATTAGCATGCTGAAGCCAATGATAAATCAAATGATCCCGCTGGCTGTGAATATGGAGACAGTCAACTTTGTCCTCTCTTCAGTACTGTTGCCCCAGGGTGCAAAGTTGAAACTACAGTAAATATTCCCTGTTCCATCATTTACTGTAGTCAAGAAGATGAAAGCTGGCAAGATGAGGATTAGGGCAAGAATCCGCCGTCCGATAATCACTTTTGTAGCCAGACTTACAGTACAGTGGTTCTGGGCCCAGACTGGATGCAGGACACAAATACAGCAGTCCAGGGCAATGCAAGCAATGAGGAAGACACTCCCAAACAGGTTTATGTCCACCACAATGTGAACCGCCTTGCGTAGGAACGAGCCAGAAGGCCACTGTTCTCTCATGGCCTTTGAGACAATGAGGAATGGTAGGGTGGCAGTGAAGGAGAAGTTAGCTAAGGCGAGGTTCAGGTAACAGATGGTGCTAACTGTGCATGCCATCCGGAATCCAGCCATCCAGATCAAAAGCCCATTGCCCAAAATGCCAAGGACAGAAGTGATCCCAAGCACCACAGTGACAGAATCCACAGAACCGTGTAGCCAACAGACTCTTGGGGCATCTCTTCAGGTCCATGCATAGGGTTGGAGATGTTGCTTTCCATCTTGCCCACACCTGAAACATTTCAACAGTTGCCATGTCTCATCTGTGGAACCATCTTAACATCCCTATTCATGGTCATCGACCTCCACTAAGATCCCACTCCAACCAGGACACCCACTCTCCTGAAACTTGTGGCCAGTCATACGATAAATATAAAATTGGCACTCTCTTGGCTTTTACTTTGGGAAAGGATAGTTCTCCATAGTCCCGTATTATTCAGATGCATTCCACCTATCAGGCTGATTGCTTAGACAAGAGGATGACAAGGCTCCTGTTCACTAGCAGAAAAATACACTGAGGATATACAGTTAAAAATTGATTGGTAGACAATTATGGCCTCGGGAGGGAAACACTGGACTCAGAGTCAGTAGGTTCAACTCTCACCCATGATTCACTGCATAGATGCTGGCAAGCTCTTTCAGCCCCTGGTTCTCCAAGACTCCCAGCTCCCACTATGAGAACCTTTCGCCTGCTGTTTGCTTAGTATTGAGGTTAAGGTTTCAGAATTTGGTTTGAGTTTATAATTGAGGGCCTTGAGCATGTAGTTACGTTGTTACATCATGTGGATTCTGTGCTAGAAGAAGTCGGCAAAGGGGTCCCTATCTCTACTTTCAACGTTCTGTTTCTCGTTGCTTGATATGGAACTCTTCTGTGGGATGTGAAGAATTTTTACCCATTGCGTGGCGTTAGTGTTCTACGGGTAAAGAGTATGAGAGTAATCAAATTTGTTAGTAGTATCTGTTATCAAAGACCATGTACTGTGTTAACTGCTAAATATGGGGATCCAGTTTGATCTACATAAGAATGCTATAATGCTTGTTATTTCTGGTTTTCATAAGAATAAACTGATGTTCAGAACAATTATAGAAACTACCCAAAGTCACTTCAGTAGTAAGTGGTAGAGGAAGGACTTTGACCCAGGTTAATCTAGTTTTCTCTGTTACACAACCAGACACTGCTGGTTGCCCCTAACGTCCATTCCCCTAGTCTCTTCTGCCCAAACAATTTTGTTTAGTTACTCATGCTTCAGAAAAGGTGTTCTTCTCTCAGTTTCTGGAGGCAAATTCTGATTAGTTTCACCAGAAATTGGAATCCCCTTTGCTTTGCAAAGGCTTGGTTTGATAGTGGGCACATGACTAAATCCTGGACAATAACATGGGGAGATATCTGAGGGAGATTCTGGGATAGATTTCCTTGTGCTTAAGAATAAGAATCCCATCCATCAACAGATGAATAGATAAAAAAGATGTGATATGAAGAAGATAAAGAAGAAGATGATAAAGAAGATATAGATAGACACACACACACACACACACACACACACACACAGGAATATTATGTAACCAAAAAAAAAAAAAAAAAAGGAAATCCTGCCATTTGCAAAGACATGGATAGAACTAGAGGGTATTATGCTAAACTAAATAAGTCAATCAAAGAAAGACAATTATCATATGATCTCACTGATATTTGGAATTTGAGAAACAAGGCAGAGGATCATAGGGGAAGAAAGGGAAAAATGAAACAAGAAGAAACCAGAGAGGGAGACAAACCATAAGAGATTTTTAATCTCAGGAAACATACAGGGTTGCTGGAGTGGAAGGGGTAGGAGGGATGGCGTGGCTGGGTGATGGACATTGGGGAGGGTGTGTGTTGTGGTGAACCCTGTGAATTGTGTAAGACTGATGAATCACAGACCTGTACCCCTTAAACAAATAATATATGTTAATAAAAAAATACAGATAAAGAAAGAATAAGAATTCCCCTTTAGGGGCGCCTGGGTGGCTCAGTGGGTTAAAGCCTCTGCCTTCAGCTCAGGTCATGATCCCAGGGTCCTGGGATCAAGCCCTGCATCGGGTTCTCTCCTCAGTGGGGAGCCTGCTTCCTCTTCTCTCTCTGCCTGCCTCTCTGCCTACTTGTGATCTCCGTCTGTCAAATAAATAAATAAAATATTTTTTAAAAAATAAAATAAAAAAATTAAAAAAAGAATAAGAATCCCCCTTAAAAAAAAAAAAACAAAACCCCCCCCCAAAAAAAAAAAAAAAAAAAAGGAATTCAAAAAAATGTAGTGTCTTCATCTGGACCAGGTCACATCTGTAACTACTGCATCCAAATTCAACCCAGAATGTGTGACTCATGCCACATTCACAAATTTTGTGATCTGTTAGCGGTATCAAATATCCAGGGTGGGTGGGTTGGATGCCTGGCTGGCCCAGTTGGCGGAGCATGCGACTCTTGATCTCAGGCTTTTGAGTTCAAGCCCCACATTGGGTGTAGAGATTACTTAAAAATAAAATCTTAAAAAAAATAGAAATATCCAGGATGGCTATTAATAATTCATATTCATGAACCCCACCCTGGAATCTTTGCATAAAAGGACCTGTAAACCACACACATTATTACTGTGGATTATGAGGGCTCCTGTTTGGTGAGCCCTTCCAATGTGCTAGTCACTTTCCATTCTATATTCTCCAATTACAACAAACTTGCTGTGGGGTAGGAAGAGGAAACCTCAGCTCTGGCAGGGGAAGTGACTTGTCTAGTGAGTGTCACAACCACTAGGGGCACAACTGAATTTATTACCAGATTTCAAATGGCAACTCAGTACTTCTGTGGTAGCTTACTCTGCTTCTTTAGCACATTTGCTCTTCCAAGTTTTGCTTTTTTTTCCCCTTCAAGTTTTGAAACAACTATTTCAGTTCTTCTTTTCTCCTCTCTGCTTTTACCCTGCCTCTCCCCTCCTTGTCCCCACTTTCAGCTGATGCCATTGTCTCATATTATAATGGGAAAGTGGTAATCGTTAGAATTTTTTAGCCTGCTCTGCCGAAAACCTTCCAATCTACCTGCACCTGTTGTAGTGAGTAAAGAGTTCTCGTTCATCCCAGCCGCTACCCTCCTGTGTTTGCTTCGGATCCCTCTCTACCTCACCTTCCAGAGAACTTTCTTCCTGCATTATCCCTTTTATTTTCTGCCAAAGGCAAAAACCTAAGATTTTCTTTCTACTAGGTCATTCTCACTATTTCATAAACATTATCGTTATCTCCTCCCTTTAAAAAGAAACTGTCCTGGGGCTCCTGGGTGGCTCAGTTGGTTAAGCGACTGTCTTCGGCTCGGGTCATGATCCTGGAGCTCCAGAATTGAGTCCCACACCGGGCTCCCTACTCAGTGGAAAGTCTGCTTCTTCCTCTGACCCTCCCCACTCTCATGTTCTCTCTCTCTTTCTCTCATGCCATCTCTCAAATAAATAAATAAAATATTACCCAAAAAAAAAAAAAAAAAAAAAGAAAAAGAAAGACAGGAAAAGGAAGAAAAGAAAAGAAACAAAACAAAACCAAACCATCCTGGGGCACCTGGCTGGCTCAGGGGGTAGAGCATGTGACTCTTGGTCTCCGGGTTGTGAGTTTAAGCCCCACATTGAGCAGTGAGCTTACTTTTAAAAAGTAAATAGGGGCGCCTGGGTGGCTCAGTGGGTTAAAGCCTCTGCCTTCGGCTCAGGTCATGATCTCAGGGTCTTGGGATCGAGCCCCGCATCAGGCTCTCTGCTCTGCGGAGAGCCTGCTTCCCTCTCTCTCTGCCTGCCTCTCTGCCTAGTTGTGATCTCTCTCTGTCAAATAAAGAAATAAAATCTTTAAAAAAAAAAAAAAGTCAAAATTTAAAAAAAAATAAATAAATAAAAAGTAAATAAACAAAAATTAAAAAATAAAAAAGAAACCATCCTTGGCCCATATTCCTTTCCAGCTTCAGCCCTGTTTATCTCAAGAGAATTCTCTCTATGAAGAGGATTCACAAACTTAAGAAGGGAGCCTCTCCACTCCTCACCTCACATTTTCTCCTAAACATAGTCCAGACTGACTTTGCTGCTCTGCACTCCACAGAATGTGGTCTCCTCAGGGATACCTGTGGCCTTCTTGTTGCCGACTCTAGTGGTCCCTACTCAGTCCTCATCCTGATACCTCAGTGACGTAGGACCCATGTATGACCCCTTCCTCCTCCTTTAGACATTTTTCCTATGCTTTAAGATGTTAAAATGTATCAACAGCACACTCTTGGTTGTTATAGCTCAACTAAATTCTCAGTCCAATTTACTAGCTTTTTTTTTTTTTTTAAGATTTTATTTATTTATTTGACAGACAGAGATCACAAGTAGGCAGAGAGACAGGCAGAGAGAGAGAGGGAAGCAGGCTCCCTGCAGAGCAGAGAGCCCAATGTGGGGCTCGATCCCAGGACCCCGAGACCATGACCTGAGCAGAAGGCAGAGGCTTAACCCACTGAGCCACCCAGGTGTCCCTTACTAGCTTTTTCTTATCTAAATTTAACTTATTTTATTTTTTTAAAAAAAGGTTTTTTTTTTTTTCTTAAGATTTTATTTATTTAGGGTACCTGGGTGGCTCAGAAGGTTAAGCCTCTGCCTTCAGCTCAGGTCATGATCCCAGGGTCCTGGGATCAAGGCCCACATTGGGCTCTCTGCTCAGCAGGAAACCTGCTTCCCCCCTCTCTCTCTGCCTGTCTCTCTGCCTACTTGTGATTTCTCTCTCTGTCAAATAAATAAATAAAATCTTTAAAAAAAAAGATTTATTTAGAGAGAAAGCATGTGTGCACGTGAGCAGGGGGAGGGAGAGACTCCCAAGCAGACTCCACACTGAACACGGAGCCCAACATGGAGCTCACTCTCACAACCCTGAGATCATGATCTGAGCTGAAATCAAGAGTTGGTTGCTTAACCGACTGAGCCATCCAGGCGCCTCTGAAAATTTTTTGTTATTTTATTTTTAAAGATTTTATTTATGTATTTGACAGAGAGAGAGACACATCACAAGCAGGCAGAGAGGCAGGTAGAGACAGAGAGGGAAGCAGGCTCCGCACTGAGCAGAGAGCCCAATGCAGGGCTCGATCCCAGGACCCCAAGATCATCACCTGAGCCAAAGGAAGAGGCTTAATCCACTGAGCCACTCAGACGCCCCTGGAAGATTTTATTTCTATTTAAGTAATCTCCACACGCAACTTGGGGCTCAAACTCACAAACTCCAAATCAAGAGTGACACACCCCACTGACTGAGCCAGCCAGGTGCCCCCTCTATGTTTAAATTTAAATGTTAGGGTGTCTGTGGGCTTATACCTGCTCCCTTCCATCCTCTATGTGTAGTTTTTCCATAGTATCATTGTCTCATGGCTTATAATACCACACTGATACCTTTTTTAAAGTTTCACTTATTTAAGTCATCTCTGCACCCAACATGGTGCTTGAACTCACAGCCCTGAGGTCAGGAGTCCCACACTCGACCAGCTGAGCAAGCCAAGTACCAAGGTACCAACAGCCACTGACTTCTTGACATCTCCTTGTGGCAATCCTATAGGCATTCCAAACCTGACATTACCCAAACCAAACTCTTAACTATCCCATCTTCCCAAATCAGCCTCTCTCCTAGTATTCCATATCTATTTGGATTAAACACTCAGCTGTTAATGCTCCAAATTTAAAGTGGATCCTTGATATCTTTCTCTTATCACCCGACTCAATCCCAGTCTACCCATTCTGTCTGCAAAGCAACTGAATCCACACCCAGAATCATTCCCATCCCCACTGTGCTTGTCCATGGCTCCTCGTCTGGGCTGCATATTTGCACTTACTTTGCAAATAGCTTGTTCTGCTCTAAATACCTCTCCTACCACTAGTTTCCCACCCACCCCCAAAAAATCCATCTTCCGACAATAGCCAAATGATCTTTTAAAAACACAGAGCATGACATTATTCTGCTCAGCATCTTCCAGTGGTTTCCAGACTCCCGACTTCCAAACTTAAGCTTACCGAGCACTCTTGGATCTTCCCCATCTATCCTTTTGTGACCCAATTTCCAAAGTGTGGGAGAGTCCCCACACCAACAAACAATTCTTGAACACCAGCAGGTGTCCAAGAATTCAACTGAGTTCTCACACTATCAGACTACACAGGTTAAAGGTTCAGTCCTAAAAGATGCCTGCCTGTCCCTGAGCAATTCCAACACCACTTACAAGCCCAGAGTACCTGTGCTTCTGACTGACGGGCTGTAAATCAGAGGTTCCTATGAACTCTTCTGATTAATAAATAGATTAATAAATAAACAGATTCAATTAATCTGTGGCTTACAGAACCCAGAGAAATACTTTCCTTACTAAATCTCCAGTTTATTATAAAAGGATATAACTCGGGGCACGTGGGGGGCTCAGTTGGTTATGATCCTGGGTGTCTTGGGATCAAGCCCCAATTTGTGCTCCCTGCTCAGCGGGGAGGCTGCTTCTCCCTCTCCTTCAGCCCTTCCCCCTGCTTGTGCTCTCTCATGCACTCTCAAATAAATAAAAAAAAATATTTAACTAGATTCTTTTGGTACTAAAACTCTATAGAGTAACACTGTCCAATAGAGACATACATGTGAGGCACACATGAGGCTTACCATTCTTTCTACAAAGTAAAAGAAATCAATTTTGATAACATTAATTTTAATAATATATTGTATGTAACCCAACATATCAAAAAGAATATCATTGGAACATGTAACCAATACAAGAATTATCAATTAGGGGCGCCTGAGTGGTTTAGCAGGTTAAAGCTTTTGCCTTGGGCTCAGGTCATGATCCCAGGGTCCTGGAATCGAGCCCCGCATCGGGCTCTCTGCTCGTGGGGATCCTGCTTCCCTTCCTTTCTCTGTTGGCCTCTCTGCCTACTTGTGATCTCTGTCTGTCAAATAAATAAATAAAATCTTTAAAAAAAAAAGAATTATTAATCAGCTATTTTACATTTTTTTACCATGCCAAGTCTTTGAATGTACTAAACGGGTGTTACACTTACAGCACATCTCAGGTTGGACAAGTGAGAGCTTAATAACCATGTGTGGCAAGTGGATTCTATATTGGACACCCAGCTCTGAAGGTTTAGGAGATATCTGCCACCTAGTAGATGTTCAAATAATAATTTTTTAAATTGTCAGGCCCCCAACTTACCACCAGCTGAGATCTTTTTTCTGTTGTTAGTTCCCAGCTTCCTGCAGAGTGATTCCGGTTGGGTAGATGTTTTATTACATCTACATCTACATTACATTTATTACATTAGATTGTTGGGTAGACAAGGTGGGGGGAGGAACAATGGAGTTGGAACCAATCAGGTGACAGAAACCCACGGTTTCTTGCAGTTTCCAGAAAGCATGCTGGATATGTTGTCAGTGTATTCTCCTTCTCTAATATTCTCCTTACCCCCAGCCTACTGTGGGAGACAGGGATTCAGCCCTCTAGATGTCAAGGGTCCAAGGGGTGTGGATGTCCAAGCCCTTACTCCTTCAGAGATTCAGGACAATGAAAGAAACAATTACTGAGATGAGAAGAACTCAAGACAAGCAGTACAAAGCCGGAGAGGATGGTTAAACAAAAACCTGTTTCTCTCTTCACACGCCACTTCTGACACCAAATGTGTAGTAAAGGGCTGGATCCCACGAGACTGCCCCATTTCAGAAGCTACTTGGAAGTCCCAGGTTGTCACGTATACCTGACTGACCAGCTAAGAATCGGGGGTCCCTGGGACCCCCTCCTCAGGTTTAGTAATTTGCTAGAGTGGCTCGGCAAACTCAGGAAAGCAACTTGCTTTTGTTTAGTTTATCATAAAGGATGTGACTCAAGACCAGTGGAAGCCAGCATCCATGATGTCAGTTTGGTTGAAAAAAAAATGAGCAGTAGAGTTCCTATCACCCGCAGACATGGCTGGACCAGCTGAGGAACATGTAGGAATGCAACCCCACTAGCTTGCTAGTAGTTAATTAGCACTACCATAAAGGTAGAATCACCAGATGTACTTAATGGAACCTCTAACATAAAGAACAAAGATATTTTTCAGATTCTCAGTCTCTTGAGTTAGAAAAGACCTCCAGAGGAACCAGATGAATGGGCACCATAGCATCCACCTTCTCAGGAGACTCCTGACCCAAATTTGCCCATTATATTATTTTATTTTGCACATTATTTGCCCACTATTTGAGAGAGAGCATAAGCAAGGTGGAGAGGGAGAGAAAGAATCTCAAGCAGACTCCCCTCTAAGCAGGGAGCCTGATGCAGGGCTCGATCCCATGACCCTGAGCCGAAATCAAGAGTCACACTTAACCAACTGAGCTACTCATGCACCCCAAACTTTGCCCTTTAAAACCCCTTACTTGGGGCATCTGGGTGGCTCAGTGGGTTAAGCCTCTGCCTTCGGCTTAGGTCACTGCTCTGCCCTCAGCATGGAGCCTGCTTGGGATTTTCTCTCCCTCTTCCTCTGCCCTTCCACCATCTACCCTACTCCTCCAACCCACTCACCAGCTCTCTCTCTCTAAAAAATAAATAAGAAATAAAAGGAATAGTAATGAAGAACACAGAGAGAGGTAAGGGAGATGCATAAGAGAGGACCCTTCACCCAACACCGTCATGAAGATCAGTCCCCTACCCTTCTACTCCTGAGGGAGATAACTTTAGGGCCACTGATCTGAGGAGATGGGCCCGTTTTGAGATTTTAAGCACCATCATACTGTTCCACAGAGTTGTTCACAAATCCAGTGGGTGGGTACAACTGTGGAGAGCCAGAAGACAAGAGTCTAAGAGAAAGAGATGAAGACAACTATTTTTTTTTCCTCCCTGAATCACGATACCAATGGGATGTTTTTGGTTATAAGTTACAAGTTATAGGAAAACTGTGAATCCCTTAAACCATGAAAAAATTTATTATATAAAATCATTCGGGGTTGCCTGGGTGGTTCAGTCATTAAGCATCTTCCTTGGGCTCAGGTCATGATCCCAGATTCCTGGGATCAAGCCCCAAATTGGGCTCCCTGCTCAGCAAGGAGCCTGCTTCTCCCTGTGCCTCTACCTCTCTCTTCCCCTCTGCCTGCTGCTCCTCCTGCTTGTGCTCTCTCTCTCTGTCAAATAAATCTAAAAAAAAAAAAAATTGGAAGTAAGTTCTAAATTTGAACAAAAATTGAGTTTAATGTAATCCTTCCAGTCCACCATCGCATTGGTTTTCTTCCAGGGACTTCCTGAACATGACCATAAGATGACTGCCATTATTAGAGACATCGCCATCATGTCCACATAACCACCCAAACCAGGAGGATGGGGATGGGCAGAAAAACTGACTTCACATGCCTCTCATTTTATAAGGGAGAAATTTCTGTTCTGGAGTTTCTGCAAATCTCTTCTTACTTTTCACTGGCAGAACTGAGTAACATACCCATTTCCACACCAATCCCTGGCCAAAATAAAAGTTTCAATGAAGTTGCCTTGATTGGCTTACAGTGAAGGAAATTGTCACCTGAATAAAATGGAATCCACTTATTAAGGAATAAGGGTGGTAGAGCTTATATAAGTGTAGGCCTCCAAAGGGGTTCTCCCTTGCTGGCTCCTGGAGATGTAGAAATTAATCAGACACAGGCTCTGACCAGCTGAACAAAGAGATGAGACAGTGAAGTGCGTGCACCACTGGCTCAGGTCCCTGGGCTCTCTAAGCAATAGAAATTTACTAGAGGCCAAGCAGGAATTCCAGGCAAGATTCTTACTGGGATGCTCAAGCTCAAGGGAGACAGCTTAAAGGAAGCGTGCTTCATGCTGGCTCTCTGAACAAAGCCTGGGGAAAGTTTTTAAAGAGACTGAAAGGGGGAAAGGAGTGATTCTAAGCATATAGTTGGGGAGAGATGGGATGTTGGTGCACAGGTGTAACAAACAAAACATGCTTTGTCATGCACTGCATGTCTCATTATTATGTTAAATCTTCACCCCCAGGAGTGTTTTTATTTATTTTTTTTCTATTTTTTTTTTAAGATTTTATTTATTTATTTGACAGAGAGAGATCAGTGTAGACAGAGAGGCAGGCAGAGAGAGAGAGAGAGAGGGAAGCAGGCTCCCTGCCGAGCAGAGAGCCCGATGCGGGACTCGATCCCAGGACCCTGAGATCATGACCCAAGCCGAAGGCAGCGGCTTAACCCACTGAGCCACCCAGGCGCCCCCCAGGAGTGTTTTTTATAATATAATAGGGAATAGTCAGTGAAAAGTCAGTGCTGGGGCCCACCTTGGTGCAGACTGGTTTGGTTCCGTCTTTGCTAGGCTTTGTAGTGGAGTCCTTCCTTTGCTAAGCTTCCTTCCACATTCCTGCAAGATATGCTGCTCAAGGGGCCTAGGGTTTCAGCTATTCAAGGGACGCTGGGTTTCACGGTCAGGGTTGAAGAGGACTCAAGTCCAGTCCCTGCTCTGTCTCATTTGGTCACAGTAGGTGACAGTATACATACATAGTAATAGAGGGATGCCTGGGTTTTTATGGGATCTCCAAAAGAAACACCTAACTCAGACTGACGAGGCCTGGTGTTGTTCAGAAAGAGGTAACATCTAGGCTGGGTCTTAGAGATTCAGTTAAAGAAGAGAAATAAAATTGCATTCTAGGCAGAGGGGAATGAAAATGCACAGGAGAGAGGCCAAGAAATAGGTTAAACTGGTTGTCGGAGCATAGGTGGGAGGCAGAGAGTGATAAGTGATGGCAGAAGCCCTCTCTTAGAGGGTCATGACTGCTACCAGGAAGACCTTGGGGGCTCCTGGGGGGGACAATCAGTTGAGCATCTGATTCTTGGCTCAGGTCGTGATATCAGGGTTGTGAGATTAAGCCCCATGTGAAGCTCTACACTCAGCACAGGGTCTGCTTGGGATTCTAACCCCCTCTCCCTCTGCCCCTCCTGCTTGTGCTTTCTCTCCGCTAAATAAATAAATATTTTAAAATTATTTCGTAAAGATTTTATTTATTTGTGAGAGAGAGCATGAGCAGGGAGAGAAGCAGAGGGAGAGGGACAAGCAGACTCCCTGCCAGGCTGGGAGCCCAATGCAGGACTTGATCCCAAGACCCTGAAATCAAGATCTGAGCTGAAGTCAGACGCTTAACCGACTGAGACACCCAGGTTCCCCTAAATAAATCTTAAAAAAAAAAAAAAAAAAAAGGACTTGGAATTTCTCCTTAAGAAAATGAAAAGCCATTGAGACCATACCAAAATACAAGGCTTCTATATAGCAAAGGAAATGATTAACAAAACAGAAAGACAACATACTGAACGTGATATTTGAATATTTGCAAATGATATATACCATAAGGGGTTAATATCCAAGGTATATAAAGAATGTAGACAACACCAAAAAACCCCCAAATAATCTGATTTTAAAGTGGGTAGGGAGGGTGGCTCAGTTAGTTAAGCAACTGACTCTTTTTTTTTTTTTTTTTTGACAGAGAGATCACAAGTAGGCAGACAGGCAGGCAGAGAGAGAGGGAGAAGCAGCTCCCTGCTGAGCAGGGAGCCCGATGCAGGGCTCCGATCCTAGGACCCTGGGATCATGACCTCAGCTGAAGGCAGAGGCTTTAACCCACTGAGCCACCCAGGAGCCCCCTACCAGACCATTTAAAGTTACATACATGGCTCATGTTTCCATGGAACGTCAATGTCCTACAGTCTGGGAAGTAACTTATGTTTCCTTCCTCTGAGCCTCTCTTTCCTCATCTGTGAAATGGGAGTATCTCAAGTTGTCTCTCACAGGGTAGCCTTGCAGATTCGGGGAGAGGGAGTGTCCCCCTGGCACACTGCTATGTGAGATACATGTTAACTATTCCCAAGCTAGCGGCACGGAGGGTCTCCATGAATGATTCAGGCGGCAAAAGGGACCCTGGCCACCTCAGCTATGATCTGGGGACTCAGCCCGGCAGGGTCTGGGAGGGGCGCATGGCCTGGAGTCAGCTCCTCCTGGGTTCCAAGGCTGGTGGCCCTCGGCAAGTCATGTCCTACCTGGGCCGAGTGCCCCCTTCCGCCCATAGACAAGGAGAGCCCGTGACCACACTGCTGTGCGTGGACAGCACTGTGTTGGCCACAGAGCCGATCCCTGGGACCCAGCTTCTTCAGCTCCAGAGCAGGGTGAAAAGACCTGCCCACTGCAGACTATTTCGAGGCGTGTGTCAGAATTTGGGGAGTGGACAGTGTGTAGCACAGACGGTGTGTCACGAAGGGGTGCCCTTTGGGCTCCGGATGGAGGAAGTCTGAGGAGCAGATGCCGGGAGCCCCCTCCGTGGTCAGTGCTGCAGCCACCCGGGGCTCCGGCCGCAATGCTGGGAGATGAGGAAAGGAAGGTACGCAGCCTGTCCGTGCTGTCTCCTGCCAGCACCTGGGCTGTGGGTTTCCGACCCCGCTCTCATCCGGCCCTTGTGCCTCTGATGCGTGTGAGGAGTTCTCTTTTCCAAATGCCAAAACTGGCGCTCAAGGAAGGAAGGGGCAGCCCAGCCACCCGCGTGCAGTGGCTAGAGATACACAGCACTGGGCCCCCTCCCATATATTCTGACTCCAGGAGCTCAGGGCCCCGGAAATGACTTGAACAAATGTCCCAGATGGTGGTTAGCTTGTAAGGGCTGAGAACCATGGTAGAAGGATTTAAAACAGAGTCTGCGAAATGATCCCCTGATCTGCTGATTGCCAAAGGGTGGTGCCCTGGGGAAGGACTGAGGATGGACCAGGGAGCGGGTCTGAGGGCAAGGGATGTGTCACTGTGGTCTGGATCTCAGAGGACGGGAGGAAGCAGAGGGAGAGCAGGCCAGTCTCCGGCAGGTGGAAATAGCCAAAATGTTGATGGGTTGATGGTGGCCATGACCTATGCCTCCTGGGCCACCTACTTCACATTTACTAGCTCTAACCAGAGATCTCCTTCAGACGGTTACTGCAGATCCGGTGTTAGAGAAGAGAAAGCTGAGGTTCAAAAAGGTGAGTGACCCGTCTAAGGTCCCACAGGTAGCGGCAACGCTGGGATATGAGTAGGGCTCGTACTGAATCGTAGTGCTGTTAAATGTTAACAATCAGCTCCAGAAAAAAAAGGTTTCCCGTATATAAAGACTTCTGTTTACATAAAAGATTTACTGATTATAAAGCACAGATAGCACGATACATACATGATACATGATAAATGATAAATAACGACACAATCCTCGATACTTTGTTGTAAATTCCGTACAACTATAGTTTCAGGAGATTTGCTATTTCTTGCAAAAGCCAGCACCAATTTTTATACTTCTGTCGCCAACAGTAATATCACAATATCAGACTACAAATGAGTATCTGACAATTATCTAATCCAGCAAAGACGTAGCTTGTGTCACTGACGAACGAGTGTGGGTCTGACGAGAACGCCAGGTGGTATTTTTGTTTATGTTAATGAAAGACGTGAAACAAAGATGTATGTTGGAACTTGATTTGCTCATCAAATATAGCAAAGAAATTAGGAGGTGGTGGATTTTAAGAATTTACTGTCTTTTTAAGATGTGACTTAGTTTTATATGACTGATTTCTAATAATGGCTCCTACAATTCCTGACATTTTAACAACTGTCTCTTTGTGAGAGGGTACAAGCCACATCAACATATCCCTGGTGTTGCTCCCACAGACCTAGAGGGGGCGGGGGAGCTCTCCTGGAGATTGGGGGTCTCCACCATGTCAGAGTCCGGGAATCACGGTCCCTGCCTACTCTGAGACTTGGGGGCCCGAGGCCATCTGTAGCCCATGGAAATAATACGCCCAGAGTGGACGTTTGTCTGTGGTGGTCTCTGCCTCGGGACCTATCCAGTTGCTTTGGGTCACTGACAGGTGTGCCTGGAACCCAGGTGTTTCTGCGTGCGGTGCTGGTGCTTCTCCCACCGCCCGTCTGTGTGCATAAGGTAAGGCGGGGTGGGGAAGGGTAGGGCGTGATTTTCACTCTCTTCTTGGAGCTCTGTGTGCACTCACCCACGTCCACTCTGCGGCTGCAGAAAACTCCAAAACCCATCCTTTACCTCTCCTGTGCCAGGAAAGTGCTCCCTTTCTCTTCTCTCTGTCCCTGCACCCCTCCATTCCCTCTACCTCCCTCCTTTTTTCTTTCTGCCCTTTCTTTCTTTCTGTGAAATTTTTACCAAAGTATAATATATGTACAGAATGTTACACTTACATTAATGTACCATCAACAAATGGTTACAAGATCAAGGAGAACTTCTCACCATCCCCTTGCCCTGACCACGTGCCTGTCCTTCCCCACCATGTCCTACACACACACACACACACACACACACACACACACGAGAGGCACTGTCCTGAGTCTAACAGACCCAGTCTAATCGACCCCTGTTCTAAAATTTCAGAACGTGCATCCTCTTTTATGCTTGGTAGCAGTGGCTTCTTCAGGGTTTTATTTAGTTAGTGAAGGCGAGAGAGAGAGAGAGAGAGAGAGAGAGAGAGAGAGAGAGAGAATGAATATGCAGGAGTGGGAGTAGGGGCAGGGGGAGAGAGGGAGAATCTCAAGCAGACTCCCTGCTGCGTGCACAGAGCCTGACGCAGGGCTCGATCCCACGACCGCAAGACTCCGAGACCATCACCTGAGCCGAAATCAAGAGTCGGAGCCACCCCGGTACCTCGTTTTCCTGGCTTTTTTGCTCAACAGGATGCCTGTGAGACTCAACTGCAGTGCGCACGTTGCTAACCCTGGCTCATTCTCGTTCCTGCAGAGGAGCACTTTGTTGTGAATATTCTCTGTCCCTTGTCCTTGTGCAGACAATCCTCTACAGAGGGCTTGTTCACAGACCCACTGTACAAGTGGGAAGGCGAAGGCTCAAAGCCATGAAGTCCTCGGTGCCGGGAATCTGGGTCCCCAGCGCTCCCTTAGTTGCCCTAGAGCTGAGGTTCTCTGTTCTCTACCCTTCACAGATCTATCTTCTGATGAGGCAAAACTGCTCAATCTTCCATGATTTCTAAAGGCGCGGAGCTGAGGGACCAGAAGCAGAAGTGGATCAGGCCTGCTTGAGTGATAGGAACCAGAGTCTCTCCTGATTTCCAGACAGTCAAGGATGTGATGCCTGTGTTGGCCTTATTTGTGGCTGAGCCAGAGCCTCCTGGGAACCTAAATACCTCGGCCCTTTACCTCCACGCTCCTGCCGTCTGCTGGCCCTTGTTCCTGAGGGCTGATCTATGATCTGGGCTGGGGACCTACAGGTCTCCCTGAGGTTTGAAAGGCTATCAGAAACCACCAGCGGCTCTCTCACAATTATGGTCGTCAAAAGCAGAGAGAAATTTGGGAATACGGAGGCAAACAGGAGAGCATGCGGTTACTCATTCCTCCATATTCCCTGGGGGCTGTACATGCCAGGCTCTGTGGACAGAACACGGAGGCAAACGGGACTCAGAACAGCCTTGATGAGCTCACAGTGTGGTGGGGAGAGGGGGAGAGGGACCCTCAGTCATACTGGCTACAGAGCCAAGCTTATGGCCTCCAGCCACATGGAGCTACTTAGATTTGAATGGATTAAAATGTCTATAATTAAATTAGATTTAATTTAATTATTATCGATTTAATTTAATTAATATCGATTAAAAGTCTATAATCTAGTTCCTCCACTGGAGATTTGCTGGGGCTGGATGCATGGCTGCCATGACAAAGAACGGGTCAAGGAAGAGGAAAGCGAGGAGTGGTTGATTCGGAACCTCATTTCAACATGTGAGAGTTTTCCCCACACCACCAAGCAATTCTTTGACACCAGCTGGGTGTCCTACAGTTTAACACAATTCCAACACGACCCTGAGTTAGAGTTAGATCCCACAGGTTGGGGGCTCAGTCCCACAGGATTGCCCCCTGCCCCGCCACTTCCGATGCCAGTTGCAAATCCAAATTGTCACCTGCTTCTGACATATAGGCTATAAATCAGGTTCCCACAACCCCCTTGTTGGGTTCGATTAGCTTGCTACAGTAGTTCACAGAGCTAAGGAAACCTGTTTACTCACTAGATTACCAGCTTATTACCAAGGATATTAAAGGATATGAATCAACAGCCAGATGAAGTGAAACAGAGGGTGACGTCCCAGTCAAAGGAGTTTCTGTCCCCATGGAGTTTGGGGCTACGCCTGGTAGCATGTGGAAGTGTTCTGATTCCCCAAACTGTAAGCTCTCCAAAACCTAGCCTTTGGGGTTTTAATGGAAGCTTCCTATGATAACCATGACTGATTAAATCTTTGGTCATTAGTGACTGAACTCAAGCTCCAGCCCCTCTCCCCTCCCAGGAGGTGGCGAATGGGGTGGGGGGAGGGGACGCGGGTACCGAAAGTTGGCTCCTCTGGTGACTGGCCCCTATCTTTAGATGCGGTTCAAAAGTTACCTCATTGACGTAACAACGAACACCTTCATCACTCTCCTCACAGGACATTCCAAGAGATTTGGGAGCTTTATGCCAGAAACAGGGGTGAAGATCCAATATATATATTTCTTATTACAAATCACACTATCACAGACGCTCCCACAATTACTAACATTCAAGTCGCCTACCAGCGAGATCACTTAACTCAAGAAGATAAGGTCCTTGCCCTCCCATAGAAAAGATTAGGCAAAAGTATACAGAGAAAACAAGAACTCTTAAGAAAACGAGCACTCATGGTCATAGTAGCACTCTTCACAGGAGCCAGAGAGTGCAAGGGAACAAGCCAAATATCCATTAACAGATGGATGGAGAGGAAAAGTGTGGGCCACACAGTGGAATATTACTCAGCCATAAAAAGGAACAAAGCTCTGACACTTGCTATAACATGAATGAACCTCGAAAACAGGAAGAAGCCATACATAAAAGGTCACATATCATAGGATCCCATGTAGATGAAATGTCCAGAACCGGCAAATTCAGTCGGAAAGCAGATTCAGGCTGCCAGGGGCTGGGGAATGGGGAATTACTGTTGGATGGGTACAGCGTTTCTGTTTGGGGTAATGAGAAAGTTCTGGAACTAGGGAGGGGTGATGGTTGTGCAACATGAATATGCTTTATGCCACTAACTTAAGTACTTAAAATGGTAAATATCATGTTATGTGTATCTTACCACAATTTTTAAAACGCAAAGAAAAAAAAAGGTGTATGGTCATTTGGTTGATGATTGATTGATGAGAGCTCCAGTGACTCACAGTCAGACAGACATGAGCTAAGACTTTCTTCCTCCCATGACTCTCTGCCTGAGGGTTACCAGACCCAACTTTCCCACCTCAGATCCTGCCCCCCTCTCTCTTGAGGAGCATGGGAGCCCCCCTTTCCTTTGCCATTGTGAGAGGTCAGGCACAATATTTGGTTGGTTTTCAAAGGTTGGCAAAATGCATCAGTGAATGATAACAGACACTGTGTCACAAGCATTATATGTTGTGGATTCTGAGCTAGAGGAAGTCAGACTCTGGTCTCTACAGTTCTCCTGACCAGATAGATGGGGTGCCCTCCTCCACCCATTGTGTGGGCTCAGTACTCTTGGGGATGAAGAAGAGCACGGTAGTAACCACCTTCCAAATACATGCTGGGGATGAGTTTTACCAAGACGGGCTGTGCAAAACACATGCCGGGCTCTTGCCAAGAGCTTTACGTCCCTTCTAAACTTTGCGGCAGCCTTCCTCAAATGGTTGTCGCAGAATGAAATCAGTTAATACTATAAAGCCTGAGCCAGAGCTTGACACACCATATGTACTGAATAATGTTTGGTTTTTACAGTTATTTTGCAGATGAGGAACCTGAGACTTAGAGCATTTAAGTTAATTGTTTACGGTCACTCGGCAGCTCAGGCTGTCAGATTCCAGCCAAGGTCTCCTCTTCCTGCTCTACCATCCTGCCTCTGCACCTGAGCTGTCTAGAGCAGTA
Organism: Enhydra lutris kenyoni; assembly: GCF_002288905.1. Lineage (NCBI taxonomy): Eukaryota > Metazoa > Chordata > Mammalia > Carnivora > Mustelidae > Enhydra > Enhydra lutris. Next base: position 1,172,024 of record NW_019154161.1, read on the forward strand.
ACCATTCACAACCCCCGCCCCCCACCGCCTGTATTCTGAGCCCTGGAAACATGGCTAGTCTTACTTGAGATGGGCCATACAAATAAAAACACCCAACAGATTTCAAAGACTTATAATGTTAAAAAATAATGTGAAATATCTCATTAATAATTTTTAGATTGACTACATATTGAAATGACAATTATTTGGCTACGGGAGATTAAGCAAATATTTTCTAAAAAATTAACATGACCTGTTTCTTCTTTTTTTAAAAACAAAGATTTTATTTATTTATTTATTTGAAAGAAAGAGAGAGAGAAAGAGCACGCACGAGCATGTATGAGTTGGAGGAGGGGCTGGGGTGGGGGAGAAGCAGACTCTCCGCTGAGCAGGGAGCCCGACTCTGCTCCATCCCAGGACCCTGCGATCACAACCCAAGCAGAAGGCAGATGCTTAACTGACTGAGCCACCCAGGCGCCCCTCACCTGTTTCTTCTTACTTTTCTAACGTGCCTACCAGACCATTTTTTTTAGGATTTTATTTATTTGACAGAGATCACAAGTAGGTAGAGAGGCAGGCAGAGAGACAGAGAGAGAGAGAGAGAGAGGAGGAAGCAGGCTCCCCACTGAGCAGAGAGCCCTATGCCAGGCTCTATCCCAGGACCCTGGGATCATGACCTGAGCTGAAGGCAGAGGCTTTAACCCACTGAGCCACCCAGGAGCCCCCTACCAGACCATTTAAAGTTACATACATGGCTCATGTTTCCATGGAACGTCAATGTCCTACAGTCTGAGAAGTAACTTATGTTTCCCCTCTCCCTCACCACTCCTCCCACCCCACAACTAACCACAGAGACACCCTGAGGACTGTTTGTCCTCAAGAATCTTTAAGGTAATCATTTGAAAAGCAATGAATAAGGAAGATTCTGCAACGACAGCAGGGGACACAACTGCAACTCTTACTCCACCATGGTAGGAGGGTGGGCAGGAAGCCTATTACGTGCAACCAGTACAAATCACAGTGGCTCCAATTTATTGAGCCACATCTACGGTGCCATCACTGGGCTGCAGCCCCATTCTTCTGGCCTCTGAGCTCGCCAAGCTCCAAATGGGCTGACCATCATCACCAAATGACGGAAGAAACTGTGGCTTGGAGAGGGGAGGTGACTGCCTTAAGGTTTAAGGCTGCAGTTTTGAGGAGGTAGAGCTGAATCCTGTTAATGTGTCCCAGGGAATATCCAGCACCAGCCTCTTCATGTGGAGACCAGGCATCACTGCTCTGGAAGGCTACTGCTTCCCTATTACGTTCATTTCCCCATGGTCCATATAATTACTTTGCTTTCTCCTTAAAGTTGTGAACTTCCTCTGTCATGCCCATTCACAGCTGGTGCCCTTGCTTTGTACTCCACCAAATCCAGCCCTCCTATCTGCTCCTGCGTCACTCTTCTCTGCTTTGGCCTCCATGACCAACACGCAAATACCCCTGCCCAAGATCTAGCCTTACCCTTGTCTTTTGAATCTTGCCCCCACCTTCTCAAGAACTTCCCTCCTTCACTTTTTCCCTATTTCTCCTGTAGCAACGATATTTTCTCTCTACTCCATCATTCCCTTCAACACCTCAATAGGGTTTAGAACCTCTTATCTTATAAAAAATGCATTCTTTGATTCCACGTCCTTCTTTAGTTTCCAACAAATTCTTGGCTCTCTTTCATAGCAAAACATCCAGAAGGAATAGGATACGTTCGCTATATTTATTTCTTCATCTTGCGTTTCTCTCTCACTCACTCCAAAGACTCTCTTGACCCCATCATTCTAATGAGTCCTTGTCGAGGTCCCCAGCCCCAAGAGATACATTTCCCACCTGGATTTTCCATAGACTGTGGTCCTTGCTCCAGACAATTAATTCTAAGTTCTGGTCTCCTGAGAAGAGTAAAGACAGTCATCCTAAAAACATTATTCCCAAGGCCCTGAATAAATCAGGGTTTTTCAACTGTGAGTCATTTACAATTTACAATTATACCTAACAATGTCTGAAACCAACATATTTATGGTCTACTTTACAAGAATTTCAGAAATGGACAGTACTAGGTTGGGTTCTGTCTGAATAATATCAAGAACCACATTTATTTTAATCCTTCCACTTTATCATCCCCAGTTTGGTGACTTTCTTCCTGGAGATTGCCACCTAATGGCTACAAAATAGCTGTCATAGTTCCTTAACTTCACACACAGCATCCCAAGCTAGGAGGATGAGGATGAAATGGGAAATCACTGAAGATTTTTAATCAGAAGTAGGGCATGTTCAGATTTCTGTTTTATAAAAATTATTTTGGAGTCATACATGTAAGACACATGTTAGAAGATTCCCAAGGGAAGGAAGGTAACAAGTGTGGATGTAACCAAGAGTCAAAAGGAAGTCACAATCTTACTGGGAATTAAAGTGAAGAGAATGGCAGAGGGCACTACTATTCATGGAGGAGAAGGGCTCAGGTGTTGAGAAAATAAGAGACGTGGGACCCCACAGAGAGTAACTCCCACACAAATTTCCAGGTCTTTGGAAGTCTGGTGTTCTTCTTGAAACTGGGCTTCTTGGATGCTCCTGCATGTTTCCTATAAGCCCTCTTTATTGAAGCATATGTGGGTTTTGTTCTTTGCTACAAAATGGCCCATGATTAACATACCAGGATTTGCAAACTGGACAGAGGCAAAGTGACTAAAGTGAAAAAAAAGGAAATTCTCAACAGGACTCTGATTCCTGAGTGTCCCCATTGTCTAACCTGTGTAAGGCCAAAGGGGAAATGAAATTGAGCTTGGCCTTGCTGGGACAAGTTCCTGCCTATGTTGCAAAAATCCCTGACCCTTGTGGTAGCTGATATCTGAAATGGCCAGCAAAGTCTTTCAGTAAATCACAGTGCCTGAGACGGTGAAGCCAGACTGCCTGGGCTGGAAACCCAAATTTACCATTGACTAGTTCTGCAATTGGCCAAGCCATCCAACCCAAGGATTGGCTGACATTTTCTGTAAAGGGCCACAATAATAAATATTTTATGTTTTACAGACCATAGTGTCTCCATCACAATTATTTAGCCATTGACAATGATGAACATGGCTGTGTGCCAATAAAGCTTTATTTAAGAATGCTGAAATTGGGGGCGCCTGGGTGGCTCAGTGGGTTAAAGCCTCCGCCTTCGGCTCAGGTCATGATCCCAGGGTCCTGGGATCAAGCCCCACATCGGGCTCTCTGCTCAGGGGGGAGCCTGCTTCCTCCTTTCTCTCTGCCTGCCTCTCTGCCTACTTGTGATCTCTGTCAAATAAATAAATAAAATCTTTAAATAAAAAAATGCTGAAATTGGAATTGTATATAATTTTTACTTGACACAGAACATTTTTCTTTTTATTTTCTTCAGCCACTAGAAAATATAAAAACCATTCTTGGCTTCATAAGCTAGTCAAAAATAGATGGGGGCTGGATTTGACCCCTGTCTTAACTTTGCTGAGCCTCAGTCACCCCATCTGTGAATTAAGGATAATAATGCTCAAGGAAGACATGTTTGAGCAAAAGGACTAAGATAACTGATGCAGAGTTATCCTGGATTAGTATGGTTTAGTTAGTTGGCATGAATTATCATTAGTTCATAGGGAGTCTTGTGCAATACACACTACCATATGCTAGTAATCAGAAAAGAATCTCTTCCTCTCATGTTTTACATTCTCTCTGGGTGAACCTATCCACAGTTAAGGCTTCAACCACACCTCATTAATAATCCACAAATCCCTGCCTCCAGCTCAGACCTTAGTCTTGAATTCCAGGCACATCATCCTGGGTTAATCCGTCCCTTCAGGCTCATTTCCAGAATTTGATCTCATTACCTTCTCTGACAACTCTGTGTGATGGAAGATGGAAGAACTGTGTCCCTCCAGAATTCATATGAGATGCCCTAACCCCACTACCTCAGAATGTGACTGTATTTGGAGAGGGTCTTTGGCCCTGACCCAATCTGACTGGTGTCCTTATAAGAACAGGAGATGAAGATACAGACACACACACAGAAGACATCCATTCATCTACAAGCCAAGGAAAGAGGCCTCAGAGAAAAACCACTCTGCTGACACCTTGATCTTGGATTTCCAACCTCTGGAACTGTGGCAGTTCCAGAGGCTGGAATATCCCCCCAGTCTGTGGTATTTTGTTAAGGCAGCCCTATCATACTAATATACTCAGCTTCTTCTCATGGAATTCTATCTCAGTGATGGCCCCCAAATCCACCAAATTGCCCTGGTGATTTTAAAGAAAATTGCCACAAAATTCTTTGACATTTCTCCCACTGAAAGGTATGGTCCATGCCCTCTTGAATCTGGGTGGGACTGGGACTACTTTGACCACGGAATGTTGTAGAAATGACACTACCTAACATCTGACGCTAGGTCAGAAGAGGCCATGAAGCTTCTATTGGTTTTCTTGGGACACTTGATCTGGAGGTAGGCAGCCATCATGCAAAAAATCTGACTACCCTGAGACCACCATGCTGGAAAGGCCTTATATAGGTCCTCAGCATTGGAGTCATTCTCACCCAGGCACCACACACATGGATGAAGGAGCCTACAGGCAACTCCAATCTCCAACCTTCAGGTCATTCCCAAACCTTTGAGTCTTTGGGGGCAGAAAGAAGGATCTCCTCTGTGCCTTGTTCTAATTCCTAACCCATATAATCTATGAGCATAATAAAATGGTTGTTTAACATCGCTATGTTTTAGGGTGGCTTATTATGTAGCAATAGTAACAGTAACTCAAAAACTGTGGGATTCATAAAGAGCCCTTCTTCTTCCTCCCCCCTCATGACTGTCCAGTCTCCAAGCACAGTCTCCTGAGCCTGGATATCTCTCTCCAGACCACACCTCCTCTCTGGGATCTTAAACCTGCCCTGAGCAGCTCTTCAACAACTTCCCTTTAATCTCTCACCACATCCTCCACTCTAAGGTCTCTGCCTTCAATTGGGAACATTCTTAAATCTATCCCTTTGCAGGATTCTAGGACAATTTTTTTTTCCTGAACCACAAGCTGACAAATTCCCCTTCTGCTTAAATGGTTTTTCATTGTTTCCTATTTTTTAAATTGAAGTATAGTTGACACACAAGGTTACATTAGTTTTAGGTGTAAAACATAGCAATTCAACAACTCTATATATTACGCTAGGCTCACCACAGGTCTAGCTACCATCTGTCACCATACAACGCTCTTACATATCATGACTATATTTCCTATGCTGTACCTTTCATCTCCATGATTTATTCATTCCATACTGTAAGACTGTACCTCCCACTCCCCTTCACCCATTTTGCCCTTCCCTACACCCTCCCTGCTGGCAACAATCAGTTTGTCCTCTGTATTTATGGGTCTGTTTCCACTTTTTGTTTGTTTTTTCATTTGTTTTATTTTTTAGATTTCACATATAAGTGAAATCATATGGTATTTGTCCTTCTCTGACACTTTACTTAGCATAATACCCTCTGGATCCATCCATGTTGTTGCAAATGGCAAGATCTCATTCTTTTTTTTTTTTAATATTTTATTTATTTATTTGACAGACAAAGATCACAAGTAGTCAGAGAGGCAAGCAGAGGGAGAGAGGGGGAAGCAGGCTCCCCGCTGAGCAGAGAGCCTGATGCGGGGCTCGATCCCAGGACCCTGAGATCTTGACCTGAACTGAAGGCAGAGGCTTTAACCACTGAGCCACCCAGGTGCCCCTCATTCTTTTTTATGACCGAGTAATATTCCATTATATCTGTACACCACATCTTCTTTATCCATTCCCCTACTGATGTATACTTCAGTTGCTTCCATATCTTGGCTATTGCAAATAATGCTGCAATAAACATAAGGATGCATTTATCTTTTTAATTAAAAAAGAATTAAACATTAATTTAATGCCTTTGTTTTCTTTGGATAAATATCCAGCAGTGGAATTACTGAATCACACACTATTTCTATTTTTAAATTTTGAGGAACCTCCATACTGTTTCTGACAGTGGTTGTAACAATTTACATTCCCACCAACATGAGGGTTCCTTTTTCTCCACATCCTCAAAATACCTGTTATTTTTTGACTTTTTGATTCTAGCCAGTTTGATAGGTGTGAGAAGTTTGTGGTTTTGATTTGCATTTTCCTGATGATTAAGTGATGTTGAACATCTCCTCTTTTGTCTGTTGGCCATCCATTTGTCTTCTTTGGAGATACATTTATTCAGGTCCTCTGTCCATTTTTTTTTTAAGAAAGATCTTATCTATCTATCCATCTATCTATCTATCTATCTATCTATCTATCTATCTATCTATTTATCTATAGCATCTATCTATCTATCTATCTATCTATCTATCTATCTATCTATCTATTTATCTATAGCACCAGCAGGAGGGAGAGAAAGAATCTCAAGCAAACTGTGCTGAGTGTGGAGCCCGATGTGGGGCTCCATCTCATGAAGCTGAGATCATGACTGGAGCTGAAATCAAGAGTCAGTTGCTGGGGCGCCTGGGTGGCTCAGTGGGTTAAAGCCTCTGCCTTCAGCTCAGGTCATGATCCCAGGGTCCTGGGATAGAGCCTGGCATAGGGCTTTCTGTTCAGTGGGGAGCCTGCTTCCTCCTCTCTCTCTCTCTCTCTCTGTCTCTCTGCCTGCCTCTCTACCTACTTGTGATCTCTGTCAAATAAATAAAATCCTAAAAAAAATGGTCTGGTAGGCACGTTAGAAAAGTAAGAAGAAACAGGTGAGGGGCGCCTGGGTGGCTCAGTCAGTTAAGCATCTGCCTTCTGCTTGGGTTGTGATCGCAGGGTCCTGGGATGGAGCAGAGTCGGGCTCCCTGCTCAGCGGAGAGTCTGCTTCTCCCCCACCCCAGCCCCTCCTCCAACTCATACATGCTCGTGCGTGCTCTTTCTCTCTCTCTTTCTTTCAAATAAATAAATAAATAAAATCTTTGTTTTTAAAAAAAGAAGAAACAGGTCATGTTAATTTTTTAGAAAATATTTGCTTAATCTCCCGTAGCCAAATAATTGTCATTTCAATATGTAGTCAATCTAAAAATTATTAATGAGATATTTCACATTATTTTTTAACATTATAAGTCTTTGAAATCTGTTGGGTGTTTTTATTTGTATGGCCCATCTCAAGTAAGACTAGCCATGTTTCCAGGGCTCAGAATACAGGCGGTGGGGGGCGGGGGTTGTGAATGGTTACTGCTCTAGACAGCTCAGGTGCAGAGGCAGGATGGTAGAGCAGGAAGAGGAGACCTTGGCTGGAATCTGACAGCCTGAGCTGCCGAGTGACCGTAAACAATTAACTTAAATGCTCTAAGTCTCAGGTTCCTCATCTGCAAAATAACTGTAAAAACCAAACATTATTCAGTACATATGGTGTGTCAAGCTCTGGCTCAGGCTTTATAGTATTAACTGATTTCATTCTGCGACAACCATTTGAGGAAGGCTGCCGCAAAGTTTAGAAGGGACGTAAAGCTCTTGGCAAGAGCCCGGCATGTGTTTTGCACAGCCCGTCTTGGTAAAACTCATCCCCAGCATGTATTTGGAAGGTGGTTACTACCGTGCTCTTCTTCATCCCCAAGAGTACTGAGCCCACACAATGGGTGGAGGAGGGCACCCCATCTATCTGGTCAGGAGAACTGTAGAGACCAGAGTCTGACTTCCTCTAGCTCAGAATCCACAACATATAATGCTTGTGACACAGTGTCTGTTATCATTCACTGATGCATTTTGCCAACCTTTGAAAACCAACCAAATATTGTGCCTGACCTCTCACAATGGCAAAGGAAAGGGGGGCTCCCATGCTCCTCAAGAGAGAGGGGGGCAGGATCTGAGGTGGGAAAGTTGGGTCTGGTAACCCTCAGGCAGAGAGTCATGGGAGGAAGAAAGTCTTAGCTCATGTCTGTCTGACTGTGAGTCACTGGAGCTCTCATCAATCAATCATCAACCAAATGACCATACACCTTTTTTTTTCTTTGCGTTTTAAAAATTGTGGTAAGATACACATAACATGATATTTACCATTTTAAGTACTTAAGTTAGTGGCATAAAGCATATTCATGTTGCACAACCATCACCCCTCCCTAGTTCCAGAACTTTCTCATTACCCCAAACAGAAACGCTGTACCCATCCAACAGTAATTCCCCATTCCCCAGCCCCTGGCAGCCTGAATCTGCTTTCCGACTGAATTTGCCGGTTCTGGACATTTCATCTACATGGGATCCTATGATATGTGACCTTTTATGTATGGCTTCTTCCTGTTTTCGAGGTTCATTCATGTTATAGCAAGTGTCAGAGCTTTGTTCCTTTTTATGGCTGAGTAATATTCCACTGTGTGGCCCACACTTTTCCTCTCCATCCATCTGTTAATGGATATTTGGCTTGTTCCCTTGCACTCTCTGGCTCCTGTGAAGAGTGCTACTATGACCATGAGTGCTCGTTTTCTTAAGAGTTCTTGTTTTCTCTGTATACTTTTGCCTAATCTTTTCTATGGGAGGGCAAGGACCTTATCTTCTTGAGTTAAGTGATCTCGCTGGTAGGCGACTTGAATGTTAGTAATTGTGGGAGCGTCTGTGATAGTGTGATTTGTAATAAGAAATATATATATTGGATCTTCACCCCTGTTTCTGGCATAAAGCTCCCAAATCTCTTGGAATGTCCTGTGAGGAGAGTGATGAAGGTGTTCGTTGTTACGTCAATGAGGTAACTTTTGAACCGCATCTAAAGATAGGGGCCAGTCACCAGAGGAGCCAACTTTCGGTACCCGCGTCCCCTCCCCCCACCCCATTCGCCACCTCCTGGGAGGGGAGAGGGGCTGGAGCTTGAGTTCAGTCACTAATGACCAAAGATTTAATCAGTCATGGTTATCATAGGAAGCTTCCATTAAAACCCCAAAGGCTAGGTTTTGGAGAGCTTACAGTTTGGGGAATCAGAACACTTCCACATGCTACCAGGCGTAGCCCCAAACTCCATGGGGACAGAAACTCCTTTGACTGGGACGTCACCCTCTGTTTCACTTCATCTGGCTGTTGATTCATATCCTTTAATATCCTTGGTAATAAGCTGGTAATCTAGTGAGTAAACAGGTTTCCTTAGCTCTGTGAACTACTGTAGCAAGCTAATCGAACCCAACAAGGGGGTTGTGGGAACCTGATTTATAGCCTATATGTCAGAAGCAGGTGACAATTTGGATTTGCAACTGGCATCGGAAGTGGCGGGGCAGGGGGCAATCCTGTGGGACTGAGCCCCCAACCTGTGGGATCTAACTCTAACTCAGGGTCGTGTTGGAATTGTGTTAAACTGTAGGACACCCAGCTGGTGTCAAAGAATTGCTTGGTGGTGTGGGGAAAACTCTCACATGTTGAAATGAGGTTCCGAATCAACCACTCCTCGCTTTCCTCTTCCTTGACCCGTTCTTTGTCATGGCAGCCATGCATCCAGCCCCAGCAAATCTCCAGTGGAGGAACTAGATTATAGACTTTTAATCGATATTAATTAAATTAAATCGATAATAATTAAATTAAATCTAATTTAATTATAGACATTTTAATCCATTCAAATCTAAGTAGCTCCATGTGGCTGGAGGCCATAAGCTTGGCTCTGTAGCCAGTATGACTGAGGGTCCCTCTCCCCCTCTCCCCACCACACTGTGAGCTCATCAAGGCTGTTCTGAGTCCCGTTTGCCTCCGTGTTCTGTCCACAGAGCCTGGCATGTACAGCCCCCAGGGAATATGGAGGAATGAGTAACCGCATGCTCTCCTGTTTGCCTCCGTATTCCCAAATTTCTCTCTGCTTTTGACGACCATAATTGTGAGAGAGCCGCTGGTGGTTTCTGATAGCCTTTCAAACCTCAGGGAGACCTGTAGGTCCCCAGCCCAGATCATAGATCAGCCCTCAGGAACAAGGGCCAGCAGACGGCAGGAGCGTGGAGGTAAAGGGCCGAGGTATTTAGGTTCCCAGGAGGCTCTGGCTCAGCCACAAATAAGGCCAACACAGGCATCACATCCTTGACTGTCTGGAAATCAGGAGAGACTCTGGTTCCTATCACTCAAGCAGGCCTGATCCACTTCTGCTTCTGGTCCCTCAGCTCCGCGCCTTTAGAAATCATGGAAGATTGAGCAGTTTTGCCTCATCAGAAGATAGATCTGTGAAGGGTAGAGAACAGAGAACCTCAGCTCTAGGGCAACTAAGGGAGCGCTGGGGACCCAGATTCCCGGCACCGAGGACTTCATGGCTTTGAGCCTTCGCCTTCCCACTTGTACAGTGGGTCTGTGAACAAGCCCTCTGTAGAGGATTGTCTGCACAAGGACAAGGGACAGAGAATATTCACAACAAAGTGCTCCTCTGCAGGAACGAGAATGAGCCAGGGTTAGCAACGTGCGCACTGCAGTTGAGTCTCACAGGCATCCTGTTGAGCAAAAAAGCCAGGAAAACGAGGTACCGGGGTGGCTCCGACTCTTGATTTCGGCTCAGGTGATGGTCTCGGAGTCTTGCGGTCGTGGGATCGAGCCCTGCGTCAGGCTCTGTGCACGCAGCAGGGAGTCTGCTTGAGATTCTCCCTCTCTCCCCCTGCCCCTACTCCCACTCCTGCATATTCATTCTCTCTCTCTCTCTCTCTCTCTCTCTCTCTCTCTCTCTCGCCTTCACTAACTAAATAAAACCCTGAAGAAGCCACTGCTACCAAGCATAAAAGAGGATGCACGTTCTGAAATTTTAGAACAGGGGTCGATTAGACTGGGTCTGTTAGACTCAGGACAGTGCCTCTCGTGTGTGTGTGTGTGTGTGTGTGTGTGTGTGTGTGTAGGACATGGTGGGGAAGGACAGGCACGTGGTCAGGGCAAGGGGATGGTGAGAAGTTCTCCTTGATCTTGTAACCATTTGTTGATGGTACATTAATGTAAGTGTAACATTCTGTACATATATTATACTTTGGTAAAAATTTCACAGAAAGAAAGAAAGGGCAGAAAGAAAAAAGGAGGGAGGTAGAGGGAATGGAGGGGTGCAGGGACAGAGAGAAGAGAAAGGGAGCACTTTCCTGGCACAGGAGAGGTAAAGGATGGGTTTTGGAGTTTTCTGCAGCCGCAGAGTGGACGTGGGTGAGTGCACACAGAGCTCCAAGAAGAGAGTGAAAATCACGCCCTACCCTTCCCCACCCCGCCTTACCTTATGCACACAGACGGGCGGTGGGAGAAGCACCAGCACCGCACGCAGAAACACCTGGGTTCCAGGCACACCTGTCAGTGACCCAAAGCAACTGGATAGGTCCCGAGGCAGAGACCACCACAGACAAACGTCCACTCTGGGCGTATTATTTCCATGGGCTACAGATGGCCTCGGGCCCCCAAGTCTCAGAGTAGGCAGGGACCGTGATTCCCGGACTCTGACATGGTGGAGACCCCCAATCTCCAGGAGAGCTCCCCCGCCCCCTCTAGGTCTGTGGGAGCAACACCAGGGATATGTTGATGTGGCTTGTACCCTCTCACAAAGAGACAGTTGTTAAAATGTCAGGAATTGTAGGAGCCATTATTAGAAATCAGTCATATAAAACTAAGTCACATCTTAAAAAGACAGTAAATTCTTAAAATCCACCACCTCCTAATTTCTTTGCTATATTTGATGAGCAAATCAAGTTCCAACATACATCTTTGTTTCACGTCTTTCATTAACATAAACAAAAATACCACCTGGCGTTCTCGTCAGACCCACACTCGTTCGTCAGTGACACAAGCTACGTCTTTGCTGGATTAGATAATTGTCAGATACTCATTTGTAGTCTGATATTGTGATATTACTGTTGGCGACAGAAGTATAAAAATTGGTGCTGGCTTTTGCAAGAAATAGCAAATCTCCTGAAACTATAGTTGTACGGAATTTACAACAAAGTATCGAGGATTGTGTCGTTATTTATCATTTATCATGTATCATGTATGTATCGTGCTATCTGTGCTTTATAATCAGTAAATCTTTTATGTAAACAGAAGTCTTTATATACGGGAAACCTTTTTTTTCTGGAGCTGATTGTTAACATTTAACAGCACTACGATTCAGTACGAGCCCTACTCATATCCCAGCGTTGCCGCTACCTGTGGGACCTTAGACGGGTCACTCACCTTTTTGAACCTCAGCTTTCTCTTCTCTAACACCGGATCTGCAGTAACCGTCTGAAGGAGATCTCTGGTTAGAGCTAGTAAATGTGAAGTAGGTGGCCCAGGAGGCATAGGTCATGGCCACCATCAACCCATCAACATTTTGGCTATTTCCACCTGCCGGAGACTGGCCTGCTCTCCCTCTGCTTCCTCCCGTCCTCTGAGATCCAGACCACAGTGACACATCCCTTGCCCTCAGACCCGCTCCCTGGTCCATCCTCAGTCCTTCCCCAGGGCACCACCCTTTGGCAATCAGCAGATCAGGGGATCATTTCGCAGACTCTGTTTTAAATCCTTCTACCATGGTTCTCAGCCCTTACAAGCTAACCACCATCTGGGACATTTGTTCAAGTCATTTCCGGGGCCCTGAGCTCCTGGAGTCAGAATATATGGGAGGGGGCCCAGTGCTGTGTATCTCTAGCCACTGCACGCGGGTGGCTGGGCTGCCCCTTCCTTCCTTGAGCGCCAGTTTTGGCATTTGGAAAAGAGAACTCCTCACACGCATCAGAGGCACAAGGGCCGGATGAGAGCGGGGTCGGAAACCCACAGCCCAGGTGCTGGCAGGAGACAGCACGGACAGGCTGCGTACCTTCCTTTCCTCATCTCCCAGCATTGCGGCCGGAGCCCCGGGTGGCTGCAGCACTGACCACGGAGGGGGCTCCCGGCATCTGCTCCTCAGACTTCCTCCATCCGGAGCCCAAAGGGCACCCCTTCGTGACACACCGTCTGTGCTACACACTGTCCACTCCCCAAATTCTGACACACGCCTCGAAATAGTCTGCAGTGGGCAGGTCTTTTCACCCTGCTCTGGAGCTGAAGAAGCTGGGTCCCAGGGATCGGCTCTGTGGCCAACACAGTGCTGTCCACGCACAGCAGTGTGGTCACGGGCTCTCCTTGTCTATGGGCGGAAGGGGGCACTCGGCCCAGGTAGGACATGACTTGCCGAGGGCCACCAGCCTTGGAACCCAGGAGGAGCTGACTCCAGGCCATGCGCCCCTCCCAGACCCTGCCGGGCTGAGTCCCCAGATCATAGCTGAGGTGGCCAGGGTCCCTTTTGCCGCCTGAATCATTCATGGAGACCCTCCGTGCCGCTAGCTTGGGAATAGTTAACATGTATCTCACATAGCAGTGTGCCAGGGGGACACTCCCTCTCCCCGAATCTGCAAGGCTACCCTGTGAGAGACAACTTGAGATACTCCCATTTCACAGATGAGGAAAGAGAGGCTCAGAGGAAGGAAATGGCTCCTTGGCAAGAACACACAAGTAACCGCCTCCTCCTTGGGGGCCCCAGACTGTCCCTCCAACTCCGCATCCTCGCATCTGCCTTCTGACTCAGACAGTTGTGTTCCTCCCGTGGAAACTCATCAGGGGCTGGCCTGTGTTGGAAGCGGACTCAGGTTCACAGTGGACCGCTTTTGGAAGGAAGTGGTAGAGGCTCAGAGCCAAAGCCATGTGAGCGGGAGTAACTTGGATCTCTTTCTGTTGGAGCTCAGAAGAGAGTCCAGCCCCAGGCCTCCTCTTCAGCACCCAGGAGTGCAGATCCCTCCCTCAGAGCAGGGGTCCAGGCCCCCATCCCATCCTCCCTCAGACCCAGGGTCCAGGACCCCATCCCCTCCTCCCTCAGACCCAGGAGTCCAGACCCCAACCCCTCCTCCCTTAGACCCAGGGTCCGGCCCCCAATCCCTCCTCCCTCAGACCCAGAGCTCCAGACCCCCAGCCACCTCCTCCATCAGATCCAGGAACCAGGACCCCATCCCCTCCTCTCTCAGACCCAGGAGTGCAGGCCCCCCATCTCTCCTCCCGAAGACCCAGAGATCCAGCCCCCAGCCGTTCCTCCCTCAGTGACCTTCTTTTCTGGTTCTGCTGCCTCCTTGCTGCATCACTCTGGCTAGGAAACTGTTCTTCTCAGGCCTCAGGCTCCGTCTCTGATAAAAGGAGACCCTTCTCTTGTTTTCCTGGGAGAGGACAGAACTCCCAGAAAAAGAAGTCTCCTCTTCTTCCAGTCCCTCTTTGTGGCTCTTTCTGTTTCTGTTTCCTCCAGGGACATGGACAGGAGCAGTGGAGGAAACTAGGATGAGGCATCCCCAGCTGCAGGGACAGGGTTAAGGAAGGACAGGGCCCCCCCGAAGGCCCCACAACTTCCTCCTAGAAGCCGAAGGTGGACATGCAGTCACTGCTGCCTCCCTTTCTCCCTCCCCTCCAGGATTTCTGCAGAATCTTGGAGGCCTCGGTGTTTTCCAGAATGCAGGCTTGTGGGGGAAAGGCCCCCTGGGCTGCCGCTGTCCGGGCCTCATCCAAGGCTTCTGAGTTCCTGGAAGTCCACAGGCAGTCTGCTTCCAGATTTGGGTCTTTGCTGACCCTGGGGCGCCTTGCCTAGGGTCCCACCTGCCTGGGAGCTTCGACTGGCCACTCAGGGATCCCCCCGCCCCCCCGCCAGCAGCTGGGTAGGGGTGGGGGGATCCCAGCACTGGGCTCTCTTCCAGCCACTTTGCCTTCCTCCCTGTTCCTCTCCCCTCCTTCCACCTCCTCTCCCCTCCCTGTTCCTTCTACTTCTCTCCTTTTCCTCCTCTTCTTTGTCTTTCCTCTCTCCACCTCCCTTTCTGTCTTCCATCAGGATCTCACTCATTCATCTGACACATACTTATTGAACACCTACTATGTACCAGGCACAGGTCCAGATCCCAGTGGAGCGGAGTCATGACCAAAACAGGCAAAGCCCACCCTGTATGGATGGAGCTTGTGTTCTAACAAGGGAGATGCACATTATACGAGAAAGGCAATAAACGGGCAACTTACACTTTATGCAGGAAGGTGGAAACTGCTCTGACAAATGGGAAAAAGCTGAGGGAGGTAGAGGGGAACAGGAGTCCTGGTGGTGGGGGGGGGCAGGCTTCCAGATTAGGGTGGTTGGGTAAGCCAGCCTCCCTCTTCCCTTCTTCCTCCTTCATTTCCTTCTTTCATTCCTCCTCTCTCTCCATCCTTCCACCCTCCCTCTCTGTTTCTCTCCCTTCCTTCTCCCTCCCTCCTCTCTCTCTCCCTCTCTATACTCTTCCAAAGTACTTCCTTCCCACCCAGGACACGCTGCAGATTCCCACCCAGACACATTTGCCTGGACTCACGTATTTAACAAAACACACAAGTTCCTCGCCTTACTTCTCCGGGGCCCTTGCTCTCCCTCGTTCCGCAGGAGACAATCACTGAGAAGTGTACCTGCCTTGAAATGAGGCAAATGTAGGCAGAAGGAGCTCAGATGAAAGGCAGTGAGCGGCCTCTCAGTCTCCTTGCTCGTCAGGCTTCGCAGGGAGCTCTGCCCAACCTCATGCTGCTCTCCCCTCTTCCTCCAGCCCCACAGCTACTGCCTGCGTCCCAGCTCAGACTGGCTCAGAGGAGACCCTGATCTAACCCCACTCACACACCCCTGCCTGCCGTAAGTCCCGGTCTCTCCATCCAGTTTGTCCCTCACAGGCACCCAGAGCCGCACCCCACCCCCAGTCTGCTCCCAGCCCTCCCATAGCTCTCCAGCACCCCACCCCCAGACCAAATCGCAGCCCCTGAATCTGCCAATCAAAACCCTGCATGCAGTGAACCCAGCTATGCACCCAGCCCCCACCCCCCGTGCTTTGCCCTCTGTGCTCTACAACATCAACCCACCTGTATTTTGCGGACTGACCAGCACATTTCTTGCCTTGCATGCCCTTCCTACTCCACTTTCTGTCCACCAGCCCCACCCCCACCCTTACCTTGGCTAACTCCTCATTAGTCAGGACTCGCCTCTCCTGGACATCACCTCCTCCAGGAAGCCCACCCTGGTTCTCCAGCTGGGTTGGTGCATCCTCGCACTGGTCTTTGATCCTCTGTTTATACAGCTGTCTCCTTGACAAGATGGGCATCTCCACAAGGGCAGGGCCCGGGTCTGAGTCATCTCTGCGTGCCTGGCATCAGGCAGCCAAGATCCTGGCCCACCAGCAGTGCAAGAGATATCCCCACAACGCACAAATGTTCTTTTCCCCTGCCTTTTCTCCACTCCTGCCTTATTATCTCCCCAATCTGCACTCCTGCCCTGGTTTTCTGGAAACCAAACCCTGCGGTTTTCTGATGATGATGGAAGTCTTGGGAGGGCCACCGTGTACCCAGGGCAGGGAACAGAGATCAGCCTCCACAGGAGCGGTGTGTTTTGGGAGAGATGGCCATTAGTTGGGGGAGCAGGGGGTGATCCTGCCAGTACCTCTTGCCTCCTGTGGGAGTGAGTGCCTGTTTTCATCTGTCCTTGTCTTGACTACTGCCGGCCTTGGTCATCTCCCCCTGCAAGGAATTCTGGGCGACTGGACATGTGAATCTGAGGGAAGAGGGGGCTGGGAGCTTGGACTTCTGGGAGGGAAGAAGGGGCTGGGGGTCTGGACTGCTGGGTCTGAGGGAAAAGGGAGCTAGGGCCAGGACTCCTGGATGCTGGAAGTGGAAACCACTGGGGTTTAAAGTCCTGGTCCCTCCTGCTTCATCCACACTCTGGTTTTAGAAACATCTGGTTTTATACAGCTGCTCCACCCGGGCAGGGTGCGGTGGGGGCTGGGCAACCAAATGCCCGCCTTCTGAGTGGAGCCTGGACTGCCCCCACCCCCACTCTGGGGTAGAGGAATCTCCCTCCCCTCCGGTTCTGGGCTCAGCTCCCACCGGGGGATCCATCATCCTGACACAGCCAGACACCAGGCGGCCAGGCTCCTGGCAACAGAGTCGGAGACACACCCGCCCTGGTGAGGTGGGCGGGGTGCCTCTCACTTCGGCCCTGAACTGGCCTTCTCCCCGACGGCCAGGCTCAGGCCAGGCCCAACCTAGTGATGGGCCCACACACCCTGACTCCCCGGGGAAACCCAGGCAGTGAGGACTTGGTGTCCTGCAGGGTAAAGCTCCAGGAGAGTCTGGATGAGATGGTGGAGCAGGAGGGAGAAAGGAGGACTTAGAGACAGAAAACACAGTCAGAGAGAAGCAGGGAATGAAGGAAAGAGAAAGAGAGAGATTGAGTCAGAAAAACACATACAGGGGCGCCTGGGTGCCTCAGTGGGTTAAAGCCTCTGTCTTCGGCTCAGGTCATGATTCCAGGGTCCTAGGATCGGAGCCCTGCATCGGGCTCCCTGCTCAGCAGGGAGCCTGCTTCTCCCTCTCTCTCTGCCTGCCTGTCTGCCTACTTGTGATCTCTGTGTGTCAAATAAATAAATAAAAATAATCTTAAAAAAAAAAAAAGACCCTGCCTTCTGCTCAGGTCATGATCTCAGGGTCCTGGGATCGAGCTCCCCTCCCCCAATCAGGCTCTCTGCTCAGCAGGGAGCCTGCTCCCCCCACCCCCGCCCACTTGTGATCTCTGTCAGTCAAATAAATAAATAAAATCATTTAAAAAAAAAAGAAAAAAGAAAAACACATACAGATGGAGCCTCAGAAGAAGATACACAGAGACTGAGGGAGACAGAGACAGAGACAAAGAGAAACAGCCACTGAGAGGAACAGGGACAAACAGAGAAACAAAAACAGGGAGATGGCAAGAAAAGATATACGAATATGGATATTCAGAGAGAAACACAGAAGACAGACAAACAAAGAAATTAAAGGCAGAGACACAGGAGAGTGAGAAAGGAAGAGAGAGAGAGACAGAGTAGGAAAGTTGGGGAGACCCAGAGTCAGAAATGAAGAGACAGACAGAAACCCAGAGGGAAGCAGACAGGAATGGACACAGAGAGAAGGAAAGGGAGAGAGAGAGTAAGACAGACAGGGAGGCATGGAGAGAAACAGGAACACACCAGGAGAAGGAGACAGAACAACGAGACAGGTGGACAGAGAGGCAGAGCCAGAGTGACAAGGTGACAGAGATCTAGAGAGAGTAGGAGGTGGGAATGTACAGCTACAGACGGAGAAACAGAGGCAGCTATAGAGGGAGAGAGATGGACATCACCAGTTCACCCAAAGAGGAACGGAGAGGAAGAAATACAGAGTTTTTGTTATTTGAAATCTTGGAAAAAGAAGGGTATGGAAGCAATGACATTTATCACTGAGACTCCTGGTCCTGAGCGCCTAGGGGCTTAGAGGTTCCAGGACCCCTCTAAGTGAGGCCACTGACACCTTCACTCTCACTCAGGTTCCCAGGGCTCCCTGGGGGCAGCTGACCCACAACTCTGTGGGTTCACCCTGGAGCCCCTGGGCGACAAGTCCCAGTGCCCAGCCCCCTCCCCGGGCCCTGGCACACGCGCACACGCTCGCACGCGCACACATGCAGACCCACAAGCACTCACAGCTCCTTCCAGACAGCGGGCCTCACAGCCAGTGCGCGCGGCCACACCCACAACCACGCACGTGTGCGCACTTTCTCGTCCCCGGGGCTTCGAGGGGAGCGGCTGGGATGCGGGAGGGAGGCCGAGAAATCGGGCAGACGGGAGGAAAGACGGGGGCCGGGGGTAGAAAGCGAGAGAGAGGAGCGCAGAAATGGAGAGAGACGAGAGGGGGGAAGACAGCAGAGAGCAGAGAAGGCGGCCTTGGAGGGCAGGGAAGGACGAGACGGAGGCCCTGGGAAGGGAGGCCGTGGGGCGTGGGGGTGCGGGCAGTGGCGGGAAGCGGGTGGAGCTGCCCGGCTCGTCCGTGACCTCAGAGCCCCTGGCCCAGCTCCTCCCTGACGTCAGCCCTCCTCCGCCCCCGCCCGCGTCGGTCTTCAAATGACCCCGGGGCTCCCCAGCCACAGCGAGACCCGAGACCTGGGAGCGAGCAGGAGAGAAGCGCCCGCGGGACCCGCAGCGATGACACAGGTGCGTGCGGCCCTGCGGGGACTCTGGCGCCTGTGTGACCACGTGGGGGGTGGGGGAGGCGCAGCGCGCTCCTGTGCGTGTCGGCGACCGTGGGACAGTGACCCCGTCGGAGCGTTCGGGTTCCATCCCCTTGTGAAGGTGGCCATCCCGTCTGTAGTGTGTGAGATGGGACAAGTCGTTGCGAACCCGCTGTGTCTGCGCGCGGGGTGCCGGTGGGCGAGGCCAAGCTGTATTTGCCTGACACGTGGGCCGGATTTCTACTTTTTATGTGTTCAGTGACTATTAAGTTGAACCAAATGAAATCGTGGCTATCTGGTCACTTTTGCTCTTTCAAAATGGCCATTTCATAGGGCTCGACCTTAACTGTTACTAATCTTCTGGAGCTCTGTCCCTTTGCTCCCACCCGGACACACAGTGCCTGTGTGTTTGTTGCTCTGTGGGTATCCGTTCCTGGTTTAGCTCCTTCCTGCCCAAAGGCCCATATTCTCAAGTTCACCTGTGTGGTTGTGGGTGAGGGTCTCAGGATGGCTAAGTTCTAAGAGCAGGTGTCTGGGGTTATTTCTAGAACATGAATGTCTTCCTATGTGGGCACATTCTGTGTGTCTCTTGTCACGTGTGAATATATGTGAGGGGCTGTGTGTCCACAGCAGATACAGGTATGTTTCTGAATGTTGGCATTAGAGCCCTCCAGTGGACACAGATCTCAGCCATCCCCAGCACAAACTGGGCCACACGGAGAAAGTCAGACGGGACCAGGTTTGGAGCAAAAGGACAGAGAAGGAGAATTCCAGAAGTACTAATAATGTAATTATTAATACTGAATGATTACTAGGCTAAAAGCTCTACCTATAGAAGCTAAAAGCCATGTCCTATAGAAACAGCACGTGAGCCACATACATGATTTGAAATTTTTTAGTAGCCGCATTTTTAAAAGTAAAAAGAAAAAGGTGAACTTAATTTCAATAATATATTTTATATAACCCGATGTATCAGGGGCCATCAGACATTTTCTGTGTAAAGCTAGATGGTCAATATTCGAGGTTTTTACGTGTCATGTGATCTCCACTGCAACTACTCAACTTTGGTGTAGGGTAAATCAGCCATAGACAATATGTAAACAGAGGAGCGTGGCACACAGCCATGCTTGATTTAAAGATGCTGAAATTTGAATTTCGTGTAATTTTCACATGCCACAAAATACTATTCTTTTGACTTTTTTCACCCATTTAAAAGTGTAAACACTAGGGATGTCCAACTGGATCAGTTGGTAGAGGATATGATTTTTTTTTCTAAGATTTTAAAAAATTTATTTGACACAGAGAGAGAGAGTACAAGCAGGGGGAGCAGCAGGCAGAGGGAGAGGGAGAAGCAGACTCCCTGCTGAACAGGGAGCCCCATGTGGGGCTCGATTCCAGGACCCTGGAATTGAGACCTGAGCCAAAGGCAGATGCTTAACCAGCTGAGCCACCCAGGTGTTCCTGAGCATGTGTTTCTTGATCTCAGGGTTGTAAGTTCAAGCCCCACATTGAGTGTAGAGGTTACTTTAAAAATAAAATCTTGGGGGCACCTGGGTGGCTCAGTGGGTTAAGCCTCTGCCTTTGGCTCAGGTCATGATCTCAGGGTCCTGGGATCGAGCCCCGCATCGCATCGGGCTTTCTGCTCAGCGGGAAGCCTGCTTCCCCCTCTCCCTCTGCCTGCCTCTCTGCCTACTTGTGATCTCTCTCTCTGTCAGATAAATAAATAAAATCTTAAAAAACAACAACAACACCTAAAAACTAGTCTTAGCTTGCAGGGTTGTAGTGAAGAGGGTAGCAGGCATTTGGCCTGAGGGCTGTAGGGTGCCAAACCCTGCTACCTCTCAGAAATAGGATTTCATGAATAGACACATCAGACTGTATTTGCTATAACATAACATAAAACTTCATAGCAAGATTTAAAAAGCTATCATTTCAGCATGTAACCAATGCAAAAATATTAGCAAGACATTTTCCTCTCTTTTTTTCAAATGAAGCCTTCAGAATCCAGATGTGTGCACATTTTTGTGCTACTTTATAATTTTTTAAAAGATTTTATTTATTTATTTATTTGACAGAGAGAGATCACAAGTAGGCAGAGAGGCAGGCAGTGCGGGGGGGGAAGCAGGCTCCCCGCTGAAGAGAGAGCCCGATGCAGGGCTTGATCCCAGGACCCTGAGATCATGACCTGAGCTTAAAGGCAGAGGTTTTAACCCACTGAGCCACCCAGGCGCCCCAGATACTGTATTTTCATTGGAGACACTTGATTTGCATTTAGAGTTCATAAAATTTACTGATAAAAAAGAAGCTTCCTACACCCTACTTGTTTCAAACATACTTAAAAGCTTTCCAATAATTGAATCAACTAATTTAACTTAAATAAAATTAAAAAGTCAGTTCCTCGGTCATACTGGCTGCTTTTCAAGGACTCAATAGCCACATGTGGCTGGTGACGCCTGTACAGGACGGCACGAATCTGTACCCTCATGACTCACGTAACTCATAAAAAGCCCATGAGATGGGTGCTGGTGACACAGGATTTTAGAGGACGATGGAGCCAAGCTGCCTGAATGGCCTTGGGCAAGAGCATCACCGCCCTGTGCTTCAGTTTCCTTATACGTAACAGGAGTGAGTAACAGTAACGACCACACTTGGAGCAGTACTCGGCGTGTAGAATGGGGCTAAATCCCCATTTTACGAGACAAGAAAATGGAGGCAACCCCTCTCTCTGATTCTGAACTCTTCCCGAAACATGTACTGGGCACTTGGCCCTGTTGGAAACCTGAGCAGTGAAGGAGAATGTGGTCATGCCTTTGGGAAGTCAGAGAAAATACTCTTCCACCTGTGAGCTTCATGACCTTGAGCAAGCCACTTTTTCTGGCTAATCAGTCCCCAGTTTTACTATGTATATGGTGGCAGTAAACATTATCTGCTGTTTCCCCCCCTCCCCACCCCATCCCTGCCCAGCTCTCCTGAGGAATAAAGCCAGTATATAAGCTGGTGGTTCAATGATCAGATTCTTGGGTTCAAATCCTGGCTTCTCGGTGATCCAGGTGTGACCTTGGGTAGGCTGCTCCACCTCTCTCTGACTCAGTTGCCTCGTTTGTAAAATGGGGATGACAGTACCTACCTCATAGGGCTGTCCTGAGGATTAAAATAACTTGGTTTCTATAAAAACTTATGGCAGCATCTGGTACCTACCATATTGCATTATTTTTAAGACGATGATGATCTCAACACTAAGGAACCTTTCATTGTGAGATGAGTGACTATTTTATGTGTCACTAAGAAGCGGGAGAGGAGGAGAGCCTCTGTTAATCAAACTGTGACATTCCGTTGAGTGTAATCCTCACGGATTTTTAACACGGAGCTGTTTAAAATGTGTGTGTGGGGGGGTGGGGGTGTATTAGAATCAATATAATCAGGAATTGAGCTTTGCTCAGTGTTTGCCACAATTATTTTCATTAGTGAAAATAACTTTGCAGTACTCGGAGATCTTCTTTACAAAAAGGGGATGTTGTGTTGGTTTTGGGGAAAAAAACGTAGGTTTTTCCTTCCCTTTCCAAGAGGATTTCAGGACTCTTTCCCCTTGCTATCCCCTCTCTCTGCTCCCAGCAGGACGTATCCAAGCCCACCCGGGCCGCCCGCCACTGCTCAGGCCTGGCCCGGCGGGTGCTGACTATCACCTTCGCGCTGCTCATCTTGGGCCTCATGACCTGGGCCTACGCCGCCGGGGTGCCGCTGGCCTCCGATCGCTACGGCCTCCTGGCCTTCGGTCTCTACGGGGCCTTCCTCTCCGCGCACCTGGTGGCGCAGAGCCTCTTCGCGTACCTGGAGCACCGGCGGGTGGCGGCGGCGGCGCGGCGGGCGGCGGCGCGGGGGCCCCTGGACGCGGCGGCGGCGCGCAGCGTGGCGCTGACCATCTCGGCGTACCAGGAGGACCCGGTGTACCTGCGCCAGTGCCTGGTGTCCGCGCGCGCCCTGCAGTACCCGCGCGCGCGGCTGCGCGTCCTCATGGTGGTGGACGGCAACCGCGCCGAGGACCTCTACATGGTGGACATGTTCCGCGAGGTCTTCGCCGACGAGGACCCCGCCACCTACGTGTGGGACGGCAACTACCACCAGCCCTGGGAACCCGCGGCGGCGGGCGCTGCAGGCGCGGGCGCCTACCGGGAGGTGGAGGCCGAGGACCCGGGGCGGCTGGCGGTGGAGGCGCTGGTGAGGACGCACAGGTGCGTGTGCGTGGCGCAGCGCTGGGGCGGCAAGCGCGAGGTCATGTACACGGCCTTCAAGGCGCTCGGCGACTCCGTGGACTACGTGCAGGTGAGTGACAGGTGCCTGCGCCCCACCGTGGCCCTGACGCTCGGAATCCGTCTTCTCTAGGAGTCTTCCTTCAGGGCAGAGATTGGCATGGACCTGTTTCTAACTCCCTTTGTTTATCCAGCCGTTCGGTGTAGGGATCCTTTCGGTCACTGGTCGCACATTCCTTCGTAGATTCCTCTGTCCCTCCATCCAGTAAGGAGACGTTTGCTTCATTCGTGTAGCGATTCACGAATTCCTCTCTGTCTTCATTCATTCATTCTCTTCCTTTTACTCCTACTCATACAGTTTTTAAAAATTGTAGTTGTCTTCACTCCTCCCTTCTTACATCCATGTCTCCAATATGGAAGCCATTCGTTTATTTTATTCACTCATTTACCTGCTGGATGCAGACTCTTTCCTTCCCTCGTTCACCCATGCATCTATCCAGTCATCCGCTCGATCTAAAGATTTATTCATTTATCCATCCAAGGTAGAAATCATTCATTGCTTTATTTATTCACCCCTTCAGTGTGGAGGTTTCTTCCTGTCTTCATCCACTGTAGAAATTCATTCAGTAAAGCACTGCATTAATTTTCAACTACTGCCTAACAGAGGACCACAAATTTGGCAGCTTGAAACAAAACACTTATTATCTCCTAGTTTCCAGGAACTGGAGTCTGGGCAAAGCTTCACTGGTTCCTCTGTTCGGGTACCATCAGGCTCGGATCATGATGTCAGCTGGAGCTGGGTCTTATCTCAGGCTCAGAGGCCTCTTCCAAGCTCATTGTTTGTGGGCAGAATTCATTTTTTTGCAGCCATAAAACAGCTCCTTCCAGACCAGCAAGAGAAAGTCTCTGACTTCTAGACCTTCTTTCAAAGGGCTCACCTGATTAGGCCAGACCCACCCAGGAACTCTCAATAGATTAGGCAACTTCATCGCATTGCAAAACTGCTTTACTATTTGTATATAAGGCCATATAATCATGGGGGTTATGTGCCATCACTTTTGCCATATCTATGGGTTAGAAGCAAGTCACAGGTCGCACCGACATGCCAGAGGAGGGTGTGATACAAGGGTACGGGTCTTAGGGAGGTCTTCTTGAAGTGTGATTAGACATTGAAGATGACTACAAAATTCAAATTATGTTCGGATTGGGTGCAGATTGTCCCAGCAGCTCCCCACTCTTTGGTCCTCTCTCCTCAAGCACCAACCCTGGGAAGGGATTTGGCCTGATCCTGGCCCCTTCCACCCCACAGGTCTGTGACTCGGACACAAGGCTGGACCCCATGGCACTGCTGGAGCTGGTGCGGGTGCTGGATGAAGACCCCCGGGTAGGGGCTGTTGGGGGGGACGTGCGGATCCTTAACCCCCTGGACTCCTGGGTCAGCTTCCTAAGCAGCCTCCGGTACTGGGTGGCCTTCAACGTGGAGCGGGCTTGTCAGAGCTACTTCCATTGTGTGTCCTGCATCAGCGGTCCCCTAGGTGAGCAGGGGTGGGGCTTGGGAGGGCCATGGATAGAGCAGAGGGGACGAGAGGGAGCCAGAACGGCCTGAGGATGTGATTGAGATTGGGGACAAAGATGGGGCTGCAACAAGGCTTTGGGATAGGGATAAGACTGGAAGTTGGAGATGGGATGGTGTTTTGTGGGGTCGGAGAAAGGGTGTGGATAGAGATAGGGAATGGGGAAAGGTTTGGGGGAGTGAATGGGATGGAATTAGAGTCAAGGACAGGGTTGGGGCCAAGTTTGGGGTTGGTGAAGGGTTTTTGGATAGGGGTGGGTAGGGGCTCGGGCTGAGAATGGATATGGGGTTGAGGATGGAGTTGGGGTGGTTTTGCTGTCAAAGTGGGTGTGGGTGTAGGTCAGGGACAGGATTGGGGCACATTTGGGATGGAGTTGAAGAAGGATTGATGTTGAGCAGGGAATTGGGGCTGGAGTTGTTGCTGGGGCCAGGGCTGAGGACAGGATTGAGATGGTTGAGGATGGGGGCAGAATTGGAGGTGAGTTGGGCAGGAGATAGGACTAGGGATAGTACTGGTGACAGCAGAGGCTGACGCTCCTACACTCCCCGCCCCCACCTAGGCCTATACAGGAACAACCTCCTGCAGCAGTTCCTTGAGGCCTGGTACAACCAGAAATTCCTGGGCACCCACTGCACCTTCGGGGACGACCGGCACCTCACCAACCGCATGCTCAGCATGGGCTATGCCACCAAGTAAGCCAGAGGCTCAGGTAGCGGGGGTGTGTGGAGGCCATTGACTCTGTGCGTGTGTCGGGAATTCTCCAAACCCAAAGTATCTTGCGGGACAGTGGGCTCTCCCAAGTGAGACAGGAAGGGAGGTTGGAAGATACCGGAAGGGGCAGGGATGCCATTACATTGATCGTGTGACCCAGCAAGGCAAGGAGGGGGTGGGGGAATTGCACCTAGAAGACAGGACTCGAGATGGGGCAGGATGGCTCTACCCCAGCAGCGCCAATCACTCTAAGTGCGGTGGGAAGGGAAAGGGCGTGGGATCTAGCAAGAGTGTGAGCGAGAAGAATCAGGAAGAGCTGAAATTCAGTGAGACTTGGGGAGTATGGGTTCGACCACGAGTTCGGGGGAAGGAGATTTCTACAAAGCTAGACCCCATGAAAGGGCCAGAGAGAACTTGGGGGTACACCAAGGGAACCCATGCATTCATTCACAAGGCAAGCATTCATTACAATGTGTTTTTGTTTATTTAAGTAATCTCTACGTCCAATGTGGGGCTTGAACTTAGGACCCCAAGATCAAGAACAGCACTCTCTTCCCACAGAGCCAGCCAGGCGCCCCTCATGTTTTAAGCTCCGAGGAGGCAGCAGCTGACAGGAGACAGGAACTCATGCTTACGCCTACTGGGGAGACAGTGACTAAGCAGAACCTGTAGCAGGCTGGCTAACGGGGCTGGATAACCGATGTGCCCGATGTGCTGGGAAAAGGGCTTAGAGAGTCTGGGAGCAGGGGATGAAATGTTAACCAGGATGCCCTAGGAAGAGAAGGGATGGAGGCTGGAAAGGGTGCGGCTGGAGCCCTAGCAAGGGGGAGAGCCTCAGGGGAGGAGGACAGAGTGGTAATGGGGTGTACTCAAGAGAGGCTTATGGGCCACCCAAGAACTCTGAACGAAGATGAGGCAGCCATGGGAGGGCTCTGGGCAGAGAGGTGACGTGTTGTTTTAACAGGATCCCTCTAGCTGTTTTGAGTACAGACTGCAGGAAACAAGGACAGGGGAGGGAGGCTACTGAGGACGCCAGACAGCACAGGGGAAGGAGACGCGACGGTTGTCAAGTAATACCCATGGGGACAGAGTAGTTTGACACCTTCTACCAAACTTGACTGTCCGTGGCCACCTGATGACGGTCCATAAACGGGATCTTAGCCTTGGGCGGGCTTAGCTGCCAATCGGGTGGGGCTTGACCAGGGTGTCCCCTGTGGCCACGGGAAGGGCTCGATGGGTCCCTTGAGCCCCAACACACGGCCGCCTCCGGGGAGGAACATCGCCTGGCTTGTCCGCCGCCAGGGCCCTGCCAGTAAGAGTGAGCACTGGAGTCTTCGTAATCAGTTAGTGATAGCATTAGTAATGGGTCAGTAACTGTGATGACATTAGTAACTGCCGTCGTGGTATTAGTCATCAGGCAAACAGTAGTAGTTGCTAATACTTACTGAGCAAGTACAACGGACTTGCCCTTGGCGTGTAATCCTCATCTGGGGCTCACCGTAGCCCTATTAGGTAGGAATCCTTGTCCGTCCCATTTGACTTCTGAGCAGAACAGGAGGCCCAGGGAGGTCGAGAAAGCTTGCAACCCTGGGGCAGTTGGGCTGGCGCTGACCCCGGTGCTGGCCTCAGGGAGGGTGGCGCAGATGGCCTGACCCGCCCCCTCTCACGCAGGTACACCTCCCGCTCCCGCTGCTACTCCGAGACCCCCTCGTCCTTCCTGCGCTGGCTGAGCCAGCAGACGCGCTGGTCCAAGTCCTACTTCCGCGAGTGGCTCTACAACGCGCTCTGGTGGCACCGGCACCACGCGTGGATGACCTACGAGGCGGTGGTCTCGGGCCTCTTCCCCTTCTTCGTGGCAGCCACCGTGCTGCGGCTCTTCTACGCGGGCCGCCCGTGGGCGCTGCTGTGGGTGCTGCTGTGCGTGCAGGGCGTGGCGCTGGCCAAGGCGGCCTTCGCGGCCTGGCTGCGGGGCTGCCCGCGCATGGTGCTGCTCTCGCTCTACGCGCCGCTCTACATGGGCGGCCTCCTGCCCGCCAAGTTCCTGGCGCTGGCCACCATGAACCAGAGCGGCTGGGGCACCTCCGGCCGGCGCAAGCTGGCCGCCAACTACGTGCCCCTGCTGCCGCTGGCCCTCTGGGCCCTGCTGCTGCTCGGGGGCCTGGTCCGCAGCGTGGTGCACGAGGCCCGGGCCGACTGGAGCGGCCCTTCCCGCGCCGCCGAGGCGCACCACCTGGCAGCAGGGGCCGGCGCCTACGTGGGGTACTGGGCCGTCATGCTGACGCTCTACTGGGTGGGCGTGCGGAGGCTGTGCCGGCGGCGGTCGGGGGGCTACCGGATCCAGGTGTGAGTCCAGGTGTGCGGGCTGCTCGCCCGAGGGACTTCAGGGGAAGCGAGAGGACACCAGCAGGGACCCTGGGGAGCCACGGACTTGCTGGGTGATTCTCTGGGCCTCGGTTTCCCTCCTCTGTGAAGCGAGGGGGTCGACCCAAGATTCTTCAGCCTGGACTATTTTGGGGCTGGGATTTCAGGGTCTCTGGGGAGGGGTATTTATTGATCAGGGCGTGGATTTTTAGGAGTGGGAGGAAAAGGGTCCCCACATGCTGTCCTGGGGCCTCCTTCCTCCCTGTTATTTAATATCCATTTGTACTGTGTGATTAGGATGTAATAAAGAATTTTATTTATTTTCTTCTGGGTCTCCACCCCCCCTTTTTTTTGAGAACTGAAGGGCTACAGGGTTGAAGGCTGAGGACTCGTGGCTCTGGCTTGGGGGCAAGCTGTCAGAATGGAGACAGGCTTCTTCTTCAGGAAACAGGGCTGATAATCCCATGGGTCAGAGTTGTGAGGGCAAAATTTCTCAACTTTTCATCACAGGTACTTATGGAGTGCCTGCTATGCAGGAACACGGTTAGGTGACACGGAGGACATTTTCCTGGTCTGTCCACTTGGCTACTCTCTAAGAAAGGTTAAGTCATACGTTGCCTCCTCAAACCCCTAGCACCTCACCCTTAGCTTGCTTCCCATCTCACTGATCTTCCCAGTGATCTGCGTCTGTGCCCACACAGGCCACCTACCCCCACTCCTGAGGGCCAGCTGTCTGCTTCAATGCCAACCACTTCCACCGGGGCACTGGACCTCATGCTCTCGGGTCCACTCAAAGATCTCACGCCTTCCGTTCTTCCCATGTCATCAGTTCTTCCCTCCCCATGAGTCTTTCCCATCAGCATTCAAATGTGCTGTCACTCTGATTTTTAAATACATTTTAAAAATAGGTTTGTTTATTTATTTGGTAGGGTGAGCGGTGAGGGAGCACAAGCATTGGGAGTGGCAGAGGGGGAAGCAGGCTCCCCGCTGAGCAGGGAGCCCATTGCGGGGCTCGATCCTAGGACCCCAATATCATGACCTGAGCTGAAGGCAGAGGCTTTACTGACTGAGCCACCCAGGTGCCCCCCACTCTCTGATTTTTAAGATTCCTTGTCTTGACCTATTTCCTCCTAAGCTACAGTCTCATTTTTTAAAGATAATCTCTACCCACAATGGGGCTCAAACTCACAACCCTGAGATCAAGATCTTTTGCATGCTCTACTGACTGAGCCAGCCGGGCGCCCCACACCGTCTCATTTCTAACAGCAAAACTCCTTGAGAGCTATTTACATTTGTCTCCAATTTCTCTCCCACAAAGTTCAGCCTTGTCAAGTGTGTAATTCAGTGGTTTTTAGTAAGTTTATAGACTTGTGCAATCTTTACTGTAATCTCATTTTAGAACATTTTCGTCACCCAGAAAGGAACCCCATACCCACAGGCAGTTCCTTGCATTCCCTCGCCCTGAAACCACCTCGATGCCCTAGACACCCATAATCTACTCTGTCTCTACAGATTTGCATGTATCATTGGCTCATTCCTTTTTATTGCCAAATAATATCCCACCACAGGGATGTGCCACATTTGGTTTACCCATTTATCAGTTGACTGACATTTGGGATGTTTCTGGTTTGGGGCCATTGTGAATAATGCTGTGAACATTCACATATAAGTTTTTGTGTGAACACGGGTTAAGTTCGCCCCAGGGGGATTCTCAAGGAGTGGAGTTGCTGAGTCATGTGGTGAACCTGTTTAATTTATTGAAGTGCCAGATGGCTTCCACAGTGCCTGTACCATTTTATAGTCTCACCAGCAAAGGAGGAGGGTTCCAATTTCCCTACATCCTCACCAACATTTGTTATCACCTGACTTTTTAAAAAAAAGATTTATTAGAGAGAGCTGAATGGGGTGAGGGGTAGAGGGAGAGGGAGAAGCAAACTCTCCGCTAAGCAGGGAGCCCGATGTGGGGCTTGATCCAAGGACCCTGAGACGCTGACCTGAGGCTAAGACAGACAGAGCCACTCAGGCACCCCTCACCTGACTTTTTGATTATAGCTTCCCAGATGGTGTGAAATGGTATCCCACTGTGGTTTTGATTTGCATTTCCCTGATGACAAGTGTGGCCTCCCACTGACTTTTAAAACCATGCCAATCAGATGACTCCCCCACCACTGCTGTAGGGAGATGGCTCTGGTCACGTTCATCAGTGATGTCCCCGTTGCTAAAACCAGTGGTCAATTCTCAGGCCTCGTCTTTCAGCATGTGGCAGCATCTGACCCAGCTGATCCCTCTCCCTGTGAAATGCTGTCTTCACTTGGCTTTGAGAATGCTGCAGCTCCCTGGCTTTCCCCCCGTTTTCCTTCTCAGTTCCTCTTTATAGTTTGGACTGCTTACCTTTGGAGAAACCTCCTCCTACCCACTTCTCTTATCCATCTACACTCATTTCCTCTGTGTGACCAGTGGCATGGCAAGCCAGTGGCACGGCTCTGGATACCTCATTCATGATCCATGCCTGGAAAGGGGGCTCTGCCGCTTGTATCTTCAGATCAGACCTCACCCCGAAATTCCAGACGCATCTACCCAACTGCCTCCAAGACACTTCCACTTGGGACACCTCCCTTATCAGATCCAACCCCTCATCAGATCCAGCCTCCAAGACACTTCCATTTGGGACACCTCCCTTATCAGATCCAACCCCTCCTCTTTCTCCTCCTCAGTCCGCAGGGAACCTGCTCTACAGCAGTAAATGGAGCTCTGACACTCTAGCTGCTCAGGCCAAAAATGCTAGAACCACACTGAGCTCAACAGTGGCCCCTACCACACAGGACTGGTTTGTTTTTTTTTTTCATTCACTCATTCTTTGATGACATCAATCAGTCCCCAAACCATTGACCAAGTATGTACTGAATTCCATGTTTTGCCAGGTTTGCAAATATAGAAGTGAATAAGAGGCAGCCCCTGCCTTCCAGCAGCCCTTAGTCAAGTAAACAAAGAGGGTTCCAGAGTTATAACCAGGATGCCCGGACACTTATGATTTTTATTTTCATAGATGAAGGACAATTTAAATTATTAAAGCTATAAAAGATTATAAATTTAGCTCCTCAGGGGTTCCTGGGGGGCTCAGTCAGTTAAACATGTGCCTTTGGCTCAGGTCATGATCCCGGAGTCCTGGGATGGAGTCCCAGATCTGGCTCCCTGCTCAGCGGGGAGCCTGTTTCTCCCTCTGCCTCTGCTCCTCCCCCTCTTAAATAAATAAAATCTTCAAAAAAAAAAAAAAATAAGTTTAGCTCCTCAGTGTCACTGGCCACATTTGACCTGCCTCATGGCCATAGGTGGCTGGAGGCCACCACAATGGACAGTGCATATCTAGAATATTCCCGTCATGGCAGAGGGTTCTACAGACATTGAAACTGCCATGTCTGTTGACACCTGCCCCTTCTCCTTTCTTCCTCTCATACCCAACACTCTGATCCACCAGCAAACCCCACTGGTTCTACCTTCAGGACAGATCTAGAGCCATTGCTCCTCACTGTCACCACTTTGTCCCCGAGCTGCATGTCCTTCCTGGATTAAAGCTGTCCGGATCACCAAAGCACCTAACACTGGTGGTTCCTGCTTCCACCCCTGCCGCTAGAGTTTATCCATGCATTAGCCATGCAAATCAAATCAAATCATGACCTTCCTCACCTCAAAAACTGCCCATAACTCTCATCTCAGAGGAAAAGCTAAACCTTACAGTGGCCAGGGTCCTGCGTGATCTGGTCCCTTCACATTCTCTCTGCACACTCATTTCTAAAGTCCTCCTCCAGATGCCTCCCCACGGCTATGTCCCCAACACTAGGCCCATTCAGGGGCTTCTGCCCCTGCTAGTTTCTGACTTGATCCATGTCTTACTGTGCTTAATTTTCTTGTTTATTATCTGACCATCCATTACAATCTAAACTCCATGGGGCTCCGGGTGGCTCAGTCAGCTAAGCATCTGATTCTTGATTTCAGATCAGGTCATAATCTCAGGGTTGTGAGATCGAGCCCCATGTCGAGTCCCACGTCAAGTTCAACAAGGACTCCATTTCTGCAAGCTGAAATGTCAAAGAGACTGCCAGAAATCTGGGGAGGGGTCTGGGCTTGTATCCAAAGTCCTCAACACAGGACCTTGTACTGTGACAACTCTACATGTTACTGTCATTAGAGGAATAGTCACCTGGGCATAAATGAGGTATGCTGGCCTCCTCCTACCTGCGTTAGTAGTGACCACCGGCAAAGATGGAAGAATCTACAGAGCTGAAATATATTCTTTATTTTAGGAATGAAAACAGGATAAGGAAGAAAAAGATACCTTTGTTAGCTGCCCTGGAAATACCACCGAAAGAACATCCTGGGGAAACAAGGAGGGATTTGTGTTGGGGGGAAAGGTTGGGGATTAGATATCCGGGTTCTGGAAGCCTGGGTTCCAAAGTTAGATAAGGCCTGCACTCTTGGATCTGAGGGAAGAGGGCCTGGGGTTTTGGACTCCTGAAACTGGAGGAGGAGGGGACTGGGGTCCTGGACTCCTGGGTCTGAGGCGTCTAGACTCCTAAGTCTGAGGGAGGTGGCGGCTGGGGGCCTGGGATCCTGGGTCTGAGGGAGGAGGGAGGTGGAAGTCTGGACTCCTGAGTCTGAGGGAGGAGGTGGCTGGGGGTCTGGACTCCTGAGTCTGAGGGAGGGGGTGGTTGGGGGCCTGGACTCCTGGTCTGAAAGTGGAGGGAGGTGGGGGCCTGGAGTCCTGGGTCTGAGGGTGCTGGACACCAGGTCTGAGGAAGGAGAGCAGGTGCTGGGACTCCGCGGTCCTGGGAACTCACCACACCATAAGGGTCGTACCGGCTGACGCTAAGGCCACGACGGCCGCAAGCAGGCACTGGTTGCTCAGCGTCAGAGCCTCGGGCTTGGCCAGCAGCTCGCCCAGGCTTGGCCTCCAAGGTTTGATCATGTCTGCCTCCCCGGGCGTCCAACGCAACACTTCCCGAAAGGAGACCTGGAGCTCGGTCTCCCCACGTGGGGGCGCACCAGTCACTGCGGGGCACGCACGTCAGTCAGGCGCGAGCCCCGCCTCCCGCGCAGCCCCGCCCCCCCGCGCAGCCCCGCCCGCACCGTTAAGAAAGAAGTAGAGCCGCGCCAGGGGGATCTGGTCGTGCACGATCACGCAAGAGAATGTCCCACGGTGTGCGGGTTGCACCGGCCGGATCCGCGCCAGGTATCCCCGGGCCCACGGGAGGTCTTGGAAGTAGGACACGTCCTGCGTCCGGACCTGAGGGACGCTCGGGTTGAAGCGGCGGGAGGAGAAGAGCCTCGCCCGAGCCCAGGTCAGATTCCCTCTGCCGGCTCTAGCCAATACGCCACGCTCAAGCGCCGCCCCCGAGCTAGACCACGCCTCCTCGAGCCCTGTGCCCACCCCTAAGCTCAGAATCACCGACCCTTCACGCACGACCCCGCCCTTAGAAGCGGCCTCCGGAGCCTCGCCTCCTCTTCTAAATCCCGGGCCCCCCCCCCCCTTGCACGAAGCCTGAATCTAGACCCAGCTCCCCCAATCCCCACCCGCGGCGTCCTGGCCCCGCATCCTCTAGAGAAGCATAACCCTCCTCCTAAGCCCTTCGCGCTGGCCCCGCTCGGACTCACACCTCCTCCTGCGAACTTCCAGGAATACGTGATTTCCTCCTTAGGCAGTTCGAAGTTCACAGTGCAAGAGAACTTAGCTTCATGACCGCGAGCCACCGTCAAGTCCTGAACTGAAAACAGGTCCGCGTCACCGCCCAAGCCCGCTCCCGTTTCGCCGGGTCTCTTTCCCGCTCAGCTCCCGTTCCTCCGGTCCGGGCGGTTCCTTCCCTTCCAGGCCCCGCCCCTCACCTGGGCAGTCCAGCGGGAGGTCGCAGACCGTGGAGTAGCACCCGCGGCAGCGGAAACGCCGGGCGACCTCCTGGAGTCCTGCGGAACGGAAAAGCTGCACCTGGGCTCCATCCGCGTTCCCCAGCCCGGGTCCCTCTGGCCAGGTTAGGGTCTGTGAAGCCTCCGGGCTCTGACGGCCACACAGGTCCCGGGCGCCGTCTTCCCCGCGCTCACTGGCGGGCTTGCAACGCTCTCCGACCTCTAGGACTCCTATTGGCTTGTTTTTGCTTTCGGGCCCGCCTTGTATTAGGTTTGTGAGCAATACCTGGTTTAATTGCTTTTCTCCAGGGTTCTTATTGGTCTCCTGTTCTAAATGCCAGGTTTCGCTCCCGACCACCTCCCTTCCCCCTCAATTCGGAGTTTGGGATGAAGAGCTTACCGCAGGGAGGGATGCAGGCCTGGACTGTGGAGAGAGAGGAAGCGTTACTATCCTGGAAGGCCTGGAGGTGCTTACCTGAAGCTCCCCTAGAGGACAGGTTACGGGGCCAGATGCTTTCCTGAGGGGGCGGAGCCAGGCCTGCCACCGCCCACCTAGGGGGCGGAGCCAGGCCTGCGGCGTTCTACCCGTAGCCTTCCACCTGTAGGCGGGGCCAGGCCTGCTGTATTCCTCTAAGGTTCCGCGCAGACCTGCAGCTAAGGCGGGTTCGACACTGGTGTATTTCACGGGGGGGCTAGACCCTGGGCGCTAGTTTCAGGGGACAGGGTCAAAGGGGGGGTTTCAATTAGAGAAGAGGTGTGGCCTGGCTAGAATTCGCCCACGGAGGGGGCCCAGTTGGAAAGGAGACGTCCCAGAGTGTGCAGCGCCCAGGAGATCCGGGAGAGAGGCCCAGGCTAATCTGGGACAGAAGCATCCCAAGATGGGGGTCCTAGCAGATTCTAGAATGTTCCTCGCAGGGGAAGAGACTCAGAGGGACTGGACTGAGGGGAGAAGATGGCTGGCTCAGGGTTTTAGAACTGTGTGTGCGCGCGCTTAGCTTCTTTTACCTTCTTTAAGCTGCGCAATGACCTTCCGCATTTTCTCCGCAGCATTAGGAAAAGCCACCTTAAAGGACCCTGGAGGGTGGAGGGGGGCCTTGTAGTAAAAACCCTTCCTCAAGGAAGTGTTTGTCACTTCCTCAGTCCCTTCCAAACCCACATGTGTAGTATATAAAACACCCCTTTTTATCCCCGCCTCCTGCCCTGTCTACCTGGAAGGCTACAGATCCCCCAAGTCTCCTTTCGTGTGCCTCTGGACTATCTTTCTGATGGAACCCCTCTTTTGCATTCTCTGTGTTGATCTTGTTGAGGGGAAAGGGGAGGATAAAGATAAAATTCCTCACCAAGTTCTGCTAGGCCCTGTAAGATCTGGCCTAGTTTCCTCCACCTCTCTATACCGCGCCTGTTACCCACCTTTCATTTCCCCTAGTATGAACACCACCATTAATCTCTATCACCTCAGGGCCTTTGCATGTGCTGGCCTGTTCCTAGCACATCTTTCCCGCTACTCCCACTCATCCTTCATCTCCTACCTCATGTCATCTCCTTCGAGGTTTTCCCTGACCACAAATCTAATCTAATCCAGTTCCCTATTTTTGCCTCTCCAAGTGTTCCATTTGCTCCACGTAGAGTTCTCACCAGTGTACAATTATATATATTTATATATACAGTGATCATTTAAGTCTGTGTCTTCAGTTAGTAAATAGGTCATTCTTCAGTGCTGTACCTCCAGAACCCAGGAGAGGGCCCTGAGTCTTAGCAAGTGCTCAGGAAGTATGTGTAGAATGAATTCCAGGATCCAGCTAGAGTGGAGACCACAACTGGTGGCCTGTGGCTCTAGTCCATCTCTTGAATGTGTTATATTTGGACTGGAAAGTATTTTTAAAAATGAACCAGTTGCCATCGTATAAAATTTGGGAAAGTCACATAAAATGTTTGGCATCTGTTTTCCAAAATTTGGAAGAGCTCTAACACAAGAGACTGTATTTTCATGAGGCAGCAATTAGCTTGGTGGCAGCTACCCCCTTTCGCCAGGGCCCGCACCTGCCACTTCCTCATGGTCTCCAGACTATTCATTTCTACCCCCTTTGACTCTTTTTATCTCTGTTCTCGAGGGTGTTGGAGTTTTGACCATTGTACTGGCCTCCAAACTGTGAGGTTTTGTGGCTCTTCCCAATGCAGATGGCTGGCTGGATTGATTTACTGGTGGAGGTGGTTTGGGAATTTAGAAATGCAGCAGATGTGGGGCGCCTCGGTGGCTCAGTTGCTTAAGTGTCCGACTCTTGATTTCTGCTCAGGTCATGATCTCAGGGTTGTGAGATCAAACCCTGCGTTGGGCTCCGCACTCAACACAGATTCTGCTTGGGATTCTCTCTCCCCCTTGGCCCCTTCCTGTGCTCTCTGTCGGAACTGTGTCCCTCCCAAACTTATAATGTTGAAGCCCTAACCCCCAGGACCTCGGAATGTGATTGTACTTGGATATACAGCCTTAAAGAGGTAATTAAGTTATAATTAGGTCATTAGGGTGGGCCCTGATCCAGTGTGACTGATTGCCCTATAAGAGGAGATCTGGACACTGACACACCGAGGGGAGAACATGTGAAGACACAGGAGAGAGAGAAGATGGCCATCTACAAGCCAGAGAGAAAGGCCTGAGAAGGAACCAACCCTGCTCACATTGACACCTTGATATTGGACTTCTAGCCTCCAGAATTGTGAACAAATACATTTCTATCTTTTAAGCAACCCAGTGTATGGCACTTTGTTAAAGGGGCCCTAGGAGACTGATACACAGGGATTGCTGGTTGCTTCCAAATATTTCTGTAGTAACATCACACTGCATTTCTGCTGGGGAAAGCACCCCCCGGCCCTACCAACCACCCAACTAAAAGACTATATTCCTCAGTACCCTTGCAGCTTCGTGTGGTCCTGTGACCCACTTGTGGTCATATAACCAAGTTTTGGTCTGATTTGTAAGTGGAAGTATTGTATGCGAGTCACAAGAAGGAGCCTTAAGAGAGAAGGGGCACCATCTTATTGACTTTTCCCCTTCCTCCATCTGCTGCCTGAGACTTGGATTTGATGGCTGGAGCTCTAGCAGTGACGCAGAACCATGAGGATAAGGACCACATCCTAGGATAGTAAAGCAGGAAGCTGGAAGGGGTTTGGGTCCCCCAGAAAAGGAAGTGGTGCTGCCATCTGAAACTTAAGCGCCTGCCTCAAGACTTCTAGCTTCTTTATGCCACTGCCTGTGCCTGTGTGATTTCAAACCATACAGAAAGGGAAGGAACTAATACTGGTGACAGAGTGGCTGATGGGATGATCCTTGGGTATAAACTGGAGAGGGGGGCACTGAAGCCAGGAAGTGGGTTCAGAATGAGGGGTGAAGGACCTAGAGGTCTCTCCTTGGCCACAGGGTGGGCGTGTGGTCTGGAGATGGCAGGATGGTCAGGAGGATGGGGTCAGAGTGGGGTGCTCAATTGAGAGTCCAGGATGCTGGAGAGTCATTCAAGAAATATCTCTGTGCCAAACCAAGTAACTCACAGGGAGGATGAGTGTGGGATATGCCAAGGGAGCTATGGCAGGGGTGTGTGTGTGTGTGTGTGTGTGTGTGATATCTAAGTACGTCATGGGAATAAGGTAGGGATGGCGTGAAATGTCCAAAGAGGCCAAGAGGTGAAGGTTATCTCAAGTGAACCATGAGGGGGCATGAGTGGATGTTGCCAAGTCTCCCCCAAAGGGGTGTGTATCGTTAGGAAACTTCCAGCTGTTTCAGACCATCCGGGTTTGAGTCCTGGCTCATCTGTCTGTGAGCACACCTGCCTCCCATCTGAAGAATCCATTTCAAGTCCTCTTCCCTGCATGACCTTGACCAAATATGTAACTTTCCTGATCCTCGCTTGGTAAAATGAGGACAATATTAGGATTGGGGGGGTGGGATTTAACGCCATACAATATGAAAGCATCCCCATGCCAAACTACGTGACATTGGATGGCTGCGTGAGAGGATGTTCGTAAGCGCTTAGGATGGTGTCTGGTATACAGTGAGTGTATTACCATCTCCAAGTTTGAGATGGGGAAACGGAGGCACAGAGAAGTTAGGAAGGTAGCTGAAGATCACAGAGCTAGATTTGACCCCCGGTGGTTGAACTGCATTCCCTCTGGCACACTGCCCTTCTCTCCACACTGTACCACCCACTCCCTGGTTTATAGACACAAACAGTATCACCTGCCACCATCCAGAGCCTCTCTGAGTCAGCAGGTCCATCTCTTAGGTCCTCCATCTGGGAGACCTAGGAATTGCCCTTTCCCTCCCCAGCCCCCCCACCCCAATACAGCCAGTCCCAATATCTCCTGGGTCCATCCTTTCTGTCCAGCTGGGCCCCAACTTCCCCATCTGGAAAGTGGGGTTACAAAACCCCGCCGGACAGGGCTGGTATGAAGGTAGCCTTCGGGAGGATAATTAGTTATCAGTTAGTGCAGACACAGCCTCTCCCATGTGTGGGGCAGCTTTGGCACAGAGTCCGATCCATCATCTTCCTACCCCTCCCCCCTCACGCTTGCCCCTCTCTGCCAGCCCTCGCCTTGGGGTTGCGACTGGTCTGAACCACTGCTGACCTCCTCACAGGTCTCCCTGCTTCTGCCTTTGGCCCTCGTGGCCTTGGTCAGATCCTGCCTCTTTCTCTCTGCCTAAAACCCTCTGATGGCTTCCACCTCAAGCTGAAGTCAGTTCAACGGTCCACAAGAACGGCTCTCCAAGTGCGTTCCTGGAGCAGCAGCGGCTGGGAACTTGGTTTCCTGGCCCTGCCTCAGACCTACTGGTCAGGAATGGAGGGTGGGACCCAGGAGTCTGCATTTCCGCAAGCTTCCAGGACCTTCTTGCACACACCGGGGCCTGAGAACCACTGGCCTCTGAGGTCCTACGGGATGTGGTTCTTGCGGCCTCTGACTTCAGCCTCCCATCACCCATCCCCGTCGACTGCCCTCCAGCCCTTCGCACTGGCTCTTCCCTCTGCCCAGGATGCTCTTTCGCACGCCCCTCCCCAGTTATCTGCCTGGCTCTGCCACCTGGTTCAGGGCTTGCCTCAGTTGGACCTTCTCCTGTGCAACAAACCTGACCAACCTATTTAAAATAACCACCCACTGGGTCCCCCGTTCCCTTTCGCTCCCTGTCTGCCTCCAGATCCTGGATCACCAACTGACATACTGCAGTGTTTCCCTGATTATGTTTATTGTCTGTCCCTCCCACCCCCCAGTATGAGCAACGTGAGGGCTAGTGGTCTGCAGATTTGGTCACAACTATGTCCCCAGTGTCTCTGGCACATTCGATGAGAACACCTGTCAGTCATATTGCACCAGCTTCTCCCGGCCTCCAGTCTGCCCCCCTCAAAACCCCAGAGGGTCTTTCTGTGCCCAGAGCGGCGCCCCCCTTCCCCCTGCTCACAGCCTGCGGACAGTCTTAAGTGTCCTTGACCTTTCAGCTAAACCCTGGACCTGTGTGTCTAGCTGTGTCCTGGATATCCCCCAAGTTCCTCACCTTCGCAATGTCCTAGCCCAGCTCACCATCTGCTCCCACCCCTGCTCTTTCTCCCGGGCTCCCTGTCTCAGGGAGGACCCAGGGCCCACCCTCGCATGGAGCTGGACCCTGGGCACTGTCCATTACCCCTCGACCCTGGTCCCCAGACAGACTGTCAGACCCAAGCCCCGTCCCTCCTGCCCTTGACTCTCTTCTTGAGTGCCTGCTTCTCCACCTTCACAGCCCCGGCCCAGCTTGGGCCTCCTCACCCCAGCCTCCACCCAGGCCTCCCAGCCTCCACTGCCTCCCTGCTCCAGTGCATCCCACACACAGGTTTAGGGGGGTCTTCTACATGCAGAACTGCACTTGCTCCTGCTCTCTTCAAAACCTTCTATGACAAGACGGCCTAAGTGGGAAGAAGGTGTTTTCTGGAGTCCTCAGCACCTCCCCCCACCCCAGCTTTGAGTTGCTCAGGCCTCTCTATGGGGATGGGGGATCTGCAGCTGAAGTCTTCTCTGTGCTGACTCCCCCAGATGCCCCCTGGGTGGACAGGAACCTCCTCAACTTTTGGGATCATTGTCAGAAAGCTTGGTGGGCAAGACCAGAAAACAAAGGTAACAGCAGCCGCAGAAAGAAGCCCTGAGCCCTGGAGCGAGGACTGGCCAGTTTATGCGGCACGCAGTGCTCCCTCTCCCTCTGAGGCTCCTCTCTCTCACCGTACTGCATCTCAATCAGGGAGGCAAGGACCTTGTCCCATCTTATAGGTGGGTAAGTTGAGACCCAGAGGGAGGCAGTAACACATCCAGAACCTCATAGCCAGGAAGCGGGGGAGCCACACAGCCAGTTCAGAGCTCATGTCTACCTGACCCCAACTAGGCTTCAGACTCTAGGTCATTTCTGCACTGGTCTTTGAGCTCCCCACCAACACCCGCCCATCCCTTGCCCCCCCCACCCCCGACAAGTAATCAAGCTCACTCAGCTTATTAGCACTGCCTCCTCGGGAT
Organism: Enhydra lutris kenyoni; assembly: GCF_002288905.1. NCBI lineage: Eukaryota > Metazoa > Chordata > Mammalia > Carnivora > Mustelidae > Enhydra > Enhydra lutris. Next base: position 1,212,278 of record NW_019154161.1, read on the forward strand.
CTGCCACATTCTGTGTCCCCCCACAGCCATCTCTTGGGGATTTGCACCCCACATCCACCAAACCATCCCCACCTCACTCACCCCGGGCCGTGGCCATCTCCTGGAGAGAGTGGGTCATCTGGGTGAAGGCGTCATGCAGGTGGCTTCTCTCATCGTAGTCTGGGAGCAAGGGTGGAGGACAGAGGCTGGGAAAAGCAGTTCCCTCAACACCACGTCCACGGTGTGGACATTCTCTGTCTCTCTAGGACACCTCCTGTCTCCCTAGGACACCTCCTGTCTCCAAGTCTTTGTCCTGGCCCCAGTGCTGTCCCCCATCTCTGAGTCTGCCCCACACCCCCTTCTATCTACCCTGTCTATCCTGCCTTCTCTAAGTCTTTCCCCCATCTCTGTTCTCCTTCTGGAGTCTGTCCCCCAACTTTGCCCTCCTCCCGGAGTCTGTCCCCCATCTCCGTCCTCCCGGAGTCTCTCCCCCATCTCTGTCCTCCTCAGAGAGTCTGTCCCTCATCTCTCTTCTTCCCCCTGAGTATCCCCCATTTCTGTCCTCTTCCCTGAGTCTCTCCCCCATCTCTCTCCTCCCCCGAGTCTATCCCCCACCTTCTCCAGGAGTCCGTCCCCCCACATCTCTATCCTCCCCACTCTCTGAGTCTGTCTCCCCATCTATATCCTCCCTTCAGTCTGCCCCCCAGTCTCTATCCTCCCCCCCTCTTCAGTCTGGACCCCCACTCGATCCTCCTCTCACTGAGTCTGTCCCTCAGTCTCCGTCCTCCCCTCTAAATCTGCCCCCACCCTCCCACTCTGGGCGAATCTCTCTCAGTGGTTTTCCACGCTGTCTGGAAGATCCCTGTGTATTATGCGCCTCGCCCCCCAGGCCCCCGGGGGAAGTGACAGGTCGCCTCACTGATTTCAGTGTCTAGGAGGCCCTCAAAGGCAGCGGCGAATGCCTCCTCACACTTCTCCAGCTCGGGGCCCTGTACACCAATAAAGATCTGGCAGATGCGCATGCGCTCCTTATAGGACGTGAAGCAGAGGAGACAGGCCCAGGCGGGGGCCCTCAAGACCATGAGGGCGACCAGGGCAGATGGGACAGCGCTGTCTTGGGCCAGCAGGGCCATAACAGAGGGTCGTGGCCCAGGGAGAAGCTGGTGACCTTTGTGAGGTCACCATGGGGTGGGGGAGGGGCATGGGGTACAGGTCAGAGGTTGGATTTCTGCTGTGGGTCAAATGTCAAGGTCTGGGTTTTCAGGGAGATGGGGTATGAGGAGTCAGGGGTCAGGCAGGCGATGCCCCAGCTTGTGGATGGGCCGGACGCCAGGCTCCCAAGAACCTCACCTGTGACCCTGGATGTCCTCACAGGTTAAAGGGTCTCAGGGACCCAGGGGCCGGGAGGGGGGGGGGGGGGGGCCTGGCGGGCCCGGGGGGGGGGGGGGGGGGGGAGTCAGAGCAGAGATGGCACAGAGATACCGTGAGAGCCCGAGAGACAGAAACTGAGACATGGAGAGATACCGGAAAGCACAATAAGAGAAGGAGGGAGCGTCTGAGAGGCCGCAGGGTAGACACACAACCCGCTCCAGAGACACGGCGGAGATGGACAGAGAAAGCAAAATAGAGGTTTCTTCATGGGAGAGAAATTCTTTGAGGGAAGTGGGAGGAGGGAATGCAGGGACAGGACAGGAGAGACAGCGCAGCTCCTCCTCCCAGGGTCCCCGGGCATGGGGCAGCGGTCAGGGGCTGGGGTCCCCGCCGGGCGTCCCGTGCAGGGCGCAGCCTGGGGAAAGCTAGGAGGCCGTATAGTGATCTCCGTGGGTGTCCTCCTCAACTATACAACCTCCTACCTCAGCCCGGGGGGCGCGGCCGGTGGACAGACAGACGGATGGATGGACAGATGGGGTCAGGGAGGGCGGGGAGGGCCGGGAAGACCCCAGCCGCGATGGTGAGCCCCCGACACGGACCCACAGACTCGAGCTTGTGTGCGGCGAAGGCCCCGCAAGGTCGGTTCTACGGGTGGGTGCCAGGACCCAGGAATCCGGGCCCCCGGCCCCCTCCTCCCCAAGGAACCCAGGAATCAGTCCCTTGGCCCCTTCCTCAGCAGGGACCCAGGAGTTCAGGCCCCTGGCCCCTTCCTCCTCAACGGTCCCCGGAGTCCAGGCCGGCAGGCCCTTCCTCTCTCAGACACGGAAGTCCAGGCCCCCAGCCTCCTCCTCCCTCAGACCCAGGAGTCCAGCCAGGCCTGCCTCCCCGGGGGAGGCATAGCCGGGCTTCCTGGATGTGGAGTCAGAGGAAACCTCACCTGTTTGGGAGTTTGGCCCCTTGGCCAAGCAGCTCCCTCCCTCTCTACCTGTCAGATTCTGGAATCCAGGACTAGGGCGGAGGCAGGGATATGAAACCTTCAAACCTCTCTAGATATTCCCCCATTTCTTCTTTTGGCCTCCCATCATTTATAATGATGACAGCTGTGATCCCTGAGCCCTAAGGCTGCCCCACGCCCAGCAGAATGCTGTCAGCTCCCCCACTGGGCAGGGAAGAAGGCCTCCCAGAGATCCGGAGAGGCTGGGCCCCAGACGGGCAAGTGGGAGGAGCTGGGCCTGGTAGGCGGTGGCCCAGCCCCCAGCCTTGCCACCCCAGGGCTAAGAGTGTGCACCTGCGAGTCGCAGGTCAGTCCCTCTGTCCAGTTCTGTCTGTCTTGCTCTCCCCCCACCACGCTCCACCTCCATCTTTCAGGCCCTCTCCGCCTGCTGTCTGTCCCTGCTGCGCCTGGTCCCCGTGTCGGACCCTGGCTTACCTGGTCGCTGCCACCTCCTGTGCCTGTTTCTCATTCTCCGCGCTCGTCCTGCTCTCCCCTCCACGGTTCCGGCGCTCTCCCTCGCGGATGGCCTCTCCCTCTCTCTCTCCTTTCTCATTCTTTTTCTTTCCCTTAGGTCTTTCTTCCTCCCTGGTCCTCCTCCCTCCCTCTCTCTTTGTCTCTCATTCTCTCAGTCTCTTTCTCCCTCAAGGTCTCTGTCTCTGGCCTTCTCCCTTCTCCTCTCCCTTTCTCTCCATCTCACATCTCTGTCTCCCTCTGTCTCTTTCCTCCCTTCCCTCCCCTCCCACCCTTCTTTCTCCCTCCCTTCTCCTTCGCCCCCTCTCTGTCTCTCTCTCTCTCTCTCTCTCTCTCTCTCTCTGTCTTTCTCCTTCCCTCTCTCCCTCCCCCTCACAGCTCGGAGCCAGGTCTGGAGCTGGGGGTGGGGTGGGGGTGGTTCGAGAAGGGGCCCAGGGCTGGGGTAGCGACCTGCTGAGGAGGGGGAGGAGAGGCGGGAAGGGGGCGGAGGAGGAATGGAGGAGATGGGGGGCCAGAGTCGGGTCCGGCTCTCATCCCCCTTCCCTCCTTCCCAACCTCCCAGACCCTCAGGCGGGGGCGAGAGTCAGGCCAAGGTGGGGAGGAAGGGGAAGGGAGGAGGCTGCCCCCGCCCCCCCACAACCTGGCCCAGAGCCCAGGCCGGGTTCCCAGCATGCCCCGGGGCTGCCTGGGGCCTGAGGAGGGGGTGAGAGGGGAGCTGAGAATCTTAAAGATTTGCAGGACCCGAGCATCTCCCCACTCCCCCGACAAATTTCTCCTTGGGGAAACTGAGACCCAGAGAGAAGGGTCAGGACTTGTTCAAGGTCACCGGACACGGCGTTGATGGAGACATGAACTCTCTGGGCCCATAGGCCCGATTTGGGGAAGGGGTTGGCGCTGGACTTCCCTCAGGTCTGGGTCCCCCTCCCCCTCTCTACAGACCCTGGGGAGCCCCCAAGGGTCAGAGAGCAGACCCAAACAGTCTGGCACCATGGCAACCAGCTGGCCCCGCCCCCTTAACCCCCGGAGGGCTGGGATCCAGCTGGGGCTAAAAGAAGAGGTGGGGACGCCTGGGTTCGGGGGAGGAAGGGCTAGGGGCCCGGACTTGGTCATTTTGTTAAGGGTGGGGGTTGGGGTGTGGACTTCCAGGTCTGAGGGAAGAAGAGGCCGGAGGCCCAGACCCTCTCGGGTCCTGGGGTAAAGAAGGCTAAGGGTTCGGATTCTGGAATTTTGAGGGAGGGGGCAGGGTTGCGGACTCCCAGGTCTGAGGGAGGAGGGGGCTGGGGCCTGGAATCCCAGGTCCCCAAGGGAGCCTGGATGCTGGGCCTCTCCTCCGCCAGACATCCCCTGCCCCCGCCGCTGACCCTGGCCTGTCTGGCAGCCCAGACAACCTCCCCCTCCTCCGCCCCCACCTCGCACGGCTCACCCTTGACCCCGCAAAGCCCCGCAGCCCCTTCCCTGCCCCTCCCCCTCCCCTCCAGCCAGACGTTAACCCTTCCGCTGCCGGAGGCACCTCCAAAGCCAGCCTCTCTCCCTCCACCTCCCCTGAGGGCTCGGGCGGGCATCTTGCCCGAGTGTCCTCCAGCCTCCGCATCTAGCTATCCCGGCCCCATCTCTCTCCTCCTCTGGAATCCAGGAGGTGTTCCCGGCCTCTCCTCCTCCGGACCCCCAGAGTCCCGGCCCCCCGGCCCCCCCGCCCCCTCCTCCAAGGATTCGGGAGTCTGGGTCTCCAGCCCCCGCCTCCTCCAGGAACCCAGAAACCCAGGCCGCCGAGGCCTCCTCCTTCTGGGACCCTGGGTCCTGGCCCCCGCCGTCCCCCACCCTCCCGCCCACCAATCCCGCTTTCCGCAGACTCACGGCTCCGGGGCTCCCGCGTCGCAGGGCAGGGGCTCCCCGGCCAGCCCTCAGGCCGCGCCGAGTCGGGCCCGCCGCCGCCCGCTCTCCATCCTCTCCCCGCCTCTGCCGCCCGACGGCCTCTCCCCTTCCTCCCCGCGGCCCCGCCATCCTCCTTCCCTCCTCCCGCCTCCCTCCGGCCCGCGTCTCCGCCCGGGACCCCGCGGGCCGGCCCCCTCCCCGGGCGCCCCCGCCCCGGCCCCTCCCCGCCGCCGGCCGGGCCCGGCCTGCCTCCCCCGGCCCCGGAGCTGGCCCCGGTCCAGGGGAAAAAATTCCATCCAGCCCCGGGGAGGAGGCGCGGGCGGGGGAGGGAGCGCGCGGGGAGGCCGGCCGGGAGCGTGACGCAGGGCGGAGGGAAGGGACAAAAGGGGCCGGGGCGGCGGGGCGCCGCGCTCCACTTCTCCCTCCCTCCGCCTCCCGCTGCCGGCCCGGCTCGCCCCTCTCCGCTTTCTCCCGCGCCCTCCACCTCTGCTCCCTCGCCGTCTCGCCGCGGCCGCCGCCTCCTGCGCGGTGTATTCTCCTCCTGGTCTCTGTGTCTCTCCTCTTCCTCCACCCGCCGGCCCCCCCTCCCCCGCCGCAGCGGGGTCCGCTCCCCTCCTCGCTCTCCCCCTTCCTGCCCTCCCAGCCTCCTTCTCTTCCCTCCGCTTCGGTCCCCCCTCCCGCTCCCCGCACTGGGGCCCCAAAGGTGAATCAGACCCGTATCTGCCCTTGCAGACGGAGCTCTCAGTCTGATGGAGGAGACAGCCCCCGACGCAGACAGTTCCAATCCAGGGCGATCGGGGTATGACAGAACCAGCGGCCGGCGGCTGTGGGAGCCCAGGGGCGGAAGGAATCCTTTCACTTGAGGACAGCCGGAGGGACCTCCGAGAACCGGGAGAAGTTAGATCTGGGTGGCGGAGAAGGGGGCTGGCCGCAGCAAGGGCGTTCCAGGCAGAGGCTCGAAAGCAGGGAGCAGGGGGCGATTCCGGGAGGACCGCAAAGCAGTCAAGTCTGCCTAGAGCCTTAGAGGACAGGAGCCGATGTGCTCCGAAGATGCGGCTGAGGTGGTGGGCGGGGCCAGGCTCACGAGCGTTTCGAAGGCCTGGCTGGGAACTTTCTCCTGGGGGGTGACAGAGAGTCATGGAGGGCTGTGGTCAGATCTGGGCGTCGGAGAGTCCCCTCTGGGGTCCTGTGGGGGGGATGGATGCAGGGGGAGGATGCCCGAGCTGGGGCTGGGACCCTGCGGACAAAAAGGAGGGGGTGGGGCAGAGAATGTGAGGACGCAAGAGCGCCTGGGGACTGACAGACTGTGGGGGTGACGGGAAGTGAAGAGGGTAAGAAGATATATCAGCCAGGAGTCTGGCGCAGGAACTGAGGGGACAGAAGTTTTTCCCAGCTGGGAATCAGTAGGAACAGGGGACAGGAGAGGTTAGGTGCTATGCGCAACTTGGAACTTCATGGACCTTTGGGCCAGGGGACAGTTAGGGAAGACATTCCGACAGTGGTGGGTATACCGTTCTGGGCTCCAACAGTGAAAAATGCATTTTCCTTCCACCCTGTCCCCCAGCCACCCACTACTCGCTAGAGACAGCTTATGCTTACCCGTTTCCTGTGTATCTTTTCAGATGAGTTCTACACGGCTATGACATATACTATCCCCTATTTTTTGGTCCCCGACTGGGATCACATTACCCCACACTTCGCTTTAACACTCTATCTTGGAGATTCTTGTATACCCACGCTTACAGAGCTACTGCTTTCATTTTAGGGGCTGTATAGTATTCCATTGCATGAATTTATTATTATTAATGATAGGAACAATAATGATGACAACACCTACCCTTTATTGAATGTCTAGTTTGGGACCAGCCGTGAGCTGGGTATTTGTTATACCTTAGATGATGCAGTATTCGCAGCAGTCTTACTATTTCAATTGTTTTATCTCCCTGTAAGGAGGAGGGAACTGAGGTCCTGCATAGTGAGTTAACCAAACTCTCGAAGTGAATGACAAAGTCAGGATTTGAACCCAGGCCTCTCTGATTCCAAATTCCATGCCTTTTCTTTGGAGGTGAGCAGCCTCTGCACAAACATGCCCCTCACTCGAGATCAGTATTTGGTTCATGTTAGACTTGTCATGCACACAGACTCACATAGGGTAGAAATGACATTTGTCAGACCCTGCACCTTGATTTGGTATCCAGAACTACCATCGCTCTACATCTACCCCCAGATGCCCTGTAGTCAGGACAGGACGGTAACTGTCCCACCCTGCTGTCTCCTTGTCCTGGGTCTGATCCTGTCACGTGATTTTCGGTGTCTGGGTCTGGCTCTGGGAATTCACCGAGGGCGCGATCTAGGTCTGAGTCATCTCTGTGTCCTCACTATCACCCAGCATAGGGTGTGGCTCAGAGCAGGGACCTAGGAAAATGTTTGCTAATGAATGGAGGGATGGGTGAATAACACATGGCTTTATGAGTTAGGTTGCGACTTGCTTAAGCCTCTGGGATAAAATAACCTAATTCCCATTAGTTCCTGAACCATAAGGTCTCCATTTCCATTGGTCAGTGAGTCATAGGAACCACTGTTTCCATCATTCTCTGATATACAGAGTTCTCAACTCCCTTGGCACCTAAGACTCAATTGATGCCATCCCCACCAGTCACTGAGACTTGCGAGCCACATTCCCATCAGCCCCCAGGACTCTCGAGCCACGGTTCCCCTCAGCCCCCGGAACTCGGGACCCACCTTTCCCATCAGCTCTGGAGGCACAAGGGCCGCATTCTCATCAGACATTGGCACCCAGGTACCATCATTCTTGTTAATCCCTTGATACCCAACACCCACAATTCCTATACCCCTAAAATGGAGGGGCCACCCTTCCCATCAACTCCTGGGATACGAGTTTTGCCATTCTTATTATCCCTTGGAACAGTGTGCCAGTGGAAAAAAGAAACGTCCCACCCGTCATCACAAAGTCCATGCCCAAGTTCCCAGAACAAGAACAGTTAGCCAGGAAGACACGGGCCTTGAAGTAGGTCTGAGTCAAGGACTCACTGATTAATACCATAGAAAAGAAGGCCTTGGGTCATGAGGAACATCAAAGTAGCAGAGAATCCTTCCACATGAAGGATCAACCCCAAACCCGAGATAATCCTACAGCACCACCAGAAAATCCTTCCACATGGGGGTTAAACTCCAAACTCAAGATAATCCTACAGCACCGCTTAATCCCCACAGGTGGAATAAGCCTCAGACTGGCAAAGCATCCAAAATACCAGATGATCCAAGTGCAACACGTGCTCCCGTTGCACCATTAAATAATCCTAGATGGACACTTGCCCCTCATAGGCACTGGGGACAGGGGGCCTTTTCTGTGTGTGTGTGGTGGGGGGGTAGGGTGGATGTGGAGAAGATTAAACAACTTGGCCCATTTATTAACCGTTTCCTGGATGGGGCGGGGGGCATGGTGTGTAGGAAAACTGGGTGTGAGTTTTGGGGGAGTTTCATCTGAATAGTGAAGGGTCTTCAGCTGCTCTGCTCTTTGCATTTCTGCAAAGATAGGGAAGGTGGTTCTGAGGCTCAAGGAGACAAGTGGTTCGGTAGTTTTTTCAAGGCCCTCAGCTGCCATCCACTTCCCCGTCCTCAGGTACTAGGACTTCTTTCCTGTGAGAAATCCACTCTACATGACTCTAATAAGAATGTTCTAGCACTAATGCTTCCTCCCTCAAAACATGAGACCCAACCCAGGCCAATCAGAACATTCATTCATTTGTGACCCCCACCCCCCAAAAAGAACTGATTAAAATCCAACATTTTACATGTTTATCCTTTTTAGGATTTTATTTTTAAGTAATCTCTACACCCAACGTAGGGCTTAAACTCACAACCCTGAGATCAAGAGTCTTACACCCCACTGACAGAGCCAGGTAGGTGCTCCTTTACTTTTTTATCTTGACACCTTATTTTATGTCTTCTAAAATACACAAGCATTTGTACACACATGTAGTGTTTTTGTTTTCCAAGGACAGAATTATGTTGTATAGAGGAAGGTGTTTAAGAGCAGATTCTGAAGCCAGGCTGCCTGGGCATGAATCCTGGCTCGGCCATTTTCTTAGCTGTGTCTCTTTATGCCTCAATTTTGTCATCAGTGAAATGGGTAGGATAATGAATAGTACCTACCTCACAGGGTTGAGATATAAAGATTAAAGGAGTTAATACATGCAAAGTGCTTAAAACAAGGTCCGGCACATAGTAAGCCCTATAGGAGAATTATCTGTTGTTATCATTCCTACAAAAAAAAAAAAAAAAAGCTAGCTCTCTGATTTCTGCATACACATGCACAGCATTTTACAGAAACAGAACAATTTATACTTATGGGAATATTTTTACCACATTCTTCCTGCTCTTCCCCTCCCCTTTCTTTTTTCTTTGCTTGCCTTTTCTTGACTTTTCCCTTCTTGTCCACTCCCCAGTTGACTCTCCACCCTGAATCACGAATGGTATGGTATCTGCTGTAGGTTGAATTATGTCCCTGCCCACATATGTTGAAGTCTTAATCCCCAGTACTTGTGAATGTGACCTTATTTGGGGGTCTTTATACATGCAATCAAATTAGGATGTGGTCTTACTGGGATAGGGTGGGTCTTAAATCCAATGGCTGATATCTTTAGAAGGAGAGAAAGATCTGAAGATACAAAGGAGACACAGGGAAGAAGAAGTCCATATGAAGGGGGAGGCAGAGAACAGGATGAGGCGTTTGCAAGCCAGGGAATGCCAAGGATTGCTGGCAACCACCGGAAGCTGGAGGAGGTCAGAAGGAGCCTTCAGGGACACGTGGGTGGCTCAGTCAGTGAAACATCTGCCTTTGGCTCAGGTCATGATCTCAGGGACCTGGGATCCAGCCCCACATCGGGCTTCCCACTTAGCGGGAATTCTGCTTCTCCCTCTCCCTCCACAACCACGAGAGAATAAATTTCCATTGTTTTAAGCTATCCAGTTTGTGGTAATATGTTATGGAAATTCTAGGAAAGCAAATCATATCCATGTTTATCTGTCTTTCCATACTAGGTGCTTAAGAAAACATTCGGTCTCTGCATTAGTTCAAGTTTTTCTATTTGACTTCACCTTCCTTCAGTCTTTTGAAGGTTGAAGCACTGAATGCCTGATTGAAGGTTATTCCTGGTATCTCTGAGCTTGCGTGTGTTCAGTGAGTATGTGATCAGTCGGGTTACCATCACATCTGACCAGCATATTAGCATGAGGGATAATGAACAAGCCAGGTGGAGGTGGTTCCTGTCTACTTTAAGATCATAACAGTCACTTTCAGATTTGAGCATCCTGGTATAATGTGGAGTAAAAATCTTGTGTGTGCATTCAAGGTTAAAATTTTATTAGCTGAAGTGTGTGTGTGTGTGTGTGTGTGTGTGTGTGTGTGAGTAATTACATAATTACAGGAGTAAGACGCTGAAATAATTAATGATGATTGTGAAAGCCTGTAGGCTGTAGGTTGGGTTTTCAGGAAAAGGACTCTGTAAAAGAAATTAGGGTTTAGGATATTAACTGGGAGTGTTGTCAGGTTCAACAGCCTGAAGGGGGTAGTGGGAGGGAGAAGCTGAACTATGATAACTCAGCTGATCCCATAGGCAGGGCTAGAGCTCAATGCCCCCAGGCACATGTCTCAAATTTGGGGCAAGGGGACCAGGTCTTTATATGACACATTGACCAGGTGATGGATGAGGGTTGCCTCCAGGAAGGGGCTGTGACAGTAAGTGAGGCAGCTCCTTTCCCCTGAGGGCAACCTGGGGTGGGGAGCAGGGGAACCTACTCAGCTTCAAGACCTCAACACCCCAGCAGCATCCTTAGAGGGGAAATCTGTCCATAACTCCATGCCTTTTACATGCCCCAAACAAATCTTGAGAACTTCCGTGTAATTATACAAGTCAGGAAATAGAGTGTGTTGGTGTGATTATTAAAGGTGTTTTATTTAGATACCATTAGGAAGACAATTTTCTCCTCTTGGGGTTGACAGATGTAAAATGTAAATAATAATGCGAGGCAAACAGCAAAGATCAGACTGAATGGGGATTTGGAGATCGTTTTTTATGGCAGGCAGCCTTCTTTGTAGAATTGTTTCGTATTCTACCATTCATACTTAAAAAAAAAATCTTTAGTAACTATAGTTGATTTTTTAGTTTTTTAATTGTATTTTAAAAAGTGTTACTTCACACTTACAAAGATGAATTTTAACGATTTTATTTATTTATTTATTTATTTGACAGAGCACTAGTGGAGGGAGGAGCAGAGGGGGAGGGAGACAGACAGGCAGACTCCATGCTGAGCCTGTCACAGGGGCTCCATCTCAAGACCCTGAGATACTGACCCAGAGATCTTGACCTGAGCTGAAATCGAGAGAGGAGGCTTAACTGACTGAGCCACCCAGGCATCCCATGAAGATGAATTTTAAATTGCTGAGTTAAATTTCTTGAAGTGGAAATCAAACTCCAAAATCACGTATAACAACTTTTATGATGAAACATCTTTGATCCAGGGGCGCCTAGGTGGCTCAGTGGGTTAAAGGCTCTGCCTTTGGCTCAGGTCATGATCTTGGGGTCCTGGGATCCAGCCCTCTCTCTCTACCCACCCCCCCGCCTCTCTGCGTACTTGTGAGCCTGCTTCCCCCTCTCTCTCTGCCTGCCTCTCTGTGTACTTGTGATCTCTCTCTCTGTCAAATAAATAAAATCTTTAAAAAAAAATCTTTGATCCAGACATAATAATTAATGCAAAGAACACTAGAAAAATAGGAAAGTGTTAGAAATGAGATGTCTGAAATACATGATGTTCTCATTAATTTAACTTCAAAACAACATATTTTGTAAGAATACTTTTGAGAGATTATATATATATGTTTTGAGTCTATTGAAGTCAAGAGCTTAAATCAAAACTGCCAGATTGACTGCAGAATACTACCAACCATTTTCAGAAGTGGCAGATGAATGATTCTCATAATGTGCCCAAGCTATTATTCCCACAAGTTCTTTCTAGAAAACATGTTTTGAAAAATTATTCTGGAGGTGCCTGGGTGGCTCAGTCAGTTAAGCACCTGACTTTTGATCTCAGCTCAGGTCATCATCTCAGGGTCATGAGTTCAAGCTCTATATTGGGCTACACAAAAAATTATTCTGGATCTTATTAAACTATATGGAGCATTACTGTATAAATTACTGTATATACTACTTCTGGATCTTGTACATTAAACATCTGGATATGAAGAAATAATCAGGTGTCTATTTACTTAATTTATAATGAATTTAACTATATTTCCACTAGGTTGATGAAATATTTATGGGTCTTACACATAGTTAATAAGATAGTGAATATGTTTATGAGATGTATGTAGAGCAGAAAATCAGTGTTGTAATTATAATGGAACAAAAATGGCAAAGGCCATGAGGGAATTAGAAATTATAAGCTTATTATGATTGTTCACTCTTTAGCTATGTGTCTAAAAGTGATTGGGGCTCAGTACCAGGTAAAAGAATTACCAGCCATTAGCAGAAAGATGGCAGACTACACTGTCATCATTCTTCTTTAGCCAAAATCAAACTCATGATATACAAGAGGTTTTGGAACTGTATTCATACAGGGTATTCAAATAAAATGACAAAGAAGTTCTTCCATGTTCAAAGTCCTACTTGAGCAAAAGAAGAGATTAATTTTTTTTTTTTTTTTAAGTAATCCCTATACCCAACATGGAGCTCAAACTCATGACCCTGAGATCAAGAATCACATGCTCTTCTGATTGAGCCAGCATGGTGCTCCAAGAATAGATGTTATAGTATACTCTGCAGTGACAGTTCTAACATAGCAAGACTTACTGACAACTCAGAGTTGCTCGCAGAACTGCTGGTTTATTTGATGAGCCTACTGAAGAAGTAAGCAAACCAGTGTGCTTTGAGAGTGGAGGTATTTCTTTTTTTTTTAAAGATTTTACTTATCTATTTATTTGGGGGGGGAGGGGCAGAGGGAGAGGGAGACAATCTGAAGCAGATCTCAAACTGAGTGCAGAGCCCAACACAAGGCTCAATCTCATAGCCCTGAGATCATGACCTGAGCTGAAACCAAGAGTCAGACGCTTAACCAACTGTCACCCAGGTGTCCCGAGAGTGGAAGTATTTCATACAGGTATATATTATAAAAAGTTTGCTGTCATTCTGCTCCTGCCAAGGTGCTGAAATTGGTGTGTAGCTGTTGAAAAGTGAGCTACAGATTGAAATTCAGACACCATTTTTATAGTATGGATGGCCTTCTAAAATGGCTCCCAATGATTTCCACTTCCTGATATTCACACCCTTGTGTAATCCAACTCCCCTTGAGGGTGGGCTGCATCTAGTGACTTGATTATAACTAATAGAAATGGTAAAAGTGATGAGATGTCATTTTGTTTCCAAGATCAAGTTACAAAGTCCTGGGACTTCTGTCTTGCTAGCAAACTCTCTCTATTGCCTTCTCTGCTTTCATGTGTTAATAAATTAAGTGGCCATATTGTGAGCTCCCATTTTTGAAAGGCCCATGTGTCAAGAAACTGAGGGAATCCTCTGTCCAAGAGCTAGCAAGGAACTGAGGCACTCAATACAGCATTTTATGAGGAAAGTTGCACAAAACCAATGAATGACCCTGAAAGTGAGTCAATCCAAGTAGGGCCTTTAGATGAGACTTTAAGCCTTGGACTGACACCTTGGTGACAGCCTCGTGAAACGGAAGACTGAGGTAAGCTATGCTTAGATCCTTGACTCATAGAAACTGAGATAATAATGTGTTCTTTTTTAAAAAAAGATTTTATTTATTTATTTATTTATTTGACAGACAGAGATCACAAGTAGGCAGAGAGGCAGGCAGAGAGAGAGGGAGGGAAACAGGCTCCCTGCTGAGCAGAGAGCCTGATATGGGGCTCGATCCCAGGACTCTGGGATCATGACCGGAGCCAAAGGCAGAGGTTTAACCCACTGAGCCACCCAGGCACCCTGTGTTCTTTTTTTCTTTTAGTGAAGTAGGCTCTGTGCCCAACATGGGTCTTGAACTCAAGACCCTCATATCAAGAGTCATATGCTCTACAACTGAGCCAGCCAAGTGCCCCAATAAATGTATTGTTTTAAGCTGCTTCGTTTTGGCATAATTTGTTACACAGCAATAGATAGCTAATACAATGATATCCTGGAAATCTATGGCCTTGTTCCATTGTCATATTTCTCATTCAATACTTAAGAACAGATCATTCCTGAATAATTATGCAAAATAGCAAGAGCATGCAAAAACCTTAGGGAAAAAATGTGAGAAAGGGCAGGACTTTCTCATTTTTGGTAATGTCAGGCTGGGTTATTTAGAACAACTCTTCTGTTGAAAACAACTAAAAGCACTGGATAAAATACTAAAAAGTTCTTGCAAAATCATGAACGATATGACAATATAGTGAAGATTTCCCAGCTTAGGTTTATTAAGTGGGAACTCAGAGGAGTAAGAAAAACATTCCAAGCTGCTTTTGACCAATGAACATTTGCTTACTCTAATTATGAAAATGAGCTCTAGTTTTCAACAGACTGCTGGAATGAAGAGAACCAAAACAAAGTGGTACCATGCTAGTACCAGGGCAAAAGGAAAAGCAAACTTACACCTGCTTCTGGAGGAAGGTACTTAAATCACAAAAGGAAAATGATCCCAGAGCAAGAATGTGGCAGATGTATAGATTTATCAGTCAGAATCTCAGTTGGAAACTGACGCATTGTCAGGGGCTCAATTAAACATAAACTAGTAGAGGTATAACTAGATACAGAGGTGTGGCAAAATTAAGAGGTCTAGTAAGAGATGGTGAGAGATCCAGAACAAGTAACCATGGGAAGCTATTACCACCTCCCTGTCCTGCTAGGACAAGGAAGGGAAAGATGGTACCTGAAGTCAGGGAGAGCTATAAGGTCTATCCCTTAATAGAGGATGGGTCTATTAGTCAGGGTCGTCTGGAGAAACAGAACAAATAGGGTATAGATACATAGGAAGAGATTTGTTATAGGGAATTGGCTCATGCAATTATGGAGGCTGGGAAGTCCCACAGTCTGTTCCATAAAGCCAGACGTTAAAAATATTCACACACACACAAAAAAACAATGCCACTCTTATCACTGACTTCTGTTTTAAGAGATATAGGTGTTTTTCATTGAATATATTATTCATCTTAACGTACTTTATTTTCTGAGAGAGAGAATGTAAGCGGGGTGGGGAGGGGCAGAGGTAGAGGGAGAAAGAGAATCCCCCCCTTTTTTCTTCAGTTTCTCTATTTATTTATAGGGTTCCCAATATTTTTTTTATTAACATATAATGTATTATTTGTTTCAGGGGTACAGGTCTGTGCAGCATTCACCATAGCACATACCCTCCCTAATGTCCATCACCCAGCCACATCATTCCTCCTACCCCTCTCCCCTCCAGCAACTCTCAGTTTGCTTCCTGGTTTGTCTCCCTCCCCAGTCCCATCTTGTTTCATTTTTCCCTCCCTTCCCCCCATGACTCCCCACCCTGCCTCTTAAATTCCTCATATCAGAGAGATCATATGATAGTTCTCTTTCTCTGATTGACTTATTTCACTTAGCATAACACCTCTAGTTCCATCCACATCATTGCAAATGCCAAGATTTTGGTTTTTTGATGGCTGCATACTATTCCATTGCATATATTATACCAGATCTTCTTTATCCATTTACCTCTTGATGGACATCTAGGTTCTTTCCATAGTTTAGCTATTATGGACATTTCTGCTATAAACATTTGGGTGCACATGCTCCTTTGGATCACTACATTTGTATCTTTAGGGTAGATACCCAGTAGAGAGATTTCTGGATTATAGGGTAGCTCTATCTTCAACTTTATGAGGACCCTCCATACTGTTTTCCAGGGTGGTTGCACCAGCTTGCATTCCCACCAACAGTGTTCCTCTTTCTGCACA
The DNA here is from genome assembly GCF_002288905.1 of Enhydra lutris kenyoni. Classification (NCBI taxonomy): domain Eukaryota; kingdom Metazoa; phylum Chordata; class Mammalia; order Carnivora; family Mustelidae; genus Enhydra; species Enhydra lutris. The sequence continues at coordinate 1,227,952 of NW_019154161.1, forward strand.
TCCTCGCCAACACCTGTCATTTCCTGACTTGTTAATTTTAGCCATTCTGACTGGTGTGAGTTGGTATCTCACTGTGGTTTTGATTTGTATTTCCCTGGTGCTGAGTGATGTTGAGCACTTTTTCATGTGTCTGTTGGCCATTTACATGTCTTCTTTGAAGAAATGTCTGTTCATATCTTCTGCCCATTTCTTGATTGGACTATTTATTCTTTGGGTGTTGAATTTGACAAGTTCTTTATAGATTTGGGTTACTAGCCCTTTATCTGATATGTTGTTTGCAAATATCTTCTCCCATTCTGTTGATTGTCTTTTGGTTTTGTTGACTGTTTCCTTTGCTGTGCAAAAGCTTTATATCTTGATGAAGTCCCAATAGTTCATTTTTGCCTTTGCCCTTGCCTTTGGAGACCTGTCTAGCAAGAAGTTGCTGTGGCCGAGGTCACAGAGATTGCTGCCTGTGTTCTCCTCTAGGATTTTGATAGATTCCTGTCTCCCATATAGGTCTTTCATCCGTTTGAGTCTATTTTTGTAAATGGTATAAGGAAATGGTCCAGTTTCATTCTGCATGTGGCTGTCCAATTTTCCCAACACCATTTCTTGAAGAAGCTCTCTTTTTTCCATTAGATATTCTTTCCTGCTTTGTCGAAGATTAGTTGACCATAGAGTTGAGGGTCTATTTCTGGGCTCTCTATTCTGTTCCATTAATCTATGTGCCTGTTTTTGTACCAGTACCATACTGTCTTGATGATTATAGCTTTGTAATAGAGCTTAAAGTCTGGAATTGTGATGCCACCAACTTTGGTTTTCTTTTTCAACTTTCCTTTGACTATTTGGGGTCTTATCTGGTTCCATATAAATTTTAGGATTATTTGTTCCAGCTCTATGAAAAAAGTTGATGGTATTTTGATAGGGATTTCATTGAATATATAGATTGGTCTAGGTAGCATAGACATTTTCACAACATTCATTCTTCCAATCCATGGGCATGGAATGTTTTTCCATTTCTTTGTGTCTTCCTCAATTTCTTTCATGAATACTCTATAGTTTTCTGAGTCCAGATCCTTTACCTCTTTGGTTATGTTTATTCCTAGGTATCTTATGGTTTTCGGTGCACTTGTAAATGGGATTGACTCCTTAATTTCTCTTTTTTCTGTCTTGTTTTTGGTGTATATAAATACAACTGATTTCTGTGCATTGCTTTTATATCCTGACACTTTACTTAATTCCTGTATGAGTTCTAGCGGTTTTGGAGTGGAGTCTTTCAGGTTTTCCACATAAGGTATCATATCATCTGCAAAGAGTGAGAGTTTGACTTCTTTGGATGCTTTTATTTCTTTTTGTTTTCTGATTGCTGAGGCTAGGACTTCTAGTACTATGCTGAATAGCAGTGGTGATAGTGGACGGCCCTGCCATATTCCTGACCTTAGGGGGAAAAGCTCTCAGTTCTCCCCCATTGAGAATGATATTTGCTGTGGGTTTTTCATAGATGGCTTTTATGATATTGAGGTATGTACCCTTTATCCCTACACTGTGAAGAGTTTTGGTCAAGAAAGGATGCTGTACTTTGTCAAATGCTTTTTCAGCATCTATTAAGAATATCATATGGGGGCACTTGGGTGGCTGAGTGAGTTAAAGTCTCTGGCTTCAGCTCAGGTCATGATCCCAGAGTCCTGGGATAGAGCCCCACATCAGGCTCTCTGCTCGGCAGGGAGCCTGCTTCCCTTCCTCTCTCTCTGCCTGCCTCTCTGCCTACTTGTGATCTCTGTCTGTCAAATAAATAAATAAATAAAATTTAAAAAAGAATATTGTATGGTTTTTGTTCTTTCTTTTATTAATGTATTGTATCACATTGATTGATTTGAGGATGTTGAACCAACCTTGCAGTCCAGGAATAAATCCCACTTGGTTGTGATGAATAATCCTCTTAATGTACTGTTGGATCCTATTGGCTAGTATTTTGGTGAGAATTTTTGCATTCATGTTCATCAGGGATACTGGTCTGTAATTCTCCTTTTTGATGGGGTCTTTGTCTGGTTTTGGGATCAAGGTGAAGCTGGCCTCATAAAATGAGCTTGAAAGTTTCCCTTCCTTTTCTGTTTTTTGAAACAGTTTCAGGAGAATAGGTATTAATTCTTCTTTAAATGTTTGGTAGAATTTCCCTGGGAAGCCTTCTGGGAAGCTTTCTTTTGATGTCCAGTAACATGATAAATTGTTTTCCACCCCCCTCACTTTAAATCTGGAGTTGCCTTTGGGTCTAAAATGAGTTTCTTGCAGACATCATATTGATGAGTCTTGTTTCTTTATCCATTCTTTTTTTTTTTTTTAAAGATTTTATTTATTTATTTGACAGAGAGAGATCACAAGTAGACAAACAGGCAGGCGGAGAGGGAGAGAGGGAAGCAGGCTCCCTGCTGAGCAAAGAGCCCGATGCAGGACTCAATCCCAGGACCCTGAGATCATGACCTGAGCCGAAGGCAGCGGCTTAACCCAATGAGCCACCCAGGCGCCCTCTTTATCCATTCTGATACCCTGTACCTTTTGATTGGGGGATTTAGCCCATTTACATTCAGGATAACTATTGAAGGTATGAATTTAGTACCATTGTATTTCCTGTAAGATGACTGTTACTGTATATTGTCTCTGTTCCTTTCTGGTCTATGTTACTTTTAGGCTCTCTCTTTGCTTAGAGGACCCCTTTCAATATTTCCTGTAGGGATGGTTTGGTGTTTGCAAATTCTTTTAGTTTTTGTTTGTCCTGGAAGCTTTTTATCTCTCCTTCTATTTTTAATGACAGCCTAGCTGGATATAGTATTCTTGGCTGCATATTTTTCTCGTTTAGTGCTCTGAATATATCATGCCAGTCCTTTCTGACCTGCCAGGTCTCTGTGGATAGGTCTGCTGCCAATCTAATATTTCTACCATTGTGTATTACAGACCTCTTGTCCCGAGGTGCTTTCAGGATTTTCTCTTTGTCACTGAGACTCGTAAGTTTTACTATTAGAGGACAGGGTGTTGACCTTTTTAAATTGATTTTGAGGGGGGTTCTCTGTGCCTTCTGGATTTTGATGCTTGTTCCATTCCCCAAATTAGGGAAGTCCTCTGGTATAATTTGCTCCAATATACCTTCTGCCCCACCCATTTCTTCTTCTTCTGGGATCCCAATTATTCTAATATTGTTTCATCTTATGGTTTCACTTATGTCTTGAATTCTCCCTTCATGGTCCAGTAGTTGTTTGTCTCTCATTTTCTCAGCTTCTTTATTCTCCATTATTTGGTCTTCTATATCACTAATTCTCTCTCCTGCCTCATTTATGCTAGCAGTAAGAGCCTCCATTTTTTATTGCACCTCATTAATAGCTTTTTTGATTTCAACTTGGTTAGATTTTAGTTCTTTTACTTCTCCAAAAAGGGGTTTTATTTCTCCAGAAAGGGATTCTCTAGTGTCTTCTATGGTTTTTTCAAGCCCAGCTAGCATCTTTATAAATGTCATTTTGAACTCTAGATCTGACATCTTACTAACGTCTGTATTGATTAGGTCCCTAGCTGTTGGTACTGCCTCTTTTTCTTTTCTTTTCTTTCTTTTTTTTTTTTTTTTGAGGTGAGTTTTTCTGCCTTGTCATTTTATCCAGAGAAGAATAAATGAATTAGAGAACAAAATACTAAGAGGGTAGCAACTATCCCAGAAAAATATACACTAACAAAATCAGAAGAGACCCAAAACTTGGGGGGGAGAATAAAGGATATATATATATATATATATATCTCCTTATGTATATAATATAATAATAATAATATATTATATATAATATATAAATATATTTCCTTATACATATAATATAATAAATTAATTAATATATAAATATATAATATTATATATAAAAATGGATATATATATATATATATATGGAGATATCTATCTATCTATCTATCTGATGATGAACAGAATAGAGCCACACACATGATTTTGGGTCTATTTTCGTCTGTTAGAAGAAACTGTATCCCAAAATTTTAAAGAAAGAAAAACTTATATGTATGCAAAAAATAAGGTTAAATACAAAGAAGGGATAGACTATGACTATAACAATGAAAATTAAAGTAGATTTTTAAAGAGGTATTGATAAGATAAAAGAGTTTAAAAAGGCTAAAATAGGAAAGAGGAAAAATTTTTTAAAAAGGATAAGAAAGAAATAAAATTTAAAAAATTTAACTTTGAAAGACTGAAGAATCATGGAGAAAAAGCCATGAATTCTGTGCTGTATTCCCCAGCTCTGAAGTTTTGCAGTTCTCATTGATTGGTGAATTTGGTCTTAGCTGGATGTTCTTGTTGATCTTCTGGGAGAGGAGCCTGTTGCCTGATTTTCAAATATCTTTGCCTGAGGTGAAATTGTACTGCCCTTGCCAGGGGCCAGGTTAAGTAATCTGTATGGTTTTGCTTTCATAGTTTTTGTTGCCTGAGTGCTTTCCATACCGCTTTGGAGGACGGGAATGAAGATGGTGGCCTCCCAGTCTCTGGCCCAGAGGAGCTGAGAGCTCAGGGCCCCACTCCTAAGTGCGCCCTCGGAGAAAAGCAGTGAATCCCTCCCGTCTCCCTGGTCTCTGGCCATGCTCCGAGCCCACCTGGCCTGTGACTGAGCGTTTCTGTCTCTGCCGCACAGCCCTGTTTGGAGTCTCCAAACCCAGCAGATTCCTGCTGCGCTGCTTCTCCCAGAGGAGGAAGGTGAGTTTCCCCAGATCTGCCCCTTGTAGGGTCCCTGCTCAAAGAGCAGTGATCTAACTGTGCCACGGATCACAGTTTAAGGTAACCCGAGCTGAGAGCCCCTCCTCGGCTCTGTCACTGGGCTTCCCCGCTCTGATACCTGGGAGCTCTGCCACGCTCAGACACCCCAGTCTTTATGTGACCACAAGGGACCTGAGACCACACTGTCCCCACAAGTGCTCCACCCCCTGCTTATCCTCTGGAGTGATGTCCCTCTGTGGAGCAGACTTCTAAAAGTTCCAATTTTGTGCTCTGCTGCTCCACCGCTTGCCAGGAGCTGGCCCCTCCCCCTGCAGTCTATCTTCCCGTATTTCGCCTCCAGTCACTTCTCCGCATGCCCTGCCTTCCAGAAAGTGGTCATGTTTCTATTCTTAGAATTGCTGCTATTCTCTTCCATCTCCTGTTGAGTTTGTAGTTGAGTTGAGTTGTTGAGTTCAGAATGGTTTGATAACTATGTAGCTGAATTCCTGGGACCCGACCAAATGAGGTCTCCTATTCCTCTGCCCTCTCGCTTCTCCCCAGAAAGAGAATCCTAAGCAGGCTTCACACTCGGCATGGAGTGAGCCGCAGGGCTCTATCTCATGACTCAGATCATGACCTGAGCCAAAATCAAGAGTGGGACACTCAACTGACTGAGCCACCCACGTACCACCCCCCATTTTTATGCCTAATAAGGCAAGTATTCATTGATATAACCTGCATAAGCGAAAGCTCTTGGTGCTCTCAATACTTCTTTTTTCATAGTGTAAAGGAGTCCTGAAACTATAAATTCTGAGACCTGCTTCCCTACAGATACTTGTGCACAGTTACACCAGTTGTACATGTAAGAATGTTCACAACAATTTCATTTGTCATGGTACCACTCTGGGAGCAATTCAAATGTCCACTTAGAATCAGATGGGTAAGCAAAGTGTGGTATATCCACACAACAGAATACTATGCAGCCAGGAAAAGAAATGAACTAGAAGTACACAATGCCATAGACAACTCACACACAAAATGTTAGAGAAAATAAGATATAAAAGAATAGATAGTCTTGTTTCATATAAATAAATACCTAATCTTGAAAATGGGCAAAGAAAACTACGTAAGGGATGGCATTAAAAAGAAGAGTGAGGTCAAGATTATCAAAAAGTTAGAATGTTGCCAACTTCTGGAGGGATGAGGAGTTATTGAGAAAACACAAGGAGGAGATTCTGAAATATTGTGTATATTTCTTTTCTTGATCTATGTGACAGTAAGAGTTTACTTTAAAATTGCTCATGACATGTGTATGAATACATCTGTTTCATGCATCTTTACGTTATACTTCACAAAAAATAGAGCTGGGAGCAACAATTTTAAGTCTGCTTCTGGAACTGCTGAGAAAGCAGCGAAGATTCAGTTTGTGGTTCATCTTTAATGAAATTACATCATCACTTTTGACCAAATTTTTCTGAAGAGGAAGTAATCCTTTCCTTTAATCACTTTCTCTAAGTGAGGAAGGAAAACTTAATAACCTGGTGGCAAGATCACCATAATGGGGATCCTTTACTGGCAAAGTGAACATTTATTTAGTATCCGAACTGTGCAATATGGTGAACAGAGAAAAAAGAAGTAACAGTTAAAAATGCTGAGAAATCATTATTTCCATGCTCTAATGTTAAAATATTAAAGTTAGACCACCATGCAGTTTTAATTTTAACTCTTTATGTTGAACTAATTCCTTGTATTCTGCCATCTAATATGACATCTTGTTTTTATGCAGATAAACATTTTTCAAACTCCTGGTTAATTTGAGCATTTGTTTCATGTTCAGCTTTTTGGATTTGCTTTTCTATGAATTCTCTATTCTCATTCTTTGCCTGTTTTCTATTGGGTTGTCTTTTTTTTTTTTCCATCTTGTAGAATATAGATCTTGATTTTTTTTAATCAGCCATCGGTATTGAAAAATTTACTATCCATGACCCTTAATACACTCATTATAGTTTTGGTGTATTTTACCATACAAAGGTTTTTATTGTTTTCTTAAGTTTTAAGTTTTATTTTATTTTTATTTTTTTAAAGATTTTATTTATTTATTTGACAGACAGAGATCACAAGTAGGCAGAGAGAGGAGGAAGCAGGCTCCCCGCCGAGCAGAGGGCCCGATGCGGGTCTTGATCCCAGGACCCTGAGATCATGACCAGAGCCGAAGGCAGAGGCTTTAACCCTGAGCCACCCAGGCACCCTTAAGTTTTACTTTTTTAAGGTTTTTATTTACGTTCCAGTTAGTTAACATACAGTGTAGTATGAGTTTCAGGCTTAGAATTTAGTGATTCCACACTTCCATACAACACCTGGTGCTCATCACAAGTGCCCTCCTCAATCCCCATCATCTATTTAACCCACCCCC